>NW_022900950.1:43588892-43631304 GCF_012274545.1 Fukomys damarensis | reverse complement strand
AGAGAGAGAGAGAGAGAGAGAGAGAGGAAGTAAGTTCAGAAATCAGCAACAAAACTAACTCCAGGCTGATAATAGCGTATGAGACAAAGTCAGGGATATGAGTCCCCCACAAAAAAAAAAGGTTTCAGTGCCCGAAAAGTGAACTACCAGGGTCAGGTTACCCCAGAGTGATGAAGCCAGCACAGGAATAAAAAGGAATAAAAATGGCTTGATGGTAAGATCTGCATCAAGAATTCTTTACATGTCTCATATCCTTGGAGGGTGGGACTGAATTCACCTGGTATATTCACAGCCAGGTGCAAGGTAGGAGGCTAAAAAGGCCTTGAAAAGAATAAAGGTTAAACAGTACAGGGAAAATGAGCTGATGTGCATGGTGCTCAGTGGCCAGCTCCACTGTGTTTTATTCTACTGAATCGATCAAATGTTTCTGCTGTTTGTAGCACTCTCACACAGAGCAATACTTTTCAAACTTTTTTTCTCTTTCCTTTTTATTTATTCCTTTTTCTTTATTTTGGTACTGAGGATTAAACCCAGGGCCTTTGCACTAAGCTACAGCACCAGCCTTTAAGTTTTCTTTCCAGACAGGGTCTCCCTAAATCACTAAGTTGCCCAGGCTGGGCTCAAACTTTGCTCCAGTCTCAGCCTCCTGGAGTTCTAGGATTACTTTCATAAACTTATATAACTCAAATGGATACTCAGGAGAATCTTGTTAAAGTGCTGATTCTAATTCAGCAGGTCGGAGATGGGGTCTGAGATTCTGCATTTCTCCGTTTCCCAAATGGTGCTGATGCGTGGGCCCTTTCGAGTAGAAAGACCTTAAAGGAAATGGATGGCATGTATTCACAACCACTGAAGAACTCCTCACTGAAACATGTCCAGATGCTACCGATGTGTTGCTGACACATGCTTTTCCTCATTCCTGCTCTAGTTTAAGAGTCTTTGCAGAGGGGTTCATTCCTTGAAGAAAGTCCTTGAAGATGTATGTACAAGGAAAGCATCTTGTCTATTTCTTGTCAACCCTGACTGACACCCAATTCCTTTTCTCCACACCTTGTCCCACATAGAAGACTAATGTCCTGAAGACTGAAATTAGGCTTGTGTTGACCGAGTGAAGCAAGGAGCACAAATAAGTAGCCTGCTACCTGGGAACAGAACAGCAATTCTTTCATAAATGAATGTCAATGAGGTATGATTTTCTGCTGCAGCAGAATTTCTACACCTGACAGTATTCTTAATATACTTTAATTAAGAGGTTAATCTGTTGTTGAAATTGCTTTTCTCTGAAGCCACCTGAAATCAATTTAAACTCAATTACAAGTGGTTAGCTATTGTTTATGTGGTTAAAGATTAGAGAATATACTTTTGCTTGTCAGGAGCCATCAGAGCAAATTTTGAATGTCATGATCAGAGGAGAGCCTGAATAGTTGAGTGCTCTTTAATGGGCATAGAGAAACCATTAGAAAATGTAATCAGTCATATTTGATGACTTGACCTTGGGACTCTGCTAAAAAAGGGTCTAATCATGTATGTCCCCTAAGTGCCACCAGGATTTTTCTGCTGAAATTAATTGATCATTGTGTGCTTTCTGAGAGTCTAATATACCCTATTTGATGGAATATAAATTACAAAATAATCTGTAAATTATATAACAAGCTTCAGAATACATTTGTCCTCTGACTCCTTAGCAGAGATTAAATTTGACAGCTAGATTCAAAATGATCAAAATTGCTTAACTCCTTCAGTAGTTCAGAATGGTCGGGTTTTACAAAGGAAAAAAAAATCTATTGTACTGTGTGTGCCCAATATATAAATATGAATTACAAATGGTTTTCCATCAGTAAAACATAGACATAAAAAGAGATCTGAAAACGTTTTCTGGGGGCTGCATGCATTATTTTTTTCATTTGCATAGTAAGGTAGTTAGCTGCTATTAAAAATTTGGATGCGTGTCAGAGGAAGCTGTTTTGAATCCTATCCACTTCAGTGTTAAGTATATGAAAGAATTACATGTCTCTAATAGGTCTGCCAGCTTGCTAATGTGATATCCCATAGCCTGCTTGAGATATTCACAATGACAGTGCACTCTGCTGATTATTGGCAGGTTAAAGGTTTCCTACCATCCTTTCAGGTGTCAAACCGGTGACTCCAATTACCACCTCTCTTTGTGTATATTCTTCTAGGATCAAGGCATTCTGCCATTATAGTGTACACATCCGTGACAGTTTGGTTAAAGTTGCAGAAACTCTTGCTCTAGAACTCTTCTCCCTTTCCTCCAGAGAGAGGAAAGAAACCATTAAAATAATTTTCCTTTGGCTTGACACTTACTATGTTTGAAATAAGCCTTCCAGGATTTTTCTCCATAAATGTTGGATGGTTAACTACTGAGGAGAAGAAGACCATCTGTTCTTGCCTAATTGGCATAATAAAGGAAAGCTACATTTTTTTGGAGCCTAGAAAAAGAATGTGTGATTCAGTGGGCTCTGGATGGTGTTTTGCATGAGAGGCTCTGCCATAGGTGCCAGGACAGTGGTAAGCTTTACAGGAGGATTTTCTGGGAACTGAATCTTTAAAAGCTAAAATCTCTTGAGAGCTGAGGTAGGGGTGAAGCTTAGCTATAAGGAGATGTTTATTAAATTAGGGCTCTGAATCACACTGCATGGATTTAACTTCTAGCTCTATCACTTACTAATTGTGAGCAAGTAATCTGCCTTTGGACAGATTTCTTAGCCTCTTAAAGCTTCAGTTTCCCCAATCATGAAATAGATGCAATAATGATGATTACCTGCAGTAGTATGCATAAAATACTTGGTAGAGCATCAGACATATACACTTGCTAAGATATTCACCACAATTTATCCAAGTATAAAATGATCTGGTCTTTTCTGAGCCCTATATTGAGATGCACAATTTGAGAAGGAATTTTTTTCCTGGCATGCAAAAATTTTGGTGTAAGGAGTCTTAAAAAGATTCCAAAAGTGAAGCTGAATTTGATTCATAACTTCCCAATTCTCCTTCATGACAACTCTTTCTGTAGAGAGTGGGGAGAGGGATGGGGAAGGTTTGTATGATACGCTCTGAGCTGGTCAGCGAGTCTGGAGCTGTGGTCTAGCTCAGCCACAAACCAGTTGTGTGAGATTGAATGTAGAAGTATCTCCCTTCTCTGTTCTTAGATCCTTTGTAGGATCTCTAGGGTTTACCAGATGCTAAGATGGTTTACAGCACAGGAAGCTCAAGACTTTGTATTGCTGGCCTTCTCGGTAAGATTCTGTCCTATTTCCCCAGCCATGATGTAGTCCCCAAGCAGATGGTGGCATAGATAGATGTCACTGACAGGTAGTAACTCTGCATTTGTGGTTTTCAGCCCTGTGTCATCTGATGCCTCTGCTTATGATGCATGATCTCAGGGATATGGGAACCTCTTCCAGCATCCCCAAAGTCTCCTCCCTGCTTACAGATACAATTTGGGAGATTAGCCATGTCCTAACCTCATCTGTACCCTCCCCATGCCCACCCTCACCAGAAGTCATAAAAGGTCATCATGAGGGCTCAGGGATGTCACCATTTGTAATTGGAATCCATTTCCAAAATTTAAAAATCAGAAGATTTCACATAAAACTCAGATGTCCAAACTTTTTTAAATAAAAAAAATCAGAAATATGACCAGAATTTCTCCAAGAAAGATGACATGATTGGTTCCTTATACCAGAGAGTGAGGAGTTTGGCCAGAACCTGTGCCTGGCATCCCCGTGACTAACCACGGTAGGACTGAGTACCATCCCCTCTAAACTCTGTTGCTGCTACCAACTGAGTACCATCCCCTCTAAACTCTGTTGCTGCTACCATCGTGTTGACCAGTCACCTGACATCCTTGATGTGAAGGTTCTGCTTCAGAGCACCTCACTCCAGTTCACTCCTCAGTTTCCTGCCTGTCCTAGTAGGGATATGAGTCAGCACCCTTTCCCTTATACCCACACATAAAATCAATATTGAGAATCCTACATCTTGAAGACTAAGTCTTTGTGACCATGTAAATCCCTGCAACAG
Source organism: Fukomys damarensis (assembly GCF_012274545.1). NCBI lineage: Eukaryota > Metazoa > Chordata > Mammalia > Rodentia > Bathyergidae > Fukomys > Fukomys damarensis. Next base: position 43,627,260 of record NW_022900950.1, on the reverse strand, counting down.
GATCTGCACTTTGAGCTTAAACACGTTTTACATGATAGTGTAAAAGGCTCTGAGTGCACATTTTGCTAAGAACAGAGAATTTGAGGACATAGCTGCTGGGCAGGTTAGGGGTTAAGCCTAGAATTGGGAGTGGGAATGGGCTGAGCAAAGCCCTTACAGTTTCTGCAGTTAGTAGTTCTGAGGACAGAGAGAAATGGGGAGCGAGATAGCCCTGTCTTGTGCATAGTGACCCTCTTCTTGCTTAGTCCAGCACCACACATTCTCTTGGTCGTGGGACCATTGTTCCATCATCTGTCTGCCAAAGCATCCTGAGGTAAGAGAATAGAGGAAGGGAATACTTGGACAGGAAGTTTGGAGCAACTTCTGCAACTAATTTTGGGACAGAAACACATATAAAATGTCTATTGCCCCTTGACCTTATTTTCCTCAGCTAAGTTGCTCTGGATTTCTATAATTTGGAGTTCTACCAAAAAAATTGTTTTTTTTTTTGTTTGTTTGTTTATTTTGTTTTGTTTTATTTTGGCTGTGTTTGAGGGCACATCACTAGCATAAACTTGCATTAGACTTTCCATAATCCACCAGGCTTTGCTTGCTGGGGAGACCACAGGTCAGTCCTTTTGAAAGCAATCCTGAAGAAATTGAACACAAGAGAAGTTTGCATTAGGACCACAGCATGATGAGGTCAGGCCTAGTGAGGACAAGACCACGGTGGCTAATGTCGGACCATGAGACTGAGTTCAGTGTGTCAGGCAATGACTGGCCTTAGAAAGAGTCGAAGGCCATGAAACCAATATTTACGCAGCAACTATGATGCAATGTTCAGTGTTACTTTCATTCACGTCAGTCCTAGGCTACCAAACCAAAAGTAAAGAGGGGGGGGGGAGCTCACGTGCAGACAAAGCACATTCTGCCCGAGGAGATAATCTCCATTGATTTAGTCACACAATAAAAGGTTTTACTCCTGTGCAAAATACTTTAACAGCCAAAGGCTCTTTGCTTTGTCCTCTGAAAGTTCTCTCTAACTCCATTCCCCTAGAGGCAGCAAGCACACCCTGTCACATTACATTCCCACTGTCAACCGAATTGTCTGGTGTAGAATGGGGGGGGTGATTTTATCCAATAAAAAATAGATTTTTTTGCTCTAAATTCTTTTCTTATTTTACTGAGTACTTCAGTAGCCAGAGCCTACTGATGGAATGATATGTGGCTCCCACCACACACAGATGGGGGATGAAGTTTGGGTTTTCACTGAAACTATCAGAATTTATTTTAATCCCTAAAAGCACAAATTCAGTCATTCTTTTGCAACTATCATTTCTGCACTGTCTCCTCTAAATATCCTTATGGTTGTAATAAGAGTTAACACATAGTTTTTCTTTTGTTCTTTTAGCTTCCTAAACTTGTTACATGGGTTTCTTTTTTAATGGTTGAAAAAGAATACTTCCAATAAATATTCCATTGTGGTAAATTACAAAGTTGCTTCCAATTCTGCTCCCTTCCTTTTTCTACACCCTTTGCAAGGTGATATTGTAGCTCTTCTCATGGGCGAGGGTGAGGTTTATTTTTCAACCCATAGAATATGGGCTAGCATTGTTCTCCCAGGCCCTTGTAATATGGGGTGGCATTATTTTGGCCAACACAATGTAGCAGGCACAATGGCGTGCCAGTTCCAAGCCTGTGCTTCGAGAAAGCTTAAACATTTCTTCTTGCCCTTGTGGGACCCTACTGTTGACAGACTACTATGATGAAGGAAATCCCCAGACAGACTGCTGGAAAAAAGTCTCAGCCTTCCAGTCACCACAGCTGAACCTCTCAGACCAATCGTCTGACCACAGTTGCATGAAAGAGTCCAGCTGAGACCAGAAGAAATCCCCAGAGGATACAGGATATAGGCTTGTATAGGAACCAATTACTGTTTTAAGCCAAAGCAATCTGGGCTGTTTTGTGTGAATATCTTAACCATTTCCCTTTACTTATTTATATAGGTATTTCTACATATTCTGTATTTCAAAATAATGTAATGAACATATTGAGAATAGGTTTCTATAAAACTTTTAGTTTAAGGAAATAGGCAATATATTTTATCACTTGTAACATTTTCAAAATGCTATGTGATTGAGCAAAATTCTGTAGTTTCTATAGAATTATTGTCAAAATTCTATAGAATTATTGTCAAGCAAATACAAGCCTTCATGCTATATAATTGTTTCATATGTAAATACATAAGAAGAGTAGACATTTTTCTTGTGGAAATATATGGTACATGATCCTATCCAATCTTAAAGCAGGCAAATCTCAGAAAACCACAGAAGCTCATGGAAACTTCAGCTGTCCAAAAAATCATTTTGGCACATGATGTATGTGATATGATGTATGGGATATGAATCACATAATTGATTCATCTCAAGAAGTTCCATACCAACCTATATATATATATATATATATGTATATATTGTACCAGGGATCGAACTCAGGACCTTGTGTTTGCAAGGCAGGCACAGTGCCACTAAGCTAAATCCCTGGCCCCCATATTCATATTTTAAAAAACAACCTAACTTCTTTAACCAACCTATATATATATATATATATGTATATATTGTACCAGGGATCGAACTCAGGACCTTGTGTTTGCAAGGCAGGCACAGTGCCACTAAGCTAAATCCCTGGCCCCCATATTCATATTTTAAAAAACAACCTAACTTCTTTACCCTGGCCAAACCGTGACCAACAAAGTTTGGCTATGGCCCCTCAGATTGTTATGTATCTGTAAGAAATAATTTGTTTAAATGAAAAATCACACTAATTAACCTACTGATTGCTTCAGATAAGTTGACTCAATTATTGCAGCACAAATCATTTATGGTATTTGTTTACTTAAAAGCCTTGATCAATCAAGGTCTATATATATCATGTCAAAATCCAGTCTGAGATGATTAATACTTGATAAAGCTATCTAAAGGAAATACTAGCCATGAAAGATCTATTGTTTTTGGTGATCTACTTACTAAATTAGATCACCAGAAAGCAATATAGCCATGTTGTTTATCTCAGGCCTCTTGGTTCACTATTACGCTGTCATTATTGATGGTGTTTGTTGTTATTAAATCTCCTTAAGAAAAGAGGACCTCATGAAAGACACTTTTAGAGCTTAGGAAATCTGTTCTTGCTAATATCATTTGTGTTTTTCACCATTTCTAACATAGAAAACTAGATAAAATATTCTATTTAGATTTTGAGGCTATTTTATAATACCTCTTTTTTTAATAAACTGTTTTACTTTCTTATGATATTCACCTCCCCACCACCACATACACACAGTTTTTGGTGCTGGGAATGAACCCAGGGCCTCACATGTGCTAAGCATGTACTCTATCATTTAGCTATGTCCCCTGCCCAACCTTCTCCATCTTTTGATTGACAAGAAGCTCTATGACAGTATACATAGGCATCTAGGTCATTCTATAAGTCTTATCATTCTGTCTCTTCCTCTATGATGTAATTTTAATCTTTTTGCAATGGTTCTGTTATATTTATATATATTTTTAAGTTTCTTTGAATACTTTTTGTAGTATTCCTGCCCTGTCCTCACTGTATAGGCCCCTAGAAAAGTCTTAGCCTTTGGAGCCCTTGTAATACTATCCTTGTAATACTATCCTCATAGAGTACATAGCAGCATTATTCTTTGCTCTGTTTCCAGAGAAGTAAGAGAAAGCTTATAAAATCTACATATTTGAAGATGTCTATATGGCAGGTGATAGAGCCAGTTCTAAAACAAAGACCCTGGTGCACGCTGTCTTTCAGTTATAGACATTATATCCATTACTTTTACTAAAATGGTAAAGCAACCTTATAGCATTATATTTGGCACAAAGATCTTCATCATGAAGCAAAAGGAAATAGACTTTTTTATCTTCTGTCAGTGAAAGTTGTACTTTTCAAGCATTTTTTGTATTTACCCCTGCTTACCCAACTCTAATAAAGTCCATGAGGCTGATGAGATAATTCTTAATTTAAATCCTGAATTTTACATTACTCTTAGTCAATTATATGACTTCAGATTTTTTAGTCATACTCACTAACAAACCAAAGATGACAAACCAATAGCCAGCATCACACTAAATGAGGAAAAGCTAAAAGCATTCCCCTTAAAATCAGAAACAAAACAAGGATGTAAACTATCACTTCTTCTACTCAACAGAGTACTTGAAATAGTAGGAACAATTAGGCAAGAGAAATAAATAAAAAAGGATAAATACAGGAAAGAAGAACTAAATTTTCAATATTTGCAGGTGGCACGACACTCTACCTAGAAGACCCAAAGAACTGCACCGTAAAACTTTTAGAATTAATAATGAACTTCAGAAATGTAGCAGGATATAAAATCAACACACAAAAATTATTAGCATTTATGTACACCAACAATAAATGGGCTGAGAAGGAAATTATGAAGATAATAACATTCACGGTATCTTCAAGAAAACTGAAATACCTAAGCAAGGCAGTGAAAAATGGGAAGATGTCCCTGCTCCTGGTTAGGCAGAATCTATACTGTCAAAAGGGCCATACTCCCAAAACTGCAATACAGATTCAGTGCAGCCCCCATCAAAATACCAACAGCATAATACTTTGCAGATCTACAAAGAATTATCCTAAAATTCATATGGAACCAGAAGAGAATAACAAAAACGATTTTGGGCAACAAAAGCAAAGCAGGAAACATAGCAACTTTAAGTTATACTACAAAGCAACAGTGATAAAAACAGAAAAGTGCTGTAGCAAAAATAGATACACAGATCAATGGAACAGAATTGAAGATACAGACACTTCCCCAGACACATTCAGCTATTTCATCTTTGACAAAGGGGCCAAAAGCATATGCTGGAGGAAAGACAGCCTATTCAACAGGTGGTGCTGGGAAAACTGGTTATTTGCATACAGAAGAGTGAAATTGGACTCGTATCTCTCACCATATACTAAATTAAAATCAAAATGGATCAAAGATCTAAATATTAAAACATAAACATTAAACCTACTGAAAGATAAAGTAGTTAAAACACTTGAAGACACAGGTGTTGGGAAGGATTTTCCCAACAGAACTTTAATTTCACAAGAAATAACAGCAAGAATGAACAAATGGAATCACATCAGGCTAAAAAGCTTCTGTATAGCAAAAGAATCTATCAGAAGAGTGAAGAGACAACCTACCAAATTGGAAAACAACTTTGCCAACTACTCCTGAAACAGAGGACTAATATCTAGAATATACAGAGAACTTAAATTATATATCTAGACAAGAAAAAAGCAAGATAAATGAACAGACACTTCACAGAGGAAGAAATACAAATGGTCAATAAAAATATGAAAAAAATGCTCACCATCTTGGTCCATTAGAGAAGTACAAATTAAAACAACACTAAGATTCCATCTTACTCCAGAAAGAATGGCCATCATTGAGAAATCAAGCAATAACAAATCCTGGAAAGGCTATGATGAAAAAAGAATCCTCCATTGTTAATGGGGATGTAAACTAGTACAACCAATACAGAAATCAATATGGAGATTTCTCAAAGAACTGAAATTAGAAATTCCATGTGACCCACTAATTCCCCTGCTAGGTATCTTCCCCAAAGGGCTTATGATACCATACTACAGTGATATATGCATTCAAATTATTATACCAGCACAACTTGTAATATTGAAATACTGGAAACAGATTATATATCCATCAACAGTTGATTGGATAAAGAAAATGTGATATCTATGTATAATTAAATACTACTTTGCTATAAAAAATGACAGATTTGAGACATTTTTAGGAAAATGGATGCACCTGAAAACATAATGTTGAGTGAAATAAATCAGACACAGAAGCTTAAATACTGTATGATACCTCTCATTTGAGTGAGGCAAACAAAGAATAATAAAGCACAGATAGAGGGGGACAAGGAGATGGATCACTTGCAATAGGGAAGTGGTACAAGGAAAAATGTGTGAGGGGTGAGGAGGAGGGAAAGGGGAAATAAGTAAAAGAAAGATATGCCAGTTACAGGAACCTAATAACCTCAATTGATGTAAACATTATATGCTGGAACATGAGTTAAGATTAATAATATCGACGAGAATAAAAATGGGATAGGGGAATTGAAGAAGGATGGAGAGAGGGGGAGGGAAAGGGAAGGGGGCTAAAAAGAACAAGAAATGAGCTGTGGTATGTACATGTAGTCACTCCCCAGGATGACTGTAAACTGCATGGACTGCAAACATCTACTAATACAATAAAGCATTTAAAATTAAAAGAAGAAACCAAGGGTCTGTATTATCAGTCCCAAGAGTCTCCCTGTCTCTGCTGTGTAACACTAAGGCTCCAGGCTCAAATACTCACAAATCTTCCTTCCTTATTCCCCCGGAGACCACATATCACCTTTGCAAGGATGGAATGAGATCACAAACACCACGATAGGTGCCTGCCTCCCCCACCAAGCTCTCGGTGCCTCAGGTTAGCACAGTGAGGTGTAACAGTCATCAAGGCAGAGGGCTCCTTCCTCTGATTCCATTGCTCCGCTGCATCCATCAGTCCCCAGTTTTCTCAGCATCTTCACCCCGCGATCACTGTCCCAGGGGTCCTAGAGCTATCATCACCTAAGGCTGCTTGAGTCAGGCACCTGCTCAGATGACTGTGCAAAATTAAACTCAAGTTGTGAGACTAGATCATTTATTGTGAAGAGATCATTGCATAATAAAATTACATCTCTCTAAAGAAATAGTTCTTAAATGATCATTTCATATGTCTATTAAATTCAAGAACTTAGCTGAACTCTGTAATGAGCATCAAATATTACTGCACATTAAAAACTTCTTTCAAGTTTTTTTTAGACTTTTTTTAAAGAGTGAACCATATCAAATCAAATATATGAATATGTTTTATTGAAAGAAACTGGAATCTTTTTTTTTTTTTTTTTTAATTGAGTTTATTGGTACATTTAGGGATACAGTACAGTTACATTCATTGTTGGGATCATGTACCTTTACATGGCAAGTCTTGATTCTCATTTTTTTCCCCTTCCCTCTGCCCTCCCGTCGCCCCCTCCTCCCCTCCCCATCTACAAACACTTTATTTTCATCTTTTCATTCTCTCACATTTTTTTCTTTTCCCTTTTCGTTCTTCCCCTACGTATCACACCTTCCCTACACCTTTAGCTCCTTTCCTCCCATTTCTAAATGTCAGTAATCTTATTAGAATCTTATGCATTGTTGCAGAATATTCACACCAGGGAAACTATTTGGTATTTACACATGTGGGACTTATTTATTTCACTTAGGAGTATATCTTCAATATGTATCCATTTTCCTATGAATGAATCTATTCTCTCGCTCTTTATGGCTGAGTAATATTCCATTTTATAGAAAAACCACATCTTCTTTATCCAGTTTCCAACGGATGGGCAAATAGGTTGTTTCCAAGATTTAGCTATTACAAACTGTGCCGCTATAAACATGGGTGCATATACTTCTCTGTGATATGATTCTTTTAGTTCTCTTGGAAAGATACCCAACAGAGGGATGGCTGGGTCAAATGGAACCTCCAGTCCAAGCTCTTTGAGGTATCTCCATAGTGATTTCCATAGTGGTTGCACTAGTCTGCCCTCCCACCAACAATGGAGGCGGGTTCCTTTCTCCCCACAACCCCGCCAACATTCGTTATTGTGTGATTTCTTGATAGCAGCCATTCTTTGTGGGGTGAGGTAGAATCTCAGTGTTGTTTTCATCTCCATCTCTCGAATGACCAGTGATGTGGAACATTTTTTCATATATTTTCTTGCTGCTTTCACTTCTTTGTATGAGAAATGTCTGTTCATTTCGGATGCCCATTTTTGGATCGGGTCTTTATATTTGGGGGGACTGATTGTTTTGAGTTCTTTATATATCCTTGATAATAGTCCTTTGTCTGAGGTACAGCTGGTAAAAATTTTTTCCCACATTGTAGATTGTCTCTTAGTTCTGCTAATGGTTTCTTTTGAAGTACAGAAGCTTTTTAGTAAGATGAGATCCCAGTTGTTGATTCTTTCTGCTAGTTCCCGTGCTACTGAGGATTTGTTCATAAAGTCTTTTCCTATACCAATGTCTTCCAGAGTTCTACCTAACTTACTTTCCAGCAAGTTTAATGTTTCTGTTTTAATATTTAGATCTTTAATCCATTTGGATTTTAATTTAGTGCATGGCGAAAGATAAGGGTCTAATTTTAATCTGTGACAGGTTGATATCCAAGAAACTGGAATCTTAAAGTGTTCTCTGAAACAAATTGATTAATCCATCTTCATAGTTTTTCTGCTCCATGACGAAGCATTCCGTGGCTAATAAAGCGCCCTGTGTTCTTACTGCTCCCTTACTTGCTCTCGCAACATATCTTTCCTTTACTGTCTATACAAGGAAGGAATGCTACATAGTGTCACAGGAGAGAGCTGGGGTCAGGGTTTCATCCCACCACTGTGCAGAGGAAGCTCTGCGATGCTGTCTCCAGGATGGTGGGTCACCTAACATCACAGATGATAGGACAGCTCTGTGTGGGAAGAGAGTTTAGAGAGATGAAGGACATGCAAAGGGAAAGAGAAGTGGTGATCCATGTAGCACTAAAATCCAGACAAAATTAATCGTGTTACTAAAAGTTAAATTATAGGAATCAACTAATCTACTTTTTTTTGCTTTTTTTAAAGATGTAATTGTTCATTTATTTACAAATTCAAATAACATTTTTGATTGCCCTCTTGGCAAGTATTAGATTAGATTCATTCATGTTTTATTAGATTCATTTATACTCTTTGAGCTGGGTAGCAGCTTTTGTATTGGGACTCTGCATATATTAAAGTCACTGTTCTTGTAAAGTTTGCATTCTAGTGTGGAAGGGAGGGCAGACTAAGTGAATAGAGAGTATGATAGGTAGCAGTAAAAGCCACAAGGAAAGCACCATGCATGGAAGGGTTATAGTAATAGACTGGAAAAGTGAAAAAAAAAAAGGTATACAGTACAGAGTATAAATATAAATATTTGTTGTGAAATTTAGAAATTGTTAAAAAGATTTTTTTTATAGAATACATCTAAATATCTTTGGGGCAGCAGTTCTGAACTCTGAACCATACCTTACTGAGAGCCGCCTTGCTATGCATTTTTACACCTTTAGAGGAGGAAGGAGGAAACTAATCTAAAGAAACAGGCTGCATGTGACCCTAGAGGTCACCTTGCCCTTCACTTGTAAAGCACTGTTTGGGGCCAGTCTGACGTCAATCAGCAAAGGTTGACAGATGATTCATCAATGTGTTCGTACCATTGCTGGTTCCTGTTATTGTTTTTCTCTTCACATTGTAGTTAATCATTTGTTTGAGTTAACCACTCACGTGCTTTATTAAGCCTTTTTCTACAATCTCATCTGGGCCAAACCCCTTGTGAAATAGGAGTGGATTGCACATCTATTTGTGGTTTGAGGCCAGCTTTCTTTACCCATGGGGCTAGCACATTCAATTGAGGGGCTAGAATAAATGAACCTAGTTTATAAAGCAAATTCTAGGTATTCATAAGCCTGAGGGCAGAATGTTCCAGTCTTCATAAAGCAAGACTCACCTCCAAGGTCTTATTTTTTTTCTGAACTTGCTAAGAATTTAAAATAATTCCATAATGAGCCATTAACCTGAGTTCCTGCATCATCAGATAACCAGAGAAGGGAGGACAACCAAGATTTGAGGATAAACACAGCAAGGACAGAGGCCAGGCACCACTAGGATTTCAAAAAACCCAGATTTACTTACAAAGTGCTTTATAACTCAAAGTTTCTGAGTTGAAAAGTCACTCCTAAGATATGCAGTCATGAAGGGAATATTTAATTAAAGTCTCCTACTTCCTACCAAGGGCGAGGCAAAAACAGCCGGATACTTTTAGTCTCTCTCTTCTTTCTTCTTAGCTTTACAGCAAATAAGAACAAGACAGACATTTCAGACCTCACTTGCTGCATCTGGATTGAGAAGCCTTCTTTCTATCTGGCTGGTCAGAAGACACTTTGTCCTCAAACACAGCGAAGGAGAGATCTTGCCACAATCCACAGCCTGTTTCTGGCCAGGCTCCAAGTGAAACTTCAGGCCAGACTGGAGTCATTCAAAGCCAGGCCTTGCCTAGGCTGGGCCCTGCTTGCAAGAACTACTAATGACTTTCTGGTAACCACCCAAGTCTGAGGAGCCTACAAATAGGGCTTGGAATTAGAAGGGAAGTTTCTTCTCTTAGTTCATCTCACCACCATCTGGCTAGCTTTTATAAACCTTAACACTATGATTAATGTTTTATGCCCTCGATGTCTGCTAATTAATTGCAATTACCAAGAATAAGAAATTTCAGTGTGATCAGATCATGTTTACCCAGAATGGCAAAGTTGGAGAACCATTCTTTAGGAGACATTTTTTTGAATAGTAGGATTTTTAAAGGTGGGTGGAAGTTCTGAAATCAGCTGGTTCAAATAGTCCACTTCATAGATGAGGAAATTGGAGCCACTTAGCCCAAGTTCATATCAGCGCCAGTGAGGATGCACTGGCCTCTGCCTTCCATGCTCAGTGATGTCCATCCTGTGTTACAGTGCTGGGAGACTGGTGTTACTCAGAGCAGCCACTCCTCTGCTTCTGGGCGGATTTGTCAAACCCAGGATGGAATTTAGTCAAAATGTCTCATTGCATCATCATGTCGCTTTGAAACTCCAAGTTCTTTGGACACAGAGTTCTTGTCTATGGGATGTCAACCAGTAAATTATTTGGGGGAAAAAAAAATTAGTCTAAACTCCTGGCTGGTGTCTTGGAGGAAAAAAAATCTGGGTGCCTGAATTTTAAAAATTGAGTTAAGCAGCTGTTTGTGTATTCTATAGACTCTTGTATTAGATCTAGACAACTTGTCCACAGCTGGGATTGGGGTAAATTACATGACAGCTCTGTCATTTGATTTAACATGGGATTTGGGGGTGGAGGGAAGCTACTGTGTTAGTCCATGAGTTTTTAAACTGTCAAGCTATAACTTTACTTCTAAACAGCAGAGTTATCTTCCCAAAGGAAATAGTATGCATGTATATGTGATCTCTACACGAGGGAAATACGTTATGACTAATGTGATTGTTTTCTTCCTACTATGAACAATAAATGTGAGAGATATAGTAGTTTTAACTAACATTTGAAATTGTGAATTACAGGAATCAGTTTTAGTCTTAGAAAAGCATCAGCACCTAAATGGTGTTTTCCATGAGGCTCTACTGGCACAGTGACCTTCTCATCTAATATGTCAAATCCCAATTTAGGGTCAGGCTTATGGGAAGAATAAATTCACCGATCATTACTAATTTATGAGCTCGTGAAGCAGGAGCGACATCTTAATTCACTTTTTAATCTGCCCCAACCCCAAATGGCATCTCCTGCCAGACTTTAACAAAGGAGGCCTCCAGCAATGGATGGTTGCATTCAGAGACAATGAGAATTACCTGATGAGGTAAACTGATGACAGCACATGGAATAGCCTAGAGGCACTGTGGTCACATCAGTAAGTTTAATGGAATACTCTTACCTGCAGTGTGAAGGACAGATTAGAACAGAATGTGCCAGCTTGTTTCACACAGATTCTTCCACCTTGCTGCACGTTCTGATTAACAACAGCTCTCTTCATCCACATGGTTACCAGGGCAGGGACATTTACTTCAGCTCCTGTCTGGTCTTACTCTCTTTCCATCTCAGCCAGTGATGAATCTCCTAGTTTTTATCTTTTCTGTGATTTCTTGTGGCTCAGACCTTTATTACCTTTTGTCTGGTCTGTGCAACAATCTTCCAGCCAAATGCTTGATTATAAAATCTAATTTACTAAAACCCACGCTTGCTTTCAATAGCTTCGTAGTGTCTGGAGTTTAAATTTCAAACTTCTTTGCAGAACATTCAATACCTCACTGACCCACCTCATGGAACTCTTGCTTTACTAACCCTGATGACATGACTCTCTTATTGGCATCTCTGACTCTTTGATTGTGCTCCTCTCTGCAAGAAGCCCTTGCATATTCTGCTTTTCATGTCTATGTCCCAGTGGATGTCACTTCTCAGCACAGCAGCGTTATGTCTCTGTTTGCCATATTCTATTCCCAGCATCTGCAACAGTAATTGGCACAAAGTTAGCATGCAATACATATTTTTAAATGAAAATAAATATATTTTAAAAGTTGAAAATATGATTTACATTGAATTAAAAACTCAATTACATTTTACTATGCAGGACGTGTATACTCAGTGTGAGATTGCTCAAGTCATTTCAGGACATACATGAAAACTGATAAGACATCAACTCTGTATATTAGAGAGTCAGTCTGAAGTACTCTGTGCTGATAGAAAATATGATCACCATCAAAAAATAGGGACAGACCATAATAGGTAGACTGAGGCAGTGGTTTCCTTCTAGATTTCCTGCCTGTGATTTTTGTCCCTTCCAATACAATCTGTATATATTTCTCAGATGTGTCCTTGTGAATGTTCTTCTGGATTTATCAGTTCTAAGAATAAAATGCTTAATGATCCTTGTGACTTACAGATAGAAGTCCAAAGACATTATTATAGCCATATAGTCTTCCCAAAGGACAGTCTACAACTGTTAAGACCTGTCCTTGTTGGATTCTGTCTTGCTCTGGGGAGCATCTTACACCCCACTATCCTGTGCAGTTCCACTCCATGGTGCAAGGGACAATTCTGTCCTGAGAGCAGTAATTGTGCTGGTGATGACAACCTTGCTAATCTGAATTTTAAGACACAGGTCTCAGTGCCCCGAGACTGAACTTATTCTCTACTTCTCACAACCCCTTTGTTCTACAAACCACCATGACATATAACTCATTCCGGATGTTTCTGCCTGTGAAAGCCCAGAAGAACAGTGGCAGCTCTCGGTCTTGATTTCTCCTTGTCTCCTCACATTTAGCAGGTAGTAGAAACATTTCTCACCTTTGCGTCTAATCTCTTGCAAAGTCTGACCCTCCCTACTCCACAGCAAGGATGCTAGCATGTAGAACTTATCACCCAAGGAGCTTGTTAACATGGAAATGTCTTAGTCTTTTAGAGCCATGCGTTTTTAAATTAGTATTCTGCCTGATTCTGAGAAAAGCAGTTTGTGGGCTACATCTGGAGTGTGGTTTCCAACAATTCTTTTACATATATTTATTTATTCACTCATTCATCCATAAACAGGCATTTCTTCTACAGCAAAGATTTCCTAACAATTGGATATGATGTCATCAATTAATTAAGAACAGTGGTTTATATCTATTGTTACTAGTTGCGAACAATTGTCATCTAAAGCATCCTATATTCATATCTCCTTAAGGAAAATCAAAATGCTAACATCTACCCCACACAGCTGGTGGGAGCAGCTCTTGGAACTTGGAGCAGCTATATGGTATATTTGGCTCATCAGTGGTTGACAAGAAAATGTGAGAAACTCTGCCCTTACATGCTGATAGGAAAAGAAATGCTTCACTTAAGCTAGATGGGTGAGTTTGTTCAAAGATGTTTAATTTTTAAAGTTATAATTTCTAAAATTTACAACAAAAGAAAAAACTTGTAATTTTACATCTGAAAATTTAGACCCAGGGTCTCTATTTGAGTTTTGATAATTAAATACTTATTAGCTATATAATTAAAAATATTGAGAAAAAATTATATTTGTTCATGTAGGCTAGTGACTTCCAAGTACTGTGGTAAGGATACAATTTTAGAATTGCAAATAGGGTTTTCTTTTCTAGGATCAAGGGTTTTATTGGGATTGATGACTACATATGACAATTATTATTTTCCTAAACCAGAAACTGGGGGCCATGATTTGATATATATTATCTTACAAATCTGAATGTGGAAGTATTCCTAAAATTCTTGGATGTGTATTTGTTTTATATGAATTTGCAACTTTTCAGCTAGACTTATTGACTCTTTGTGCCCAACCTTGCCACATGCATTCCTGACACCATTTCCTCACTCATGCAGTTTCCCATTCTTGCATTCCCCTCTTTCCTAGTCTACCCATTCATGATTGGCCTGTGTCCAAGAGTCAGGTAATATTCTGCCTCCTTTGTGAAGCATACCTAAAAGGTCTGAGACTACAGTGAACTTCATGCCTTTATTCCTTGTTGCCCATGCTTTTACTTGGTATTTTACAGAAGCCATGGCACTGATACAAACATTTTTAGTCCAGAGTTTATGTTTCCAGTTATATAGCTGTACAGTCCTTTGGAGGACAGTCAGAATAATCCATATATTCTGTGTTCCCTAGAATGAGCACAACCTCTGACTCATAATATGTGTCCTTAAAACTAAGATACAGATGAGAAGATGAACATTATTTATAGCCTGTATTTGCCACATCTTCTCTGTTAGCCATTTCATCATACGGAATTCGAAGTCCGTCTGTAACATCTCAATGATGGGCATTATCGAGCTCCAAGTTATCTCTAGAACAACATCCATTTAAAACTAAGAGTCTCAAATTCATGCTTTTTGGAGTCAAGAAAGTAACCAACTTGGACTGTGCTTCCAGCTCCATATTATTGCCACAAAGGAATACCAAGAAGGCAGAAACAAGCCTATGAGACAGTCACATCGGCCTAGTGGTCTCTGCTTGCAGCCGCTGCTGAGAGCCGGAAAATCAAGCAAGTTCATGTCTCTAGGGCTCCAACCTTAGGAGGGCTCTATCTCCATCTTGCTTCTCTAACTGACACTTTATTTTGTGATGGGGATTGAATCCAGGGTCTCACACATGCTAGGCAAGCTCTGTACCACTGAGCTACATCCTCAGCCCTTTAAATTTTTTTTTTTAATTTTTGATACAGGGTCTTGCTAAGTTGTCCAGGCTAGTCTCTAACTTGCAATCTTCCTTCCTCAGTCTCCTGAAGAGCTGGGATTATAGACTTATGCTCCACCATACCCCATATAACTCACCCCTTTGCTGTTGTGACCCAAATACAAATACCTGGCTGGACTCAGGTGCAAAAACCCATTTCTAGGTCTATTCCAACTCACCTAGGCTATGTCTTCCCACAGAGTCTCATTCTCAAAGATCTATAAGGCTGGCAGGAAGACTTCTGTTAAGCTTCCCTCTGTGAGTTGGACAGCCCAGGGTGCTCCATCTGGCTCCAACTCTCTGCTGCCCTCAGCAGGTCCTTGACCTCATCATCTTTTGCCATTGAAGTGGTAACCCCAAGGATTTCCAAAGCAAAAAAGAGCACTTGTAGTCAGATTGATCATGTATTTGTGCCGAGTAATTTTGTGTGTTTGATTATTAATCCTTGTTCTGCTTGTGTGTGGGGAGATACCTTGTTCTTGACCTCCTTTCAGTAATTATACCTGCATTCTCTCCTCTCATTGCTATGCATCCACCATAGGAGAAGTCAGCAATTTTGGTAAAGACAGTATGGTTCAAGTGACGGCATGTGACATTTGGAATAAGACAGTTCTATGTTTTAATCCTGACTACTAATCACTGGATTTCTAAATTTGGGCAATATTTTCCTGTTTTCCTCACCACAACAGAGCATTATGTAATAATAGGCAAGCAGAACTGACTCATAAATGATGTTTAGTACTGGTTTTCTTTCCATCTTTATGAAGTATTTTCACTTTGAGTAAGTCAGCTTTTTTGCTATAGAAATTAGAAGTCACTGCATGGGAGATATTTGTAACCTACTTCTGTCCTCTCCTTCATCAATCTGTGGTCTCTTAGATTTAAGAGAATATATGATGGGCAGACGCCTAGTCAGTTATACTAACAATCACATTCTTCCAGCATTGACTAAAGGGATCTCCTTTGGCCTGCACAACTTTGGTGAAATAATAGCTATATGAAAGCTAGGCAGCCTGCTATTTCCTTTTTAAATATTACTTGGTATGGGAGGGCTCCTAGAAGGTTAGGTTCTAGTTTCAAAATATGATATCTGAATATAATTCTGTTAGGAACATCATAGTAGAAGGCAAGGTGTAATCCTGATTGATGATCTCATTTGTTGAATTCTTACTATGTGTCAGAGATTATATACATTATGTCAATAATCATTAGGAGAGCCTTGTGTTCAGTTATTTCCATTTTAGAGATGAAGCCACCGTAGCTAGCGGAAGATGAAGTGACTTGCCTAAGGTTATATAGCTAGTAAATTTCAAACCCAAAATTTGAACCAAGTTCTGACACATTTTGTGCTTGTGTGGATTGTGTTCCACTGTCTCTAAAAAGCAAGGGATTTGGAGAGCCAGCCAATGGGTAGGGCAGCCTGGAGAGATACAGTTCTGCATTAGGCTCCACATGGAGCCACAGTATTTGGCGTCTCTCATTACCTTATGGAGACTTGCAAAGGTAAGTCAAAGGACAGTTTTAATATGAACCATAAAATAACACTGTCAGATCGTAGCCTTTTGTCTGTTGCAGTTCCAGTGTTGATTGATAGCTTACATTTTTAAAGATTGCATTGGCAATTCATGCTTTATTACTCCCAAATTAGTGTAATGCTTCAAATCATCTTGTTGTAATGCAGCATAATTATCTGTAATTAAAAATAAATTCCTGTAGGGTGAGAATATTAATTCCTATCCAGATCTCTTTATTTTGATTATGTCTATGAACAGTTATCCAGCTCTTACCCAACAGCTCTGAGTACTTCTCGTCGAGCTAACTTTGCTCTATCCAACATGTTTATACTTTCTGTATCATGAGGTATTTTCTCTTTAGGGTCAGCATTTGTCCAGCTATGTAGACTTAGGTGATATTCCTACAAGTATTGCCTTTGGTTTAGTTGGTTGATTTAATTCACTTTGAGATTCTGATGAAAACTATGACTTATACTGTAGGACAGAAATTACACAGGCATAACATAAAGATTATGGATGGAATTTCAGGATACTCAAGATCCCTTAGGGCAGAGCTTCTCCATGGGTGGTCCCTCAATCATCAGCATCAGCATTGCTGGGAACTTGTTAGAAAAGCAAATCCTTTAGTCCTTCTGAGTCAGCAACTCTGGTGCTGAGGGCCAACAATCTGGATTTTAACCAGGCTTCTGATGCTTGCCAGTTTGAGAGCAACTGTGCTAGGAGTTAAGAATCCTGCCTTGGCAGGATCTTCTTGAACATGCTGTAATAATATCAGCACTTCTGAGAGGAGAAGGTGTAATAGATCCTTGGAAGCTCTGAACTTGTTACCTTCACCAGGTGTTAATACCTGCTTCATGTTTCAGGTCAAGGATGCATTTGCTCCCTTGAGGGTGAGGAGGAAGCCCATAGTATTATCACTTTCTAAATGTAGGGGTGGAGACCCAGCTGGGGACACTCTAAACCTATGATCCCAGGTGCCTGGAAACAGTAGAGAAGATTGAGAAGGTGAGGGAAGTGGGTGGGTCCTCTTACAGAGCACATACTTGTACTCATATGGCTGTCCAGCCTACCTGCTCTTGCCTGGAAGTCGCCCTTCCCCCAGGCACTCATGCCATATAACAGAACCTGAGTATAGATTACAAAGTTCAGTGCTTAGAGTTTCATGCGTCAGTGTCTAAATTTTTCCATGTAGGAAGTTTTAATTCTAAGCCAGGCAACTCTGTCATTAGAACTGATGTTTTAGCTATGTTTCCAAGCCTAAGTTTTACTATGTGAGAAAAATTATTTAAATGTGTAAAGAAACTCTCACCTACAGCCTGAGTCTCTCTTGAGTCAATGCTTTGAAACAGAATTTGTTGTCCTAATTAACCATCACATGCCCTCCATGTGACCCATCAGAGACATAGTCTGTTTGCTGTAGCAAGGGGTCCAAAATGTTTTGGCCAAATAAATAAATTTATCATTTTCTCAAATTCCCAAAGCAATGCACAGAAATCTGAACTGAGAATTATCAGGGGGCCCCATTCCCCCCTCTCTGCATTCCTGTCTTAATCATTCAGTGAAAATACCTGCTCCCTCATTTTACCATGCACAAAGGTAGGAGTGCTTAGCTTTATCTGGAAAGTGTGGGGAAAGAACTTCGTTACTTGTTTCTGCCTGGACATAGGATATGTTCTGCTCACTGCCTGTTTGCTGTGGAGGCTGTTGGGGAGCATGGATGTGGGTGATTCTGTGCTGGCTAATAACAATGTATACAGATTTCCAGGGTGAAATATTTAGGAGGGGCATTTGGTAGTGGTTCTGATCTATGGTCTCTAGGCGGGCTTTCACTACAAACCTGATATTTTGATCCTCGTCTCTCTGACATCCTTATTTCTTCATGGGTTCAGTATCTCACTGTTGAAAGTTAGGTGTACTATCCTACCTTAAATAAATCTGCAGTCTTTTTATTTTTTACATTTCCCTGTTGTGATTCATGTCTTATTGCCTGAACAAATGAGGTCAAAACACTTTGTGTTTCCTACAAAACATGGTAAGAATGAAAACCCAACAGTGTCATTGCATTTAATCAAGAGAGAATCATTAGTGGTTTGCATGAGGCCAAAAGTCAGATGGCAAGAGGGTAGAGAAGCTGATGGTGGTCATATTGGATATTAGAAATTCAAAGTACTGAGTCATGAAATGCAGACAAGAGGTACAGCGGTTTCAAAGATGTAAAATGAACCACTGACAATGTCTTCAGGATTACGGAGGCCTATGAGAGACAGTTAACAAAGATGGCTAAGCTAATCATATGAAGAAAAGTAAATAGTGTCCAAAAGGCATGTGGTAAAAGTATGACAAATCTACAAGGTACAGAGTTCTCACTGTACACAGGCAGGGTGAGTTTCCCAGAGCTAGAAAGAGCTTGTGTGTCTTCTGAAATGTGTAAACGCCTGAAGAATTTTGTCCAAAATTGAGTTTACCTTTTAAAATGGAAGAAATCTGAAAGTGTTTTGATTCCTTATTGATGGCAATAACTTCCTTTTAAAAAAATGTAACTGGGAAAGGTTTACCATAGAATACTATCTTGTCCTACTGTCCCCTTTTTTCATGAAATGCCACAAATCTCATAAGGAATATTCCTCATGAAATAAGTACTTAATGTTTACACAAAGAAATTATATTTACAAAAAATGATACATAATAGCCATTAAACATAAACTGTGGAGTCTGCATATAATTCTAGGTAATTATGACTTCTGTTTACAAAACCCATGTCCCTCAACCCACAACTGTGGAGAATTAATGTCATTAAAGACCTCAAGGTAGATGTGGTTCCTTTCTTGGGAGTTTTACTAAATATTTCCACTCCTATCTGTCTAAAGCTCTCAGACTAGAAATACTTTCTCTTGAATGAATACTTATTCATTCATTAGGATGAACTTTTCTTACAAAGTTGAATAAGGCCAGGAAAGTTCTTTCAGTTCTACTAATTTTAAATGCCACCTGCTCTTCTTTTCTGTGGCCTCAGGGTCCTTGCTTTCTACATTTTTGAAATTCATAAGGTGTGTGGTATTTTTTCTCCCTGGCTTAACTTTTACCTACAGTACCTGAATGCTTGAACAGCCTTCTGAGTTCCTTTCACTGGTTGCCATTTTGTTTCTGGTAACCAACTTTTGTATCCCCCACAATCCTTTCTTGCTAGTCAGATTCTCGTTCAGCATAAACTCCATTCCCTGTGGCAACCCCCACAACCTACAATCGTGGAGTTTCTCTGTTTACAGTTTACTATGAGTTTCATTATATTTATTTGATGGGGAGGGTTTCAGTTACACCTCATCTGGCTCATTCTCTTTAATGTATACTTCTACTACCTTCTCTTGTTACCTGTAGTTCTAAATATTAGTCACATATGTAGGGAGAGAACAATAAAAAGATCCTCTGGGCTGAGTGAAGTGTATGAGTCTTCACATAACAACTATCTGGAAGGAAAATTAAAGTCTGAGGGCAGTGAGA
The DNA here is from genome assembly GCF_012274545.1 of Fukomys damarensis. Lineage (NCBI taxonomy): Eukaryota > Metazoa > Chordata > Mammalia > Rodentia > Bathyergidae > Fukomys > Fukomys damarensis. The sequence goes on along the minus strand of NW_022900950.1, from coordinate 43,607,371 downwards.
GACTTGTAGCAAGCACAACTACAAAGATTGTAGGGAGAATTTTAACTTTCAGATGAAGCCCCAAGGGAAAGAAGTAATTTATTCAGGATCATTTTATTAAGAATTGCAAGGTCTCCTGTTTCCTAGATAAGACCTTACACTGAGCCCCCTTTTTTTTCTTTTTTGGATTCTACTGTGACATCGATGTACATTATAACCTACATATAGTTGTTATATATACCCAAAGAATAGTTACCAAACTTGTAAGAATTATCTGAGATGCCTTTAAAAATGATAGTAGTGTGGACTCTACAGACATTCTAAAACAGAAGCTCTGAGGCTGGGGCAAAGAACCAAAGGTCAGGCCTTAGGGGTAGTTCTCTTGCCCTCTTGCCTTACTACATTCTCTGTTTCTCTCTCATAAGGCACTGTATTTTCTAAGATTGGCCCGGGTTTCATAGTTCTATTACCAATGTGAAATAGGTTCTTGGGTGGACTTGCTATGTTGTCATGGTAAAAATGGGACTTGATGAAGAAAGAGGCCTGAGCACAAGCCCTGTGTATTTAAGCAGAGCCCCAAAAGGCTATTAGCTGGTTTTGTTTGTGTGTCTTCATAGAGGAGGAGATCATCTCACAAGCAGTACCTGGGGTCCGTGGGTGTTCTCTGAGGAAGGGGCTGCATGAGTCAGGCCTGCAGTGTGGTGGAGTAGAATCCTTGACGTGCTCTGAGATGATTCAGGGGCACAACTGAAACCTTGGTGTGCCAGGTCACAAGAGTACATCACACTCCCTGCCATGGAGTTAGCCCTGTGTGGATGGTAAGGGGTCATCTTGACTTGAACAATAGCATAATCACTGCTAACAACAAAGGAGATGGAGAGGAAATTGTGTGCTCCTGGATCAGCCATACTGTGTGAGCACATAGAACACCATGGGATTGTGGGATCAAATGGTTCAGGGTATCTGTTAAAGCCACAAGGTGGAGGATCTAACTCTTTGAATGTGTTTGAGGATTACACAAGGCCCTTCTATAGTTGAGAGGCCTTGGGGCAGTCCCATCCACTTCCAGCCCCACCTTGAACTACTTATATGTTTGAATTCAGCCTGGGTACCCTTTGTTCTTGGTCCCTCTAAGGGTGAAATATTGGTCTCTTTTTTTTCCCAACAGATGCTCAAGTTGGGGCAGAGCTCATAAATATCCACTGCCTTTGACTTTATAGCTCTAATTGTACCCAAAGCCTTGCTATTGGGCAGGACAGCCCCAGGATAAAGAATAGTTGAAAAGATAGTGTGTCTTTCAGATTTTTCTGGCATCATTTTCCATCAGAGTTGGGCAAGTTCCTCTGCTTCTGCACACCTGTGAATCACTTAAAAGCTAGGAGGCACACAGTAGCAGGTGAACTTCATAAGTGATACAGAGGTTTTCTGGAGGAGGCCAACAACTAATGCAGCCCCAAGAGTTGTCTCTTTCCAGCTAGAACAAGGAAGGCAATGCATGGGATTGCTGGAGATGACAGAGCTCTCAGGATCTCAGAACTTGCAGGTGATGGTTCCTTATGCTCTGCCATGGAAACATCTTGGTCTCCAGCTTTCAATGTGTGTGCTTTGGTTTCTGCTCCTACTTTCTTTGACCCAGTACAACTTCTGTATATTGTACCTTCTCCTTAATTATAGTTTCTACTTCCTTCACATTTTGGCTCACTGTTAATGTCAATTGACCCAAGGCTTTACATGGCCCTAATCTTTCTACCTTGGCCTCATGACAAACAACCTGTGTCTGTGTGTCTTTCTACTCAAAGTCCTATGAGTGGGGCTGTGCTTGGCACTATGGAGCCCTGGGCTTGTGCTCACATCTTACTAACAGATCATGTGATGAGCCTGGAGAGGTGGATGACAGACAGGTGCTTATCCTAGTGCACTCATGAGAAAACAAAGGCAATAGGGAAACATGTAGGGTGAATATTTCAGTAGAGCTATGGGTCAGACAGAGCTCCTTAGGAAGGGACATGATCTAGCCATGTTTTGCTACAGGAAGCCAAGAGTTACAATAGCTATGCTAAAAATGAAAGGGGAGAAGGGACAGCTCTATTCACAGCAAATGTCATAAATTTAGATATTGTCACAAAGTTCTTAAAATATGGAGAGTGAGTAGCTTTGATAAACTATGAATGAGATAAAATACAGTGTTCCTGGAACCAAGAGAAAAAATAGATCTTGAGTCTTTATTTATGGAAGAAAGATTTTAATTAATAAATAATGACAAATTGCAAATTTAAGGGTAAAACAAATTATTCATAGATACAAGGATGGTGGTAACGAGGAGAGATAGGGAGAAAGGAAGCTTAGAAATTCAAGAAAACATGAGCTACAAAGACCCAGGAATCACAGTGGGACACAGCACCGTTGAATATAAGCAAAGCATGTATAGTCATGTAGAATACAAGATATAGGAGACAATAGGATTCCTTATAGACTCAGCATTGTATAAATCCTAATTTGGTTTATTTCTATAGTTTTTATAAAAGAAAAAAGAAATAAAAGATACTGAGGATTTTGGGGGATGTAAGGTGAAAGAAGGAAAAAGGATGTAAAATAATAGTTGGATTCCTTTAGACTGGAAATTTTTAAAAACAGACTTTTAAAATTAAACCTTAGAATTTGAGGCAGCAGATGGGTGAATTATTCTTTTATTCCAATGCTACAATTAAATTCAGAGAGAAAAATGGGGAGGCAAAAACTATTGGCAAGTTGATTGCCAAGCAACCGATCAAATTACAAAAGGCCAAGCTAATTCACTTTCTTAACAACAAAATAAATTGGACTGTGTCTGAACTATGTGAAATTATCTTCATTTTAAAGACAGCAAATGAGTTTGATTATTCAGTAATCAATTCATTCCTCAGCACTAGCATGTTTTATTAGCCAAAATAGCTGATTGACTCAAAAGTGTCAATTTAGGAACACCATGAAAGTAAAGCCTCAAGCCTTGTATAAGAATGAGCTCCAGCCCTGGAACTTTAATCACTGTTTTAACCAAAAACATGGCCGACATGAGAGCAGAGTTGTGGTATTCACTCAGAGAATAACGTGGTAGACAGATGGATGCTTGCTGGCTTCACCTTCCCTTACTGGACTGCAAAAGATTCAGTCATTCACCCAAACGTACAATTCTGACTCTACTTTGAGTTAGCATAGATACCAGCAGTCAGGGGCCCAGTCTTTCCCAAGTGACATTTGCTTCAGATACTAACCAAAAATTCCAGGATCACCAGGCCACCCATACTTCTGACCAACTGGTTACAAACTGAGGATTCCTACTACCATTTCAAGTTCAATACTTTACTCAAATAACTCATGGAACTCAGGAAAGTGGTGTGCCTGTGATTTCAGTTTTATTAAAAAGGAATTAAATCAGGACCAGTCAAAAGAAGAGAGCAGGTATCTCCAGGTATCTGGGAGAGTTCCAGATACAGAGCTTCTGTGCCCTCTTACCATGGAATTAGGATGTGCCACTCTCCTGGCATAGTTATGTGTTCACCAACTAGGAAACTCTCCCAACTTTGGGGCCCAAAGTTTTTATTGAGCTTTCATTATGTATGCATGAATCACTGACTTTGTATTTGAGCTTAATCTCCAGCTCCCCTTCTGTGAGGATAGATTAACATCACAAGGCTCAAAGTCCCAACCATCTAATCATGTGGATTGCCTTTCTAGCATGGCAGATTCCTTTCTGAAATAATCTAGGATCCCAGGATGAGTTCCTTATTAGCATAAACTCAGGTGGAGTCCCCGAGGCCACTCTCTTCATGTGAGGCTAGTGGGCTCTCGAATTGTTAGTATTGCTGTTGTTGCCAATTTCCTTGGAAAGAAGCATAAAGCTTGGCAGGGTTTCCATTTCTTAACCTGCCACGCTTCTTCTCTTCATCTTTCTCTACCTCCTATCACTGTCTTCACAGCTCCAACTTCGGGTTTCAGAGTTCCAATCTGAGGAAGTTGACTTTCACTCCTGTTCTCTCTCTTTTTGATACAGCCGATATGCCCTGCATCTCACTGTGAATGACAGCATCATCCCAAGGCTCCAATCAACAAAATCACACCCAACAAAGTTAGTCATTGGTGTGATTCACAAAGTCTTTGTTGGGCTGCTTGGATTCTGCTTACTGTTACCATCACCATTAACATTGTTCTCCAGAAGAACTCAAGAATATGACCTTTCAGGGTCTGTTAAAACTACATTCTGTGCTTTTACCTAGATAGCAAAGCCAAGCCTTGGGAAGAGAAGCAGAAATGGACTAGCAGACAGGACAGGCAAGATCCCTGAGCTCCATCATGCTGTGAGGTGGGAGGAGACAAAATGAGGTAAGAGGAAGGGTGGGAAACATAGGCCTTCCTGTAGGCCCTGGAGGGGCCAGGCTGGCTGTCAGCCAGAACCCACCGGAATGTGGCCTCCCAGACTGATCTGCTGGGGCAGTCAAGGCCAATGTCTGAAAACAGATTTTAAAGGAAGGATAAGAGAAGAGTAACAGCCTGACTCCTGCCCTCTCCACTTTTGGGGCTCATAGAACAGGAAGAACAGAGCCAGGATGGACACACGGATCCCAGTTATTATTGAGGGCTTGGGTTGGGTGAGTTTTCATGGAGACAGGGAACCACTCCAGTTTCTCCTTCAGCCTCTGATATGCAAACTAAGGGTGCTTAGATATCAGGTAAACTGAGGTTTGAGTCCCGGTTCTGTTAACTATGACCCGTATGATACCCGTATGCCTTGCTGAGCCCTGTTTACTGCACTTACGATGGAGATAATATCTTCTTCATACTGTTGTTGTGAAGATTAAGAAAAATAGTGTCCTATGTCACCTGGAATATGGATAACATTTCCTTTCCTCCTCCTTTGTCCTCTGGTCCCTGAGCCTCTACTACCATTTGTGCCCTGTGGCCTGCATCAGCATATTTGGCTGAAGCTCCTGCTCATTGGGGGCGGGGCTGTGACCATAGGGATCCCTCACTGTCCACCAGAGTTAGCACCCAGAAGTGAGGAACACTGAGACAGACCTTGTCATTTCCGCTGTACTCTCCCAGCTGACTGCTCCTGATAACAGGACAATGACATTTATGTGCTGTGATTTCAGCAAAATCAGCCAGGCCTCTTCTTCGCTTTTCTCCACCTTCCCCCACCTCTCCCCAAAATCCAAAAACAAACTGGAAATCTTTCTTCTATATTATCTACTAAAATTCATCCATGGCCATTTAGTTTTATAGCTTTTTATAATTTTTAAAATGTAATTTTTCCTAGAAGTTATTTTGTTTTAAAACTGATATTTATGTCAGTGTAGGCTGAGTATCCCTTGTCTGAAATGTTTGGCATCGGATGTGTTACTGATTTCAGGATTTTTTTGGAATGTACATATTTATAATGAGATACCTTGTGAAGGGGACCCAGACTTAAACATGAAATGCACTTATGTCTCATACACACCTTGTACACAGAGCTTGAAAGTAATTTTATGTACTATTTTTAGTGTGCCTGTGTTGTCACTGTAGCCCATCACACTGAGATCGTACATGGAATTTTCCATTTGCGGCATCACATCAGTTTCAAAAAGTTTGGTATTTTTGGGATTAGGGATACTCAGCCTACATGAGTAAATGTGTCACTTTCTCTCCTCTGGGGTCCATATGAAGGGGAGGCTGGGCTATTGAATGAAAAGGACAAAAACCACATTTTCTACCTAGAGTGGCTTATGCTGCCATTCCACTTATACCTACTGCACAATTTTGCTGGGAGCCCATTTCAGTAGCAGCTCAAAACCACATTCTCATCAAACCCATTGCACTCATATTATTAGCCTTGGCATTTTTGTTTCCCTGCACCCCACACTCCTATTCCGGCCTCACTTTCATGCAGGCCACTTTTTCTGGAAGGAAAGAGTTAACTTTTCCTGAGGGCCTACTATGTACCTGGCAGAGGATGACATAGGCGATCTATTTAAATCTCCTTGCAAGCTTAGTAGTGGGGAATATCAGTCTGCTTTATGAGGAGAAGCAACAAATAGTAGAAATAAATTACTCAAAGACTCCCAACCCATGGGGGTACAGCTGCAGTCTGGACCTTGTCTGTTTTCTTTTCTTTTTACAATGAATTTTATTGGTACATTTAAGATATATAATATGATGAATTTCATCATTTGAAACTTGCATCTTTATATAATCTATCTTGGTTCTTATTTTTTTCCCCATTCCCTGCCCTCCCTTCAACTCCTCCATCCCTCCCTATTTAAAAGGACTATGTTTCAATTTTTTTCATTTTCTCATATTAATTCCATTTCCTTTTTTACTTTTCCCTACCCTGCCCATTTCCCTTGCCTCTTTACCTAATTCCCATGGTCTATTATACTTTTTTAGTCTTTATTTACATTTTCAGTTTCTCAAACTAGAGAAACTATTTGGTTTTTACATATCTGTGTTCTATTTATTTTAAGAGTATTGCCTCAATGTGCATTTATTTAGCTATAAATGTCTCTAATTTCTCATTTTTATGACTGAGTAGTATTCCAATTTATAAAAAAACATTTTCTTTATCCCGTCTCCAGTTGATGGGCAATTGGGCTGCTTCCAAGTTTTAGGATTACAAATTGTGCTTCTATGAACAAGGGTGCACATATATCACTGTGGTATGTTTCTTTTAATTCTTTAGGTAGGATATCAAGCAAGGGAATAGCTGAGTCAAATGGGACTTCCAATCCTAATTCTTTTTTTTTTTCTTTTATTGAGTTTATTGGTACATTTTAGATATACAGTACAGTTACATTCATTATTGGAATCTTCTACCTTTACATGACAGGTGGTCTTGGTTCTCATTTTTTCCCCTTGTCCCTGCCCTCCCTTCACCCCCTCCTCCCCTCCCCATTTACAAACACTTTATTTCCATTTTTTCATATTCTACTTTTCTTCCTTTCACAATGTCAGTTATCTCATTAGGATCTTATGTACTATGACAGTTTATTCACACCAGAGAAGCTATTTGGTATCTACACATGTGTGACTTATTTATTCACTTAGGAGTATATCCTCAATATGTATCCATTTTCCTATGAGTGAGTCTAATTTCTCATTCTTTCTGGCTGAGCAGTATTCCATTATAGAAAAACCACATCTTCTTTATCCAATCTCCACCTGATGGGCAAATGGGCTGTTTCTGAGTTTTACCTATTACAAACAGTGCCGCTATAAACATTGGTGCACATATATCACTTTGGTATGATTCTTTTAATTCTTTTGGAAAGATACCCAGCAGAGGGATGGCTGGGTCAAATGGAACCTCTAGTCCCAGGTCTTTGAGGTATGTTCATATTGATTTTCATAGTGGTTGCACCAGACTGCACTCCCACCAACAATGGAGAAGGGTTCCTTTCTTCCCACAACCCCACCAGCATTTGTTATTGGTTGATTTCTTGATAGCAGCCATTCTTTGTGGAGTGAGGTGGAATTTCAGTGTTGTTTTCATCTGCATCTGTCGAAATACCAGTGATGTGTAACATTTTTTCATACATTTACTTGCTGCTTTGACTTCTTTGTCTGAGAAATGTCCTGTTCATTTCAGATGCCCATTTTTGAATGGGGTCTTTATATTTGGGGGGCTGATTGTTTTGAGTTCTTTATATATCCTTGATAATAGTCCTTTGTCTGAGGAGCAGCTGGTAAAAATTTTTTCTCACATTGTAGGTTGTCTCTTAGTTCTGTTGATGGTTTCTTTTGCAGTGCAGAAGCTTTTTAATGAGAGCTCAGTTATTGATTCTTTCTGCTAGTTCCCATGCTACTGAGGATTTGTTCATAAAGCCTTTTCCTATGCCAATGTCTTCAAGAGTTCTGCCTAACTTATCTTCCAGCAAGTTTAGTGTTTTCTGTTTTAAAATTTAGATCTTTAATCCACTTGGATTTTAATTTAGTGCATGGTGAAAAATAAGGGCCTAGTTTTAATCTTTGGTAGGTTGCGATCCAGTTTTTCCAACATCATTTATTAAAGAGGCTATCCTTCCTCCAGTGGGGACGGTCAGCTCCTTTGTCAAAGATGAGGTAGCTGAGTACATCTGGAGTTGTTTTTGTGCCTTCCAATCTGTTCCAGTGATCCTCACTTCTGTATCTTTGCCAGTACCGTGCTGTTTTTATTACAGTGGCTTTGTAATATAGTTTCAAATCAATCCTAATTCTTTGAGGTTTCTTCATACTGATTTCTATAGTGGTTGCACCAGTCCACACTCCCACCAGTAGTGGAGCAGTGTTCCTCCTCTTTCCCCTTAGCCCCACCAGCATTTGTCATTGGTTGACTGAATGATAGCAGCCATTCTTTCTGGGATGAGGTGCATTGTTTCATTTGCATCTCTCAAATTAACAGTGATGTTGGGCATTTTTTATATGTTTATTTGCTATTTCTACTTCTTTGTCTAAGAAATGTCTGTTCATTTTTGATGCCCATTTTTGGATTGGGTCTTTAAATTTGGGAAGTCTGATTTTTTTTTAAGTTCCTTATATATTCTAGATAATAGACCTTTGTCTGAGGAAGAGTTGGTGAAGAGTTTTTCCCACATTGTGTGTTGTCTCTTTACCCTGTTAGTGGTTTCTCTTGCTGTGCAGAAGCTTTGTAATAAGAAGACATCCCATTTGTTGATCGTTTGTGCTAGTTCATGGGAAACTGAGGTTTTATTCATAAAATCTTTTCCTACACCAATGTCTTCAAGAGTTCTATCTAACCTATTTTGACTGGTTTAGTGTTTCTGTTTTAATATTTGATCTTTAATCCATTTTGATTTTAGTTTAGTGCATGGTGAGAGATATAGGTCTAAATGTAGTCTTTGGCAAGTTGAAACCCAGTTTTTCCAACAAAATTATTAAAAAGGCTATCTTTCCTCCAGTGAGGGTATTTGGATCCCTTGTCAAAGGTGAGGTGGCTTAGTATGTCTGCACTTGTTTTTACATCTTCTAATCTGTTCCACTGGTCCTCAGGTCTGTTTCTTTGCCAGTACTATGTAGTTTTTATTACAGTAGCTTTGTAGTATAGTTTGAAGTTGGGGACTGTGATATCCCCTACCTTGTTTTTGTTGCCTAAAATTGCTTTTGCTATTCTAGGTGTCTTTGTGTCCCAAATTAATTTTTGGATTGTTTTCTCAAGGTCTGTGAAATATGCTTCAGCAATTTCAATTGAGATTGCATTGAATCTATAAAGAAGTTTTGGAAGTATGGCCATTTTCATTGTGTTAATTCTTCCTACCCAGGAGCAAGGGGTGTCTTTCCCTTTTCAGATATCCTCTTCTATTTCTTTTTTCAGAGTTGTATAATTTTCAGAGTAGAAGTCTTTGATTTCTTTTGTTAGATTTTCTAGGTATTTCAATAATGTTTTAGATGTTATTGTGAAAGGATTTGATAGCCCATTTCTCTCTCAGTGAGTCTGTGTTTTGTGTACAGAAAAGCTACTGATTTTTGTGTGTTGACCTTGTACTCAGCTACTTTATTGAATTTGGTTATTAAATCTAGAAGACTTTTGGTGGAGCTCTTGTGGTCTTCTTCATAGAGTATCATGTCATCTGCAAATAATGGCAATTTGGCTTATTCATTTCCAATCTTTATTCCTTTTCTTTCTCTTGTCTAATTTCCATGGTTAATGTTTCCAAAACTATACTGAACAGGAATGGTGAAAATGGACATCCTTGTCTTGCTCCTGATTTTAGTGTGAAGGATTTGATTTTTTGACCATTTAATATGATATTGGCTGTTGGTTTTTTCATAGATAGCTTTTATCAGATTGAGGTAGAGACCATCTGTTCAAATTTTCTGTAGGGTTTTTATAATAAATGCGTGTTGGATTTTGTCGAATGCTTTTTTCTACATCTATTGAGATGATCATATGGTGTTTGTTGTTGGCTCTATTAATATGGTGTTACATTTATTGATTTGCATATGTTGAACCATCCCTGCATCCCTGGGCTGAATCCCACTTGGTCAGGGTGTATGATCTCTTGATGATCTTCATATTCTATTTGCTAGTATCTTATTAAGAATTTTTGTATCTATGTTCATTAGTGAGATTGGCCTACAGTTCTCTTTTTCAGTTGGGTCTTTCTCTGCTTTGGGGATTAAGGTGATGCTTGCTTCCAGCAATGAATTTGGGAGTATTGCTTCCCTTTCAATTTCACTGAAGAGTTTAAACAGTAGTTTCTCTCTAAATGTCTTGTAGAATTCAGCAGTAAAGCCATTAGGGCCCAGGCTTTTCTTAGTTGGTAAGTTTTTAACTATGTTTTCAATTTCATTGATTGATCTTGGGTCATTTAGAATTTTTAGGTCATCTTTGTGCAACTTTAGTAATTCATGCAAATCTAGAAATCTGTCTGTTTCTGCTGTATTTCCATCTTATTGGCTTATAGGTTCTCAAAGTGGGTATTGGTGATCCTCTGGATTTCTGCTGGGTCCATTTTAATTTCACCCTTTTCATTCTTGACTGCATGGATTTGGGCCTCTTCTTTGCTTTTTTTTTTGTAAGGTTAGCTAAGGGTTTGTCAATTTTGTTTATTCTTTTGAAGAACCAACTCTTGGCTTATTGATTTTTTGTATCATTCTCTTAGTCTCCATTGCATTGATTGCTGCCCTGATCTTTATAATTTTCTTCCTTGTTTGTCCTGCTCTTTTTTTTTTCTAGAAGCTTGAGGTTCAGCATCAGGTTGTTTAATTGCGCTTGCTTTGTTTTCTTAATATATGTATTACTGCTATGACATTCCCTCGTAAGAGGGAAATACATTGTATCCCATAGATTTCCATATGTTGTATTGCCATTGTCATTTAATTGTAGGAACTGCCTGATTTCTTCTTTAACTTGCTCTGTGACCCATTGGTTATTCAGAAGTGTTGTTCAATTTCCATGTGTTCATGAAATTCTTGAGGTTTCTTTTGTTATTGATCTCCAATTTCATTGCATTATGGCCTGATCATATACAGGGGATAACTTCAATTCCTTTGCACTTACTTAAACATGTCCTATGAGTGAGTATGTGGTCTATTTTGGTGAGTGATCCATGTGCAGCTGCAAAGAATGTGTATTCTGATTTTATATGGTGAAACACTCTGTAATCATCTGTTACATTCATTTGTTCAAGAGTTTGATTGAGTTCTAGTATTTTGTCATTTATTTTTAGTCTTGTTCATCTATTTGTGACAGTGAGATATTGTGGTCTCCCACTACTATTGTATTAGTGCTTATTTGATTTTTCATGTCCATTAGTATTTATTTTTATACGTGGGCCCACTAATGTTTAGTGCATATATATTAGTGATTGTCATCTCTTCCTCTTGGATTGTTCCCTTTACAAGGATGTAGTGTTCTTCTATGTCTCTCTTAATCAGTGTTGGTTTGAAACCACTTGATCTGCAAAGAGGATAGCTACTTCTGGTTTTTGGGGGGTTCCTGTGGCATGGAGTTTTGTTTTCCACCCTTTAACTTTCAGTCTATGAGTTGCTTTTTGAATTAAGTGTGTTTCTTATATGCAGCATATTGTTGTATCTTTCTTCTTGACCTATTCTGCTAGTCTATTTCTTTTGATTGGTGAACTGAGACCATTAACGTTAATGGTTATAAATGATATGTATTGACTTATCCTTGTCATGACTTTTTCTTTTTGTTGGAATCTCCCCCTTTGCATTTAATTTCTTAACATGCCTGATGGATTCTTTCTGCTGGGCTTCCTGGGGTTGTGATCCTCTTTATGTTTTCTTAGGATATTATTTAGAATTTTTTGGAGTGCTGGATTGGTATTCATGAAGTTCCAAAGGTGCTCTTTGTCATGAAAGTATCTTATTTCTCCTTCAATTTTGAGAGATTGTTTTTCAGGGTACATCAATTTGGGTTGGAGGCTGATTTCCTTTAGGGCTTGGAATACATCACTCCAAGCTCTTCTTTCCTTGAGGGTTTGTGTTGAGAAGTCTGCTGTGATTCTGATGGACTTTTCTTTGTATGTGATTTGTTTCTTTCCTGGAACTGCTTGTAGAATTTTGTTCTTCTGTTGAGTTTCTGAAATCTTAACTATTATATGCTTATGTATAGTCTTGTTTTTGATCATGGCCATTTGGAGTCCTATATACATAACTTATCTGTACGTCAATTTCTTTTCCTCTACTTGGAAAGTTTTCTGCCATCACTTCTGTGAATAGTTTTTTTTTTTAATGTCATCTTCACTCTTTCCTGTTTCTTCATTGACTCCGATCAGTCTTATGTTATTTTTCTTTGCATTGTCTAGCAGCTGTTGGATTGACTTCTCGTGGTACTTTACTATTTTTAAGAAAATTTTTCTTTTCCTGATCACTAATTGCAATCCTATCTTCTATATCTGAAAATCTGTCCTCACATTGGCTCATTCTACTGCATAAACTTTCAGTGGAGTTTTTAATCTCCTGGAAATCTGTTTACATCTGTTTTATGGATTCCATTTATTTCCTATCTTGGGATTACATCATGTTCCTCAGCTCCTCTTTTTTTTTTTTGTTATCTCTGTTCACTTTAGATTTATTAAACATGTCATACACTATGGGTACAATCTCTACTGTTATCTGAGAAATTATTTCTGATTTCATTTTTCTCCACATCTTCTTTTGTTGCCCAGTTCAGGGAGTCAGGTGGTTGACTATCAGATTGTTCTCATTGTCCTTTTGGGTTGCCTTATGTGATATGGAAGTCTGGTTTTGAGACTTGTTTATGTTTCTTCTCATTTCTACAGGATGCAGCCTGATGTGCATTTGTTGAGGCAACTTTTGCTCACCCAGTGGTCTTTAATTCTCAGCAAGCCACTGAGCAGCCTTTTCTCTGCTGCTCATCAGTGCACCAATTTCTTGGTTCAGAAAGATGGCCTTCTAGATCCCTGAGCTGACCTATCTTCTAGGCAGGCTTCTGGATGGGGTCTGTGCACACTTGGGATGGTATCTAGGTGTGCCTCTGGTTGGGGCCCCTATGTGGCTGTTGTCTGAGAGGGCCTTTGCCAAGGGGCTCTGTACCCTAGTTCATGTTGTCTGAGCAGGCTGCTTATACACTCTCCACACACTTCTCAATGGTATTGGGGTGAGCCTCTTGCTGCTGGTTGTGCACCTGTGTAACTTTTTTCCTAGTAGGCCCTTGGTTGTGGCCTGTGTGCCAAAGCCACTGGGGTCAGGCTGGAGCCCTGGCTGGGATCTGTCTGCAGCTGTGTTGCTCTGATACACACTGTTGCTTGCCAGTATCTGTGCATACTTACTGATGCTATGGGGTGGGCCTCTGGCTGAAGCTTGCGCATTTGTGCAACTCTTTTCTGGGCAGGCCTTTGGCTTGGGCAGGTGTTCACAAGCCTCTGGTGTCAGGGTGGAGCTCTGGCTGGGATCTGCCTGTAGCCATACCACCCTGGTCCATACCACTGATCCCTGGGATCTGTTTGTATTTACTGATGCTATGGAGCAGGCCCCCTTGTCTGCTTTCATAAGGTGGTGTTAGTGTTTGTTCTTCCTTCTTGCTATTTCTCCATTTCTACTTCTAGAACTTTTTGAAGCTTCTAGAATGAGGGTAATGTATCAAACAAAAAATAATTTATCTTTTTTCCCTTCCAAGAAGATTGAAAGAGATTAATTGAAAGACAGCTTTTGCAAATGGGAAGGAGAACAAGTGTTGGAGGGAGCAGGGAGGGATGGAAGACAGGGAGAAAAAACAAAAAATAATTAAGATGTTTTATGTACACGTGCAAGCTCCCCTGTGATACATGTAATCATTATGTACCGAGAACATGTACTAACAAAAAATATTTTATCACAGACTCTAACATTTTAAAAATATTTTCTTGTGAAAATATTTAAATGTCTCCAAAACATAAATAATAGTATTACAGAGACTATGACTGTCACCTCTTTGTTCAGATTAGCAGGTAAATGCAGGTCAACAAATAGTCAATGTAGAGAACATGGAGAGGAAGTTCTAGAGCAAGCCAGTTGGACTTACATTCTCTTCAGAGCCTTTTAGCACATCTTTTTCCACACCACCAGTCCTGGCCCAAGTTCCTACTGTATCATTCTGAGACAACAATGACCTCTAACCCTTATTGCGAGCTTACTATGCATGGTAGTTTGTGCTTTACAAATGCTAACCTAGTAATTCTTGCAGTCTGCTTGTGGGTAGGGCACAGTTTCCTGTGTTCCATTCTGCAGGGGAAGATGCTAAGCACAGAGCTTGCTCAAGGCCACACAGCAAGCTAGTATTGAACCTGGGACTGAAACCCAGGCAGCCAGATCCAGGCCACATTTTAAACCCTGAACTTGACTCCCTCTGTTCTTTCCCTGGCTGAATTTATAATCTGAAAACACCACCTTACCCATCTTTTTCCTGTTTACAATGTTGTGCTAGCTTATTCTTGGTTCTTGTCTCAAATACAAGCCATGTAGAATTATCATTTAGAAATTCTGCAGTGTTTATCCAAGAGCAGGGACTAGGACTTTGAGCTTTCAACCCAGACATTGCTCACTCTTTCTATAACTAGCTCAACTATGTGAATTTTGCTAGGCAACCTGCAGAAACAAGGGCATCTACAGCTCCTCTTGTCTACCCTCCACTTCATCCCAGTCCTGTTTCTAAGTATAGCTAAGATTCTATGTGTTTGGGAAGTTGCAGAATCAATCCTAACTTACTAACTGAGAACAAACAGGTAGACAAGGAAACATAGTCTGTTGTGTAAAGCCCAAGCTCTGGTTACCAGACAGACCAGCTGAGAGGCAACCAGGGAGTCAGGAGAACAGGCCAGACTGACCAATCAACCCTGTACACAGTGCCAACACAGGGGTTAGGAACACACAGCCTGATACAATGGCATCAGCATCACTGAGTTCCTTTCTAGTGAAACCATGTCTCATAGCCATGGTATGATATTTCTGCTTGTATGCAGTATGGGGAACAAAACCTTATCCAGGAGGCCAGGTGCTGACAACTAGTCTATTCCATGAGGTATTACAGCCAAAGAGCTCCAATATCTTACCCTAGAAAAGAGAAAGCCCAGGTGTTGTGGGAGCCTTCAGAGCAGTCTTGGGCACTTGTGTGGGGTAGGAGAGCTCCCTATGCTGGACTCTATCTTGGTGCTTCGGATGCCTTCTCTCCTAGCAGCTTGATGGAGTGGCCCTGTTGATGTCTCTCATCCCTGATGAATGAGTCCTTCAAAGAGTGTTCAGAACATGGCCTCAGGGCCAGAGTGCCCTTCCACCTGAATCACCCCCTCCCAAGCCCAGTAGCTCAGGAGAGTCTCATAAATTCTGGACCTCAGTTTCCTCATCCATATTACGGAGACAATAACAGTGCTTATTTCATACAGTGACTGTGAAAGTTAAGAGTTGGTACCTATAAAATGCTTAGGACAGTGCTTGGAACCTGGAAAGCCCTATAGAGTTGTCAGACACCAGGGGTGACACCTGGGATTGCCATCAGGACTGCCAGGAGCCGCCTCCTGCTGCTGCCCTGGCTCTATGACTTCATCTAGAAACTCAGCCATGCACAGTCTCATTTTTCTTATTTGTGGTAATTATTGTCATACATGGGGCTATTGAAAAGGGTAAGAAAGTTGATATTGTGATGCCCTTAGAACAAACAGCATTAGACCCCCAGTGAGCACTCAGCAAGGTTAGCATTTCACTCCTCAAATCCTTTAATTAATTTATTTTCCGGTACTAGGGGTTGAACTCAGGACCTTCACGCTAAGCTATGTCCCAGGCCTTTGAAAAATTTTATTTTTGAGATACTCTTACTAATTTTCCCAGGCTGGGCTTGAACTTGCCATCTTCCTACTTCTGGCTCCTAGAGTGCAAGGATTACAAGTATGTTCCTCAAGGCCTGGCTTGTCAAATCCTTTGATGCCAGGTTGACACTGTAGAAAGTGACAACCTATAAAAGTAATGGTCCTACAATGTCTGTGGCCTTGTACTGTGAAGAGGTAATTAAAAATTTTGGCCAGAAAATCACCCCTTCTGTTTATCACTTTCACCTATCAGCCAGGACTCCCAGTGGTATTAGAGTATTTCTTTTCCAGTGCTAGAACTTCAGTTACCAATCTTCCCAACTCCTCCATGTCAGGGATCTACCCACGTGACAGTCCTCTGCAGCATCTCACATTGCCTCATAAAACAAAACAGGATATTGAATGAAAAACTAAGCCACAAATAAGCTGGTTTCACCACACCTTGTCAGGGTGCATTCATTTTTTCCATGTGATTTTATTTAATCCCAGCCACAAACTGCATCAGGGTTTTAGTGAAGGTAGCTCCCATTTATATCTCACATCATTTTGAGGATTTTTCTGATTTTCTTAGAGTAATGGTCATTCGGTGTATTGTCTGTCAGTTCTTCCTTTGTTGAGCTCCTCAAAGAACGTAAGTGCTGTGGTGTGAATGTGTGGGCAGGATAACCTCCAAAGCCATATGTTAATGGTGTTTGGAGCTAGGACCTTTAGAAAGTACCTAAAATTAGATGAAGTTGTAAGGCTGGGGCCTGCACGATAGCATTTGTGGCTTTAAAAGAAGGACAGAGACCTGAGCTATTATGCATGCACTGGCTTGCCATGTGATGCCCTCTGACTTGTGTTGGAACAAGGTCCTCAGTACATGCTGGTACCATGTTCTTTGGTTTCCTGGGCTCCAGAACCATGGTCCAAATGAACTTTTATTTTTTCCAAATTATATGGGTTCAGATATTTTGATGTAGTGACTGAAAATGGACTAAAACAGTAAGAAATATGAATGTTTGAGATTTGCTTGGCCAGTGGCCACGCAGGGCTCTGTTTGATCTTCTTTATCCACACTGGATTGTATGGTGGGTGCTGTATGCTAGTCTAGGGCTGGGGAGCTTTAGGAAGGCAGATCAGTGAGACATCAGGAGAAAAGGATTAGGGCTTTGATGACAGACTGTATTTAAGGTTAGAGGAGAAATTGAAAGAGTTTCCTTTTGTAAGCCTGGGATAAGAAGAGTGTTAGGATGGAAAGATTGATAAGAGCCCCAGGCTTAAAAGAAGAAGCACCAATCCCCTATTAATTGGGCATGGTGAGAGAAAAGTGGAAACCATTCAAAATACTCTCATTCCCCTGAGGAAGATCATTAAGGCCTTTTCTGGAGAGTTGTGAATATTTAGAGTTTCTACTCAAATAGTATTGGGCAAGGTCAAGGGAAAGGTTGACAGCAGTCCTGGAGTTTAGGTAGAAAAGCCCATGAATTTGTGGCAGCATCATCTACACTGCTGGGTAGTACTGATCCTCCCTCTTTTAAGGAGTTGAGGATAGGAGGAGAACTGCAGGCTGTGGCATTCATGCAGTGTTGAAGCTTTGCCATCATGTAGGCTCAGAGAAAGTCTAGGAATGCATGACAATGGAGGTGCAGGCAAAATGATCTTTTCAAGGACCAACCATGAAAACAGGCTTAGGAAGCTAACAATGATCTTCTGTCTCTTGTTTATACCAAAAGGCTCAAGGGAAAGAAATGACCTCAGAAGAAATTATATATGTCTTATAATCATTATTATTTAAGAGATGGGACCCCATTTTCATTTTTGCTCCAATTTACAATTATGAAAAACAATATATTTAACTTTAATTGTCTACTTCTACTTACCCTGGGGTTATATATCAGCATCAAGTTTGGAAAAAGCCAAAATCACTGAATGACCTCCCACAACAATCGTTTATTTTCCTCCTGATCTGGGAGCAGCCAGGGACTTTATGCACCATTAGCAAAGGGGGAGTAAATGTTTACCCAGACCTGCAAAGGAAAGCAGTTCAACTCTGGGTAGAAATAACAGAAGAAAGAACAAGGTGTTACTTAAGAAAAAGCAACTGGAACATATGATAGAATGAACTCAAGTTAGCCCCTAAAGAAAAGAGTGGAACAAGAGACATCATTATTATTTTTTTGTACTGGGAATCGAACTCGGGTCCTTGCACTTGTGAGGCAGGCAGCGGCACCACTGAGCTAAATCTCCAGCGAGATAGGTTTGTTTTTAACAAGCAGGCTGTGGTCTAGTAGACGCCAGTTCATGAGATGGAAAAAATTAAGAGTGCACTGAACAAGGCTGTGGAGCTACCTTCATTGGTACAAGCTTCTTTTTTGGTTGTTGGTAAAGGTAGCAGCACAGAAGCAGTACTCGCTTCCTCTTCCTGGTTAGGGACCACCTTCTCACTGGGAATAAGAGCGGAAGAGTCCCACAGCACTGGAGATGTGCCACTGCCGCTTCCCCTGGACCCCAGGGGTCTCTGAGCAAGCGTTCCTCTCATAGCACGTTAGGAAAGCTTCTTACAGTTGTCAACCGCACACTAAAAGGCTCTAGAGTTGGCCTGCCTCGAAGAGATAGCTTGGGTATCATCCTGACTTTGAACAAAAAGATCATTAAATTAAAAGTCACAAGGGCTGGGGATTTAGCCCAGTGATTCCGCTGACTGGAGTTCAATCCCTGGTACAAAAAAAAAAAAAAAAAAAAAAA
>NW_022900950.1:43568951-43588713 GCF_012274545.1 Fukomys damarensis | reverse complement strand
AAAAAAAAAAAAAAAAAAAAGATTTGAAAAGTCACAAAGACAACGTTGCTTAAAGTAATCCTAACATTTGTACAGCACATTATGGCTTAGGAAAGAATTCCTGTGATCATATTTGATCTCACAAAAATTTGAAGTTGGTTGATTTTCCAAGCAAAAACACTCCCTTACATTTCGTAGCTTGAAAATATACTTTCTTATATTAATTTGATCATTTTATTTCCTTCCTCAGTATTCTCCTGCAATTTTTATCTTACTCTCCTACTCGTAAAACCTTCAGTGACCTTCCAGAATCAAACAAAGTCTCTCCTGCACTGCCCTTCATGTTTTGACTCAGCTGGGTCTTCCACCATCGTCTCCTGTGTTCACCACCTTGGAAACACATCTCTGCCGTTGTTCTCCCTGCTCCCTGCTCCACTCACGCCCTTTCCTTCCTTTTCTCCTGACTTCTCTGCAGTGATAAGTCTCTCTCCTAAACCCCAACCAGCTCTTAAAGATTTCTTTTAGCTACTACCTTTTTAATAAAATCTTTCTGCTAACACCCTCAGATTCGAATGTGATCTTTTCCTTTTCAAGGTTCTCACTATATCTCATATCTTCGTTTCAAAACCTCTAACCTAGCAGTGTCACAGAAACAAGTATCCTGCTAGATTATAACATCTTTAAATCTGTGAAAGCTGTGACATGGTCTTGTTCTCTCTCTCTCTCTTTGGTTTTTGTTTGTTTGCTTGTTTGTTTGTTTTGGTACTGCGGATTAAACCCAAGCTTTCCCCACTGAACCAGATTCGTGGCCCCACCCTTTTTACTTTACTTTTTTAGGCTGGGCCTCACTGAGTTTCTATTATCCAGTCTGAGCTTGAACTTGAGATCCTCTTGCCTCAGCCTCCCAGAATGCTGGAATTAGAAGTGTGCAACAGTTTTTTTGTTTTGTTTTGTTTTGTTTTTTTTTAAACTCAGGCCAGATCAAGCATCATTTCTGGTGCAAATTCTCTTTGCCAGTTTTTCCTTACAGTGTGCTTTTAAAAGATACTTTATACAGATGTGCTTATCACACTTGCTGTTTATCCTCTCCGTTAAGCAGAAAGCTCCTTGAAGGAGCATAGCAGCCTGACTTTAAGAAAAGCCATAGCTTTTCTGAATACTATTTGTGTGACCTTTGGCAAGTAACTTAACCTATCTGTGTTTCAGCTTCTTTATATCTAAAGTGACGATAACAACAGTACTTATCCCAAATAATTATCGAGAGGATTGTGTTGATGCATATGAAGTGCTTGATAAGCATAGTTAGGATAGTTTTATACTATGTTATCCTATATATTCTTTATATATATATATATATATACATACACACAGGGAATTGAATTCAGGTCCTTGCACTTGCAAGGCAGGCAGTGGAACTACTGAGCTAAATCCCCAGCCCTCCTATGTATTCTTATTGACAAGAATAATGCTTCAACTAAGCAGGTACACAGCAGATATTCAATGAATAAATGAATAAATGAGGACAGGAGTGTGTAATGCCTATTTCTAATAGATTCTCAACTCAAAAAATGGGACTGTATAGCCCTTACTCATAGCTTTCCCACAGCAAGTTCAAGTGAGGTTTATAATAGGCAATCAATAAATATTTGCAGAGTTTTATAAATATTAATCTAATCCAGTAACTGGCAGATTGAGAACAATAAAAATACCCTGTGCACTGAATTAGGTTCATATCAAATAAATAGTCACATGGGATTTTATTTTAAGATTGTGAAACATATTTCCCTTTTGTTTTAAAGCTCCCTGTGGGAGAGATTATATAATGTGCATGGTTGTTTTTACCCAGGCCCCAGCACTGCTCTGATCACATGGAAGAAATCCACAAGGCAGGTCCCAGAGCAGCTGGTGGAGGGAGCCATAGGCGATGCACCTGGAGCACAGTATTGGTGCTGAGATTCCATGGGGGCCAAAAGGTGGAATTCAGACTCCAGATGCAGCTGCCACTGGGAAAGGTATAGAGAGCTAGGCAGTGGCTCTGGATATGGGGAGATGAGGACTCTGAACCCCAAAGGAAATCTTCCTTCACACCGAGCCTTTGGCTGGCAATAGTGAATCAACCGGAGATTGTGAAAAAGCAGATTAGAAAAAGAAAAATCCCCTCTTGGCAGACCAATCGGGCAGGTATGGGGCTATTTCACAGTCCAGCAGACATGCACATTCACGTCAGCGACCACACTGCAATCAAGGCAGGGACTTGCTTGTTCGGATAGAAATGCTTACACTGGCCTCTTCCCCTCCACCCCTGCGTTGTCACTCAACTTTTCTCATTCTGTGTTGGAGAAGTTTATTTTTTTTTC
The DNA here is from genome assembly GCF_012274545.1 of Fukomys damarensis. Classification (NCBI taxonomy): domain Eukaryota; kingdom Metazoa; phylum Chordata; class Mammalia; order Rodentia; family Bathyergidae; genus Fukomys; species Fukomys damarensis. The sequence continues at coordinate 43,586,377 of NW_022900950.1, read as the reverse complement.
TCCCTTTGGCTTTTTAAAGTAACTTCAGTAGAGCAGCTAATGAGGCGGTGGAAAGCAAGCTGGTCCGTTCAGGGTTGCTAATGACTCCATTCCCGGGAGCCTAATCAAAGATTTGTACATTTAATTGCTGTCAAGTCAGCTCCAACCACCTGCCATTTCTGCAGCACCTGAGCTCCTAGCTCTGTAGCCTCTGATTCTAAATAAATCCATCACCATTTTAAAGGCTGGAAAGCCAGGCTGCTGGGCAACCTTGAATCCAGTTTGTCCAGGAGGGCAGAGAGTGGGGCCTACTTGCCTGATAGACTTGACCCTGAAGAGAAAATGGACTGGTGTGACAGGTGTAGGATGGAAGAGAGGTGGAAGAAGGTGACAGTTTCTTTGGAATGTTGGTTACTTTTATCTGCAAAGATGACTTAATCCACAGCTCCAGCGTGGATTGTGCCATAGAGCAGTGTGGGATCCTTGCCAGTTAGCATGGTACTTGTTTTATTGTCATTGTGTTGTTCTCCCATTAACAGTGTAGTTTTGTGCTGGGCTTTTTTGGAGGTTGGGGGCTGAAAAAAAAAACAGTTAACTTGGACCTAATGATAAAAGAGTTTAGCTGCCTTGGTGGGGGTGTAGTAAATCAGCAAGGTAAGAAAATGATTCTTAGCCATTGTCCTAATTGCAGTAAAAATTATCTAAACTCACATACTGAATTCTAACCTTATCCTATTATAGGTACATAGATATACCTGTTAGATCTGATCTTCCAAGATCAGTCTCTAGGGCAACTTTTCTCAAGCTTGAATGTACATCAAAATCACCTGGAAGGTTTATTAAATACAGTTCTTGTGCCCAACTCCTGTGCCTGATTTGATAGGCTTGAGGCAGGGCCTGATGAATTATTTCCAAGTCTAACAAGTTTCTGGATGTGGTCAGTCCCACTGAACCTGGGGGGGAATGATCTGAAGGACTTTGGGAAATGCCCAGTGTACTATTGACAGGGGGTGAGACATCATTTACCAAGAATCCAGCCACTTTCGACCTGTGACTAACTACATTGGCCATGGGGCTGAGGGGCTGGCCCTGGAATTTAGTGGAAGGAGAGGAGATTGTTCCCATCTGAGGCCACATATTGCATGTAACAGACACACACACCACAGGTTGAGTGAGAAGTTGGGCAGAAAGGGAGTTTGACCCCTAGACAAATACTTGAATCTCTTTGGGTGGAATGCATTTGGAAATTCATTCTCCTCTAGGGTGACCAAACACAGCAGTTGTCCAGGACCAGCCTTCCTAGGGTCCCCAGTGCAAAAACTGAGAGTCCCCAGCAACCAGGAACACTGTTCACCTGTCTCTCCTGAGTCATGAAGGGTACATTAATTCAGATTTACAAATAAAATAAAAGTAAACTTTGCCACATATTTTTCTATACCCTTACCAAAAAAAAAAAAAAAAGCAAACAACAAAAAGAGAGAATTAAAGTGTTTAGATTTGTGTCTGCACTTATTCTTAGTTTGCTATCAGTAAGCAGTCACAACCTATTTTTCATTACTTATTTACGAAGAAGAAACTTCCTTTCTTTTTATCTTTTTAGGAAATTTGCTAAACTTCAACTGATTTATAAAATAAATTAGAAGAGACAAATGCCTCTAACCTTGTATAGAAACCTACCGCTTCCAATTGGCCAGGACCTAAAACTGTAGGGTAGTCTTTCAAGATCAACTAGTTCGTTGAAGCTATTTTAGTGACTACCTATGTTCTAAAGCTTTCTGATAATTATTGTTTTCATGTATTTATTTGTCTTCCTCCACTATGCAGTGTTGCTACCTTATTCTAGATAAGGGCACAGTTGTTTTGATTTCCTCCTTACTGCTTAGTCTACTTATATCAGGGGACCCTAGAAAGAGTGCAAGACAGACTTACTAGGAAACTAAATTAATTCTAAAGAGTAAAAACTGTATGATCCACCAATCAGATGGGGAAAAATACTGTTAATTGTTATTCATTTACAACCATAAATCTTTCCCCAGAGTGCTTGAAATCACAGAAACAAAGGAATATTTGCTCTTTGTTTGCCTTTGGAATTTAGATCAGAATGCATCCATGACCTGGGAAGATTAAAAAAAAGCACTATTTATTTGACAAGACTGAGAGAGCAAGTGTATGTGTTGTGGTATATATATTTTCATGGAAAAATTAGATCACCAGCCTTCCTGATGGAAAATCAATGTTCTTCACTTCAGGTTGAGAATTCCCCAGGAGCAAAAAATGCCTTTAAGAGGGGACTCTTAATTCTGGATTCCCCTACGTGATGTTGTGGTGATAGTATAGTGCCCTTCAACACTCTCTACTCACCCTGAAAGGTGTGGGGGAAGCACCGTTCTGTGGGAATACCCTTCCCTCATCAGAGCACCTTCTGGCCCCTGGGCTGCTTTCATCAGCCCTACCTTCATGTCACAAATATGCTGTACCTCGTGTGATACAGCCTTGGGTCACTTGTGTGTGTAGTTGTCTTCCAGTTTGACTGCAAATACTTTGAGGCCAAGATATAAGATACACCTAGGGTGAGTGCTTTGTTGTCTTGTGCAGAGCCTGGTGCTTAGTAGGTATTCATATGTATTTGCTGCTTGAATGAGTAGCTGCTACACTTGAAGTATTTTCTACAATTCTAAGCATAATTCTAATTTATATGGAATTTATTGTGAATGCTGTAAATAACATTTGGGCCAAGTAAAGAGATTCTTACTGTTTTGCTCTTATTTCATGTATCCTAGTCACAGACATGTTCAAAGGTTAAACTGACTGCTTCTTGAGAGACAGGATTAAGGACAAAATATCAGAATGGCAACTGGACTGCTCTATTTCATCCAGAGTTCATGAACTTCTCTCCCTTTGGCTCTGTAAAAACCCAGAAATATGGAAAATAAGATCATCAGCAAGCTCATCCTTCTCACTACCTTATTTCTCTTTCCTCTTTCCATGTAAGTTGGAAGACTGCCTTTACCTCTGCTATAGGAGTAAGTCTGGCTCCAAGAAGCACTTATTCTTATGCTATACATCTTGCTAGAAGTAATGCCTAATGGGATCCCACTGTGAGACGTAGGTCTTTCCTCAGCGCAGCCTCACACACTAACAATCACAGCTTCTATATCAATCCCTCCCAACCATTCAGGCCAATCAGTGGTGGAAAAAATGGAGAATGCTCTCCTTTGGAAAACTTGACTTTTTTTTTACAAGTGTGGCTCACTTTATCCAACAAGTGTGGTTTCAAAGAAAGACTTGGAAAAGATCATACTTTTAGAAATCTAGTCACATTTAAAATGTACAAGAAAAAGCTAGCTACTTAATGGAGTTGTCTATGAATACATTCAAAATGCTCTCATTGCTAGTGGAATATCAAGCCATAACTGGGTTTGCACCAGCAAGACACATGAGAGCTATTAACAACTAGCCCCAGGCAACACAAAGGTTCAGACCTATTAATATGTTTGAAGTTCTCTAGGGTACTCAGGCTTGAGGGCTTCAATTTCTTCTCTTTAGTACACTATTGTCTCACCTACTTGGTGCCTGTCACCTCCTCTCTCCTACCTTCACACAGAAAGGGAAGAGAGAACTTTCAAAATTTTCTTTACTTCAGTCCTCCCTTCCAAAGATGTGAGCTTCTTGCCAGAGGGTAGCAAAAAAAGTTAAGATTTGTGTAAAGACCAATGTATTTCTGTGTGTGTATGGTGGTGGGGGATTATAGTGAAGAGTATAGAGAAGAAATAGGGTGGAATTAAGCTACATGTGAACTCTCTCTTCTCTCTCTGACACACAGCTCAGTTGAGAAGGTGGATGAGTATGATCTGTGATAGAACGCAGGACACTTGTCCCATTCCCTATGTTCCTTCTGTTTTCACTAACCTTGTATTCCATGTTCCCAGGCTTCAATTTCTGCTGCAGGCATTGTGGAACCTTGGAAGGTATTCAAGCAGGGCTGTGTTGTAAGGGTGTCATGCTGAATCTATTTATAAGGATTCAGTTAGGCAGTGAGCCAGAGAGAGAGAGAGAAAGAGAGAGAGAGAGAGAGAGAGAGAGAGAGAGAGAGCTGAGAGTCTAGTCAGGATATGTAGCTTATCATTGGTCACTGTGAGAAATTTCCCTGCCATAAACTTCCTGATATTCTGACCCTTCTGTTCTGAAAATTTCCAAGACTATTCCTATGCCAACCAAAAACATGACATGATCTCTGTTTCTTGTGCAATATAGCAGGGGGACCTATGACATCAGGAAGATGTGTGAAAGCTTTGATTTATTGCCTATTCTTTACTGTGGGAGAGTCTAATGATTCAAATCTAATTACAGAACTCTATGTGGATCCAAAATGCTTGTTTAAATGCACAGTGGCCCATGTGCCTCACAGACTCAATGAGTGCATGTGCCAATCACACATACTCAGATGCCAATCTGACCCAGGAAATGCCAAACAGATGATCTCAAAACAATGAACATGCAGGTAGTTGAAACTGCATGGTGGAAGTACCCAAATCCTTCCCTGGAACATCCCACTGTGAATTATTCACTTGACTCTATGTCATCTGCTGGACTTTTCCAGACAAAATCCTGATACTTGCTTTTTATGTATCTCAGAAATTCATCCCTAGTGTTCATCTTTCAAAGGAAAGACAACCTTTTACTGTTTCCATCGGTCTTTGTCCTAAGGATGGATTAAACCCAAGGATGCAGAGCTTCAGTGTCATTAAGACTCCACCACCAGGACCACCAAACAAAGAAGCATAAATTGAGTCTTACTTCCCAGCTCTCTAATTTAGCATGACAATTTTCTGACCAAGTCACATCTCTGACCTCAGCTGATTCACCTGCTCAACAGGGATGACACCCCTTCTTGGAGAGTTCTTGGGAAAAGTCAATGAGATGCTGTGTGGAACAGGTGGGAAATACACGCAGGTCACATTGTGTGTTTACCTAAAGATCACTCAGACCCCTGCCCTTTGCCCTAGCTGGAAGACTATACTGAAAGATGCATATGTGATACATTGAGCTCATCTTTTACCCTAGCTGTCCATTTTCATTTACACTGTCAGCAAGTTCTAGAAGTCAAGTTCAGGATGCTGTTCCCACAGGAACCCTCTGTCACCTCTGCGAACTGTCATCAGCTTACCCCATGAGGGGATGGTGCCCAAGCCTGACCCCTAGTTAGTTATCAGTTCAGTCATCTGGAATTCCTTTGTGTCTTTTTTAGACAAACTTTTTCTCTCCCTTGTTCTAGCCTCTGGCAAACTTTAATAGGTTTTCTGTTCCTGTCTTTACTAGAATGTTCCATAAATGCAAGAGTTTGCTATAGTCTTTGGGCTGACTTCTTTCATTTCGCATAATGCATTTGAGATTGATCCACATTGTTTTGTTAGTCAACCATTTGCTCCTTTTTTATTCCATTGCATGAATGTAGGACAGTTGGAATGTCCATCCCCAGTTGAAGAAGAATGAGATTGTTCCCATGTTTTGGTGATTATAAACAAAGCTATAAATATTTGTATAAAGTGTTTTGTGGTTACATACATTTTTATTAAACATTTTGTTTTAAGAGACATATTAAACTTTAGTTTTAGTGAACATTCAGAGACTGAAAGACTTAGGGAACCCCTGGGAAGAGGAGAGAGAATATTTCTTAAGTCAGTTATCAGTCAGGCCCAGACCTGTCAGTTAAACAAGTGCTCATTGCAGCAAGAGGCTGTTATTATTTTCACTGAGGACTTTTGCAGACTAGAGATTAAAATTAACTCTATCTCTCTGAGGCCCAGGGGAAGAACATAAGTACATGCTGGCAACCATCAATTTAGTGGGCCTAAGGTTATCTGGGTAGTTAAAGTAATATTTCCATGGATTCTGGCAATTCCCTGATTAGGTTGCTTGTGTGGACTGGGTGAATTCTTCCAATTATTGGTAACTGTTTTTTAATAGATAAGGAAGAATATGGGTTTCCTAATAAACTTCTTCAGAGTCATCCAGTTTGAATAAACTCTCATCTCTGGCTAAATTTGGAGGAGAGAAATTCATGTTTCCTAGTTAAAAATAGCTATGTTGGAATGCACAGCATTCCAAGATAATTATTAATCTCCATTGCAGATTTAAGTCTTCTTACCAACTCAACCCCCTTTTTCCTGTACCCATCAAAAAGAGGAGTTAGGGAGGGGTTTAGCTATACTAATAAGAATGTTCAGCTAACCTCAGAATCTCACTGCATCTCTCCCCCATTCCACCTCTGGCTTTTAGAGTGTGTAACCCCTCACCACTAAATGTTCTTGTTCACCCAGAATATATTTATTGTGTGTAGTTGCCTGGAGTCAAGTCCTTGGATAAAGGTGGAAGTTCAAGGAGATGAATGTACCAGAGAAAGAATCTGACCTTTATCATGTGAGACTGAATGAATTCCAATGAGATAGGGTTATAATTATCTTTGAACAATTTTTTTTAAGAAGAAGTGAGACTGTAGAAGAATATATAGCTAAAATGTAGTGCCAAGCATTTATAATAATCTGAGGCTCTGCTGTTTTAAAGATATGTATAGAGCATTCCAGTATTATTTCTGTGATCTGCTCCAGTATAAAATGTAATTTCAGTGAGGAAATACGTTTGGAGTTTTGAATGAGCAATTTACAAACACAACCTTGAATGAAGCCCATCATAATTTGAAGAGTATTCTATCAATGGCTGATTTACCAAAATTATTTGCTTTGGGTTTATTGATACCCATGTTGGGAGGCATCAGATCAACCAAGAGTCAGGTTTCATCAATATTACTGATAAGTTTTGAGACCTTAAGGATTAATAATAGTAAGAAGAATAGTAATGATAGTAACACGAGCTAATTTTCATGAGCACAATCAGTGTTGGAGTTCACCCCAGTTCTAACTTCTTTCTCCTTCAACTCATCCAAAACAGGAGTAAGCAGGAAGATAAATCGTGGCTAAAATCAAGTTTCTGGTCTATCATTCTTAGGTAAATATTGTCTGCAATTGACATCATTACTCTAAGTTATGGATCTTTGCCTGAAAATATGGATAATTAATAAATTATAATGTATAACAATTTTAAATAAATAAACAATTATTAAAACTGACAAATCAAATTAATAATGTCACGGTGATTGTATAAGATGATTCAGGTACTTAACTTAGTGTCTGGTTAGCATCTACACAACTACAAGCAAATTAAATAAGAGTGAACATAATACTTGTTTCCTCAAATATAAAATCCAGCAGGCCAAGATTTCTCCTAAGGTCTCTCAGGTTTCAAGAAAGCAAAGCTTTGTGTCTCCTGTGTTGGCAGGTGAGACTGTCCCAGGTGAGGATCCATGGAGAGTGGCTTGCAAATGGATCTGCCTCCAATGTATAGGAACAAAGCCCAAGCAGACCTCACACAACCAGACTAGGGATTGAGGTAGCTCCCCTCATACTCCATTGCCTTCCTTTGCCTCCTCTCTTTGTTCTCTCTTTCTCCCTGCAGGATGTCTGTCACTCTTCTCTCCTTGTATCTCTGCATTAGTTCACTACTTTCTGCTAACTGACTTTCTTTGCTTCCTCCTCATTGTGAAAATTGATGAAAAGGCTGCCCCAGATTTACTAAGCGTAAGTTGTCATTGAAGGGTCCACCACCATCTGACCACATTCTCTATGGATCTTAACTCAATATTTGAAAGTAAAGGCTTGGGTGATCTAGGCCTCAGGAGAGATGCCTACCAATCATCCAATAAGCTTTGACACAAGGAGGGAGCCCATGTAAGCATCAGGGAAATGGGTAGTGAGGTTCTAGAGAAGGTACTTGTACTCTACTGGTTTAGAATGAGACATTAAACAAGCAGCAATTCATGAGAGAAGAAGTTGAGTGGGTGGAGTTTAACTAAATATGGATGAATCGAACAAATCAGTCACAAATTCAGTCACAGCTGTAAACCAAACATTATTTCCTAAGGGTCAGGCATATGTGGGATATTTTGTACAGGTCTAAAACTCATTCATCAAGGGCTAGCAGGAAAATAAACTATCTGCAAAAAGTATCTCATGAAGAATAACTAAAAAAAGCTTAGCTAAGAAAAAATAGTATTTCAGGAAAGTTTTTAAAATTCAGAGTAGGACTAGCTGTCCATGAATTTTAATGGCTTTGTTGTGGGGAGAGCTCTTTCTTTTTCTTTCTTTCTTTCTTTCTTTCTTTCTTTCTTTCTTTCTTTCTTTCTTTCTTTCTTTCTTTCTTTCTTTCTTTATCTCTCTCTCTCTCTCTCTCTTCCTTCCTTCCTTTCCTTCCTCCTTCCCTCCCTCCCTTCCTTCATTCATTCTTTCTCTTTGGCCACAAATATGCCACTGGGGGTATCCTATAAGTATTTTGAGAGCTCCGTTTCATGGGAATCACACTTTCCTATTCTTCCAGAGCTTCAAACATGGATGATTTTGTGGGGTAATGGCCCTTTGGAGGGGTAAATTTTAAAGTAAATGTTACTGGAAGCAATAGTTATTAGAATTGAAATAGATGGAAGTCTTAGTGGGGATGCAAAGGGACAGGGAGGAGTTTGGGGGAGGAAGGGATGCAGACAAAAACTGTGAAGGATCAGTGGAATTTCACTAGGTAGATAAAAGGACCAGTCTCTCAGAGAAAGAAATAATATTTATAAAAACACAGGGGTAAGAGTTACTATTGCTTATTAACCATAAGCATTGCAAGGACTGAACTGAAACAATGCCTCTCTCTTTTGCTTCCTGGCCATTATGAAAAGAGCAGTTTCCTTTACCACATCTTCCCACCATGATATGCTGCTTCACTACAGACCCAAAAGCAAAGGGGCCAGTTGACTAAGCACTGAACCAAAAATGGGCCTTTCCTCTTTTTAATCTCATTATTTTAGACATTTTGTTATAGTAACAGAAAGCTGCCTAGCACAAACATGTATTAGGAAAGGTGTCAGGAGAACTGACACATACAAGTGGGGAATAAGCCAGAGCCTGACCATGTTGGGGGGGCTCTCGTCCTCTAGTGCTCTTACAGGGGTTCATCATAGAGCTTTAGAAAATAAAATCTTCATTCAATTTCGATGCTGAACTGAAAAAGGAATTAATGCACGATAATCAGTTGTTAGCTATTGTATTGATCCAAGAAAAAAGCAATAAAAGCCTTGGGATAGAGAGAACACAACAAACCTAATAGGCTATTTTATAGGAATTTAGATTCATCTGTACTTGGCAACCCACTGAATGGAAAAAAGGGCTGTATTGAGCCCAGTTTCTAAGTAGATGATTAGTGGCTTTATCAGTTAGAATGGGAAACATAAACTAAGGAGATGATAGTTTGAAGAGGAAGACAAGCTTAGTTTTTATCTGCTATGGAAATTACCAGAAACATATTGTTGCTTGATATAAGGAAGATTGGATCAACATTTAGATCTGTGCAGAAAGGAGTTTCCCATCATAAGGAGCATTCAAGCAGACATTTGTACAGCCATCTGTCAAGTTAGTGAAAGAGGTAGCTATTCCATGTAGTTAGAAGCCAGAGTAAACAACCTTTGAAATCTCTTCCAACTTTAAGATTCCATGATTCCACAATAGAAAAAAAAGGCTAAGTGTTCCATACACTGGTGATGTCTCCTGGCAGGCTTTAAATACCACTGTGATATATAGTATGAGATGAAAACAAGTAGAAAAAGAGTAAGTGCACACTTTTTATGTGTATGTTGATAACTGTGCATTTACTTTTATAGACATTTTTATGTGAGGCTGTTTATATCTAGAACTTCAGATTATAATTTTACAGATAAACATTCAGTATTTGATATAGTTGACAATGTCTAAGACACTGACATAGCCAGCTCCATGTACCTACCTGTGTGTAAATATGTGGTTCTGTTCATGCAAATAAAAAGAAAGAACCATGATTTGTAGCTAAAGGATTACTATTTTCCAGTGAGTGCAATATCTATTCTATTGCTGCAGAACAGTCATTTATGAATCTTTTGCAAGGCAATGATTCTGAGGAAAGTTAAATATCAATCTAAGTATAACATCAGCATGTAAACAGATTGATGAATTGCTAGATTGCTAGGATATAAACCTTATGGAACTGCAAATAATGCTCTGAGGAACTGGGATAATTTTAGCATTTCATGAAAACCGAGGATGAGCTAGAGCAACACTATCAGTTGATTAAACTTCCTAATGCTATTCTGGCTTTACTCTCAGGGCTATATAGGACAATTAGCAATCTGAACATTAAAAATATAGCTTGATAGATGGCTTCTCACCTAGTGTAGCATTAACAGATGCTATGGGTGTTACTGCTAGAAAAACCAGTGGAGACAGCCTGGAGAGAGGTTGTTACCTAAGAGGCCAGCTCTGGGAAAGACTCCCTCAACTTTTGTATGGATGTGATTAAGATTACAAAGCATTCTGCAGGGGTTTACAATGCACACAAATATTCATTTACCTTTTAAGTGATAGGTACAAGGTTAGAATGCAGGCTTTCTGTCACTGAATTCTGCACTTTTTTTTTATGAAATGACATTATATTTACATGCCTAATCCAGTGATAGTCTTTTCTGTGTTACTGAAGTAGATGCTTCTTCCTTTTTATTTGCAGATGTAGCCCCACTACTAATGCTGGGAGTGATTAGAATTAAGTGGAAGGAAACTGGGGGCTCATGGGAGAATGTAGGGAATTTTAGGTTAAGTCTATGCAGTAAGAGTGGAGAAGAAAACCAAGCCGTGTTCTTCTGAATTTGAATACCACACAGATAGCCAGTGTGGAAAACTATCTAAACCCTCACTGAGTTTGGGTCCCTCAACTCTCACCAGAACGACCAAAGAAAAAAATAACAATTGGTGGAGCACTCAGAAGGCACCATGGAAATTTTGTCAAGAAGCTTTCATAACTGCAATCCCTCATGCAGGCTGAGGTTGATTCTGAGCGTGGTGGCCAAGTCCATACACTACCTGGGCACAGAGGATTGCACCAGGCTCTAAGCACAAAGAGAGTACAAAGCCATGGCTAGTGTATTGCTCGGTTTCTGGAGTCTTGTTCTATGGATCTGCAATGTGACTACATTTGGATAAACAGGTGTCCAGCACACCACCCCCCACCCCAACACCCAGGACAGCTGCTGGAGGACCACCTGAGACAGGCAGGAGCTGCCCCTGCCCAAGCTGGAAGGTCACTGGGTGAGTATCTTGGGTCTGCTATGGCTGGACTGGAAGACAGATCCCTCGTCTGCTCCCAAACTACCCTCCTTTTCCCTAGTAGAACTTCCAGAAGCTCTGAAGGCTGCAAAGGGACAGGAGCATAAAAGAATCATTTAGCTACATTTTTTATTCCATTATGTTCAACAGCAGACTCTTTATTTAAAAAAAAATAAACAAAAAGGCCAGGAATTTAACTCAGTGATTCTGCTGCCTACCTTGCAGGCACAAGGTCCTGAGTTCAATACCAGGTACCTAAATAAATAAATAAATAAATAACAGTGATATAATTTAAAGTGCTGTTATAATTTTCCTTTGGAAGTAAACTATGTGTCTTTTATCATTGAATAAGGTCAGTCATCTAAACTTCATTAGGTGTTTAAACCAGAGATGTCTCAACACCTTCCTAACTGCCCCTCTAACATGTTTATCTCATGGTGGACGTCATACTGGACAGGTGCAAAGGAAACAACTTTTAGGGCTGAGGATATTAAACAGTGCTAGGAAAACGTATACATATACTCTCCAGTAGTACCTAGGAGGGCTTGCTGTGAGGTATGTCTGATGAGAGCGTACTGAAAGAAGTAATTGTCAGCACATGGACAGAATTAGCTTTGATTTAAATTGACTGATTACTGTTCTATGAGAGAATGGGTGCTAAAGAAGAGGAAGGAAGAGAAAGAGGAGGAGGAGGAAGAAGAAGAGAACAGAAGCAGCAAAGAATAAGACACCATCCTGAGCTTCAAGAAACTAAAATCAAGAATAGTTCTGAAAGGAAATGTCCCAGTCTGATTGGCTACCTTGGTATTGCATTTCTTCATGGCACTGGCATGGTTAGAAATAGTCCCGTTCATGCCAGCTGCCCACTTGCTGTACAGCCTTTGCAGAAGCAGTGTGTTTGCTTGTGCCTGGCTCCCGCTGGCAGGTCCAGTTAGATAAAGCCTCCTCTCAAGGCCAGCTCTCTGTCTCCATGACTCATGAGGCACTCAGGATCAGCTTTCCTGCTCTGAAAACGTCCTAGCAAAGACCCCCTTATCGTTGGGAAAACTTGACCTCCAGCGCACAGAGTGTGTCACAGGGCAGGGGAAGGGAACTTTCTGACTTTAAAGCAAGTTTGGCTTTTGTTGCCTTTGAATTGAACGTTTGTATTTTGAAACTGTTTATGAGAACTTTTCTGAGCAGTGACCTGCAAACAGAGATAACTGAGAAAGTCTGGGGCCACAGTGTCCAAATAACATGGATAAGAATAAGTGAGTTGAATAATAATGGCATTTGGCATCTATTGCTTATGGTTTTCAGTTCTTCAATCCCAGTCCTTCCTTGTTCTGGGCTTTTCATCCAGAGAAAATAGCACAGCTTTTAAAACTTTTGAAAATAAAAGAAACTCTATTTCAGACTCCACCTTGCTGTTTACCAACTAGGAGAATGTACGTGTATTGGTTATGATTGACTTTAGGTTGTAATAGGTGTAAAAGGGATAAAATCTCTTATACAAGGTGTGTGAAAGCGTTAAATGGTGTCATATATACTAAGTGTTTTGCAGTTACTCTGTTTTCTCTCACTGTACAGATAAATGTAGATAATTAATATAGATAACTAATGTAGATAATTACAGATAATGTCCAGAATGGTTAAGTAAATGTCTAAAGTAACACAGTTGTTGCATATTATATCCTAGAATTGAGGTCAGAGCAGGTAGTCAAGTAATGCTCATCAAAATTAGATTAACATTATGCCAGTGTTGCCCAAGTTCTCTCAGATATTTGCCTTTTGGACTAAAGAAGAATGGTCTGTTTAATATATTCACAAACTAGATTAGGTTCAGTTTTTGTCTCTAAGAGAGTATGGGGATAGAAAGGAGAATGATTCCCTGTTGCATTTGTCTTGCAGTCTTCATAATATGAAAGTGATAGCAGAATTAATCCAGGATGATAGATAATAAATTCAGGAAAACATTAATCATTGTAGTCCTTCATATAGTCTTTTGCAACCTAATCTTTATAAACACCCAATCAACATATATTGGTTAGACATGGGCTCTTTTCAGAGCACTCTACTAACTGTCTTATTCTGACAGAGGGCCAGCAGGTCCTGGAACAGAAAACAGACATTTCATATTGCACTAAGCGTCCTACTCTGGAGTGAAATAAACAAGCACAAAGCTAGGACAACAGAACCAAGTCAATATTACAATCTGAGGTTTACAAGTCAAATCACTTACTTTGGCAAATGGAGCAGGTTCTAGACTCTTGCCGGTACCAGATGGTGTTTATTCATATAAAAGGTTCCCTATATCTCCTGGATGAAGCTTTCTATTGTAAAGGCATTATGTCAAATTCTGCTAAATAAAATAATTGTAACTCTGCCTTCCAAATGTATTTGCTTTTCACTTTCAAAATCATACCTACTGTATATCTTTTAATATGTCCCAGGCTTCATTCCCAGAACTATAGGGGATACAAAAAGCCGTTACCTTTATGGAATGGGGCTGGGGACTTGTACCTACCAAAGTGGCTGGTACACAATGGGTCTTCAAACAATGAATTATAGTTAACCTAGAGTGCTCACCATGTGTCAGCCACTGCTGTGAGGACTTCATGTACATGTACACATTTCTTTAAGATGAATCCAGCATAATTAATTGGCACACATTAGCAGAATAACCTATGGCCAGTTACTGAAGTACTCTGGCCTCAGTTCCATCATCTATAATATGGGAACAATCACTGAGTTAACTTCATAGGGTTATTGTGAAACAGACCTGAGTTAATACTGAATAGCATTTGGAATAGTACTGGCATATGTGACTGTTTGATAAACACCAGCCAATATTTGTTTTTATTCTAAGGGAAACTTTCAAGTTATTGGAGGAATCAGGATTTGAACCCAGACTCCCTAGCTCAGGAGCCTTTGATTTTAAATATTGTTTATTAAAATGAATGATGAAATAAGTCAATAAATAGCCCAGAGTCATATAGGCAGATAACAGCAGATTCCAGTACTATCATTCACCTCACAATTTTAACACTAGTTCAAGGCTGAGCTACCAGTGTTGTCAGCTTTCCATTACTGTAACAAAATACCAGAGATTACCAATATAGAGAGTAAAGGTTTATTTTGGTTTGCACTTGTGGAGGTTTCAGTCCATGTTCCATTGGGCCTGTTATGAGCCAGCACGTCACGGTGGGGAGCATGTGGTAGAACAAACTGTTTGCTTCGTGGCTGGATTGAACTAGAGGAAGAATCTCAGTGTCCTCTTCTGGGATACACTCCCAATGACTAGAAGACCTCCCACTAGATTCTACTTCCTGAAATTTCCATTACATTCTACTTCCTGAAATTTCCATTACATTTCTGTTACAAAGAAAGAAACCTTTCTTTATTGCTATTTAGCAGTATTCCAGATGTATATTTTATCCCAGTAGTGGGAGGCAGGAAGTTGCTGCTGTCCACATGGTTTTCTTGCTGTCTTTTCCTCCTCAGAGTGTACCTCTTGTCCACACTGCAGAGGCTATGGTGCCTATGCGCAAGGTTAGAAGTGTTCAGCTGCTTGGAGGAAGCTGATCTTTTTGTAGATGAGTGTAAATGAACATATTCGTTAGCCCATGCAGGGAAAAATAAACACAACAATGGCAAGAGGTATTTGAAGAATGTTTTGTGATTCATAGAGTGTTTTCACATCCATTGTCTCGGTCACTGGAACAAGTCTAAGACTTAGGCAGTTCACATTTTCATGGTAACAAACTCAGGGCCCCAGTTTATAGCAGGATTACCTGGCTATAGCTACCTTGACAAAATATTTTAAGTTTTATGAAATGGGTACTTTGTCCTTGACCTTGGAAAAATTATTTCATGATTTTTGTAATGTAGATTTTGATTTGCTAGGGAAAGTTTTGGTTTGAACCATCCTGAAAGCAGAGAAATGAGACAGGATGACCTTGATCACATCTAAAGCTATGGGATTTTGTGAAAGAAATAAAATTATTCGCGGTATGTTTGCTGTAGGAAATAGCACAGTAGCTGAAAAGAACAACATGTTGCTGACCTTCTAGCCATATAATATGATAGAAAAATATGGGAAAAGGAAACGAGGGATCAGGGAGATCATTTTATTCATGTAATTTTAAAAATCTTATTCTGACAATGTCTTACCTCAAAACTTGTATTCAAAGCATTCTGCCACATAAAACAGTGCTCTCTGGATCCTCCCTACTCATTACACTCCAGGTAGGGCCTGTTTTTCATTTGGAACCCAGTTGTTCCCTCCATGATTCTGTAGCAAATTGACCTTCGGAGAGCGTGGCGTAATTACTTCCATGGCAATGGGCTGAAGTTAGAGACAGGCCATTATGTGAGCACAACAGGCTGAGCAGAGACAGGAGCTAAAAGTTCTTTTAAAACACAGCTATCCTTAATAATAGCAGGACAGAGGTAGAAAATTACTGGCATTATAAATAGCTCTTTCGATAAAGGTTTTGTTTCTATCTTTTAAAAAGCTGTGCCATGCTGGGAAAAACTCTCTACATTTTTAATTGTAGATAATTTTGTGTCAGAAAATACTTCCCATGAAAAATGGGCTAATGAAATGTGCTTAGTTTGACTTTGGCAAAACTTCATGTCTTTCTAAATGACCATAAAAGTAGATGAACAATATTTGCTATTACCTAGAAATATAAAACATAATTTACATCAAAAGCAAAAGAAAAGAAGAGACTGAAAATTGGAGATTGGGCTTTAATACCAGGTCCTCCTCTATATACCTTTGTGAAGGAAATGTGTGATATACTGCCACCAAACAGTTAACTAGGTGAAAACCAAAGACTACCATGTCCTTCATTTATCTAGAAACAAATCTCAATTATCTGTAAGCAGCCAAACATTGGGAAGAAATAGAAAACCCAGTTCTGCCAAAGCAACTACTTGGACAAGATGCATTCTAAAGCTTGGGTGTTTTACTGTAAGATTGCCACATCAGAGCTTTGGGTATGTTTACTTTCAGCATAATTCCCATAAACACGGCTTTTGAACCTTACACTATATCAGAATCAAGCAATTAAAAAGGAAAATGAATACACCAATTATTCCATTTATTTTATTCTAATACCAACCAATGGCACACTTCTGTGAGTGATTCATTTCAAAGATGTTAAAATGATTTGGAGCAGGTCACTCAGCCAGAACAGTCAGTATTCTCAACATTCTATGACACCAAATTCTATGAAACCAACATTCTATGATACCAAATCTCAAGTTCTTTTTACTACTCTTCCTGGCCTTTCCAAAAATAACACAAAGAACAAGAAGCCTCACTAGTTAGGCAATTGCGTAAGGCAAAATTGGAATTAGTACCAAAAAACTTACTGAATCCTGGGGCCATTAAATAGATTGAATACTAATTGTTATTTGTACAGCTCCTTGGTTCATTCATTTATGTGCCACACTCGTATTTAGCATATATTATTAGCTTAGCAATGGGTAGCCACTAAGTAAGCAAATATAAATAAGATACAGCCCTTCTCCTCTAGGAACTAAGACATGTAAACAAAAAATCATGGCAACATGGGCAGTGGTGAAGAAGCAGTTCCCTGGGAACACAGTCACATCCTTGGAGATGTTGGGATGGCTTGTTAGAGATGACGCATCCATGGTGGGAGCATGGGAAGTGAGAAGAAATGGCATTCCAGTGGGGCACACAGTGGATGGTGTTTTATGGTGGGATGTAGGGTGTGTACGTGGGATTGGGAAGATGGAGGCTCAAGAGGCAACCAGGGCCAGTACAGGAAGGGCTTGATATGTTCAGCTAAATTGTGAGGTATGTTTCCTGGTTTTTAGTCTTCTTTAGCACTAAATAGGAGGAAAATAAAGGCAGCATTTTGCTAGGGGACATTTAATTTGTGAGTTCAAATTTATAGCAGTTATAAAATCTATCAACCTCTTTTAAGTTTCACCTTAAACACTTATGCCAGTTCTGTATAGTTCAGCATGACTTTCACTCCCTTTGCTCTATCAATATAGTCTTGGTGACTCATCATCTCTTTTGGGAGGACATTCCCCTGGAAGAGTTGGTTTGACTTTAGAGGATTGTTAGGTTGGGAACCTATTTGGCACCTACTGAGGGCACTGGGCTTTCTTACTGGACTGAATCATACGTCCCAGTGGAAACTTTCCCCATCTGGGGAATCATTTATGTGTCATAATATGTCTTTTTTTTTTTTTTTTTTTTGA
>NW_022900950.1:43546591-43563277 GCF_012274545.1 Fukomys damarensis | reverse complement strand
GTCGTGTGGGTGTTTCAAGGGCGCCCGCGCGGCTACCTTCTTTCCTGGGTCTGTTGTCGCGCAGGCCGGGAGCTCACGCGCAGGCCGGGAGCTCACGCGCACGCCACCGGGTGATCGCAGACAGGCAGGTAGGCAGGCAGCTGAAAAAAACCCCCTCTGGGGTCCTTGGGTCCATAATATGTCTTATAATTTAGAATTTATTGGGTGTTTAAGACTTCCTTTTTCAGCCCACAGATTCTTTTCCTTGCACAGAAATGGAACCTTCTGAATACAAATGAAGGGGAAATCCTCCTAATACCACCTCCTGCAGCAGTAATGTCACAATAGAAACAGTTAGAAACTATTTACTCTGAGTTTCTTACTAGGACAATAAGTTTTACCCTGTTGACTTGTGCCTGGCTGATGTTTATGGTTCTCAAAGTCTCAATTATTTTTTTTTTATTCCTGGCAGGCCTTAAGTGAGTAGTTATAGTGAAATATTCCTCCCAGCTTGGCAGTTCCATTATTCATTGAGAGCCATCCTGTAAGAGAGTCCACCTTAAAGAAGGAACGGAGGCCTTACCTTTTGAGGATGAAAGGCAAACTTGCCAGTTGTATGGCAGAGCTGAATTGCCAGATGCCCCCAACACACTAGCGTCTTTTGTTTCCATGTTAGTTTTACAGCATTAGAAAACGGAAGTATAGAGGGATGAGGTCAAAGGTTTGCAAAGGTCACTCAGTTTCCAAGAGATGTATAGTGAAGCCAGATTTAAGTGAGGAGACAGTGAACGCAGGGATAGTGGAGAAAGAGGTTCTTAAAGACTAATCCCTTAAATTTCTTACCATTTTCCTTCCCTGTGTCACCTTCTGTATCCTGTTGATACATTTAAATATGGATGTCTATATTTAATCTTATCTGCAGAAAGAAAGGCAGACACCTATGTTTTTTATTTACTTTCATATGAATAGAAAAAATACTCATGTAATGTATAGAGCTCGATAAAGAATGCTGGGCTGCCTGTTTCCCAATGCATGACTTTTAAGGCACAAACAGTTTGAGATGTCACCAGAGCAAAATCCTTAATTCCCATTTACCACCTTTACCTTTAATCCCCGATTCCTGCCCATCCCCCACAGAGTGTTTTTAACTTCATGTTTTACAGATGTCACCCTTCATCTGGGCTTCCATCTGTTCCTGTTGAAACAACTGCCTGTCCAAAGGGCCAGACTGTGGTATTATCCGACTTTTCTCCCTGCTGGCTACTCTCTGTTCCCAGCTCTCCTTCCTTCTCATCTCCCTCCAGAGTTTCTACATGGAGGAAGGGGGGGGGGTCTCCCAAATGAGTGCCTGGATAGGAATGCAATAGTCAAAGGACATTTGTCTGACCACTCTGCTCATTCCTGCCTGTGACCTCACGGAGGCCTCAGTGGGGCCGGGCAATCTGTGTGGTCAGGATCAAATGCTGCCCAATTTAATTCAATTACTCTTTATCTCAAGAGAAGTATGGTTATTTGAGTGACAGGACCTCTGTGATGAATGCAGGCTCATGGCCAGTGTCCTGCCAACATGTTGCCAAGCAGTGAGGAGCAGTAACAGGGAGGATGAGGATGATTGGAGGAGACAAGGCAGAGCTGTGCTGACTCCCAGGCAGTTAGATGATGGGTGAATCTCTGGCTATAATTGTTCAGGGGCACCTTTGCTAGAGAACCCACAGATAATTTGGGCAGAGCTGTCCCGAGCCTCAGAGTGGAGGTGTGAAGAACCCAGGCTTAGCTGTTATATGGTAGCTATGAATTGTTTACCAAATCCTGGGGTAAGAGACAAAGCACGAGTAGTGACATCAACTAACAGAGGAAAGGTAGTGATTTTCCAAATAGTTTAAAGAGAAATTTCTTACTTAGGGCTCATAAGTCTCCATGACAAATTTGACAACTAGGAAGATAATGTAGACTTTAAATCTCTTTTTAGATGTATCTTCCTCTAACTTCTACTTACTCCATCCTATTTTGTGATACTTAAGGCCACCATTTATCTGGCATTCCTGTTGGCCAGTAGCTACAATTATATTTTTTGTGAAACAACTCTTAAATTTTGGAAATCCTGTGAATGAAGGGCCAAGTAACCTCCACCCCACTCATGAGACAGTAAGCCAGTAAGTGATAGAATGGGATCCATGCCAGATCTGTTGATCACAAAGCCCTTCTTTGGTCCCATGGCCAAACTTCCCCATGGCCTTATTTTGTCAAATCATCTTTGCCTTTAGAGGCCTGTCTATGTCACTGATTGTTCTTACACTTGATGGGAGAAATATACTCCTGAATCTCAGAAGCTCAGAAACACAAGAACCTGTGTCCACATAGAGTCTTATGATTATTTCTTAACTAACATAGTAGTTAAACACATGGAGCTCTAGGTTTGAATCCTAGCTCTTCCTTCCTCATTGTGTGACTACTCTAGATTACCTAATTCTCAAGTGCAAAGGAGGAAAATGCTTCCTCATAAGATTGCGAGGGGGGCTAACAGAGTCTAAACACTTAAAACAGTACCTGGGAAAAATATGCAAAATTTTCACTTATTAGTATTACTTCCCTTCTGTAAGTCTTGGTGCGCTTAACGGATTCGACAGAAGACCCCAAAGGCAGATGGTCAATTACTCTTATTAAATAGTGTAGTGTTTGCATATAATCAATCTACATGCCCCCTCTGTACTTTAAATCATTTCTAGATGACTTGTTAAAACCTAACGGAATATAAATGCCATGTAAGTAGTTGTATTGTGTAGGGAATTATGATATGAAAAAGTCTGAACATATTTAGTACAGATGTGTTTTTTTCCTAAATATTTTGAATCTGTAGTTGGTTGGATGCTTGTATATGGAGCTCGTGGAGATTGAGCATTGACTGTAAGGCAGAAATAGGAAGGGAAAGCTACTTTCCTGGTTTCCATACACCCGAACCACTTGCCGAAGCAGGCTGGCACATATTTGTGGTGCACACAATAATCAGGCTGAAGCTTGGCACCATGTCACCAACAGTCTGGCTGAGCAGTCCGGCTTCTGTGGGGTAGGGAATAGTCTAGGAGACCTAGACATTCACAGCAAATTCCTCCTGGGGCCAGATGAGGCCTTCAGGCCTTTAGGCTCTGCCTCTTTTCTTAGGACACAGACATAAGCCATGGCTGTGCCCAGTTCTTGGGTTCACCAATGGAAAGTTTGACCTTTTAGGGGGAATGAGAGAGTAGTCACCCTTTTTTCCCAAGTCACCTCTTGTATATGAGTCACCTTTCCTCAGAGCCACTTATTCCTCCCAGTGATTCTCTGTGATCCTCCATTACCCCAGATAAGCATGTGCCTCTTGGCACAGGGCTGAGGGTTCATTGACACATATCCTTCCTAAATATCTCCAAGTCTTCCTACATGCCTCCTTTAGATGTAGCACTGTCTATAGCTTTGCAGAGAGTTTTGAAAATGCTAGAAACTCACTAGAATGTCTACAAAGCCTATCCCACTCACCCGGGTTCTCATGGGGACATGCCAACAAATCCCAGGCTGATCTGTCTCCAGCCAGAAGGAACGCAGCACAAGTGCTTTGGGATATTGTTAATGATTCTTCTCACACTTGAGTTTCCTTCAGGCAACTTCAAATTGAAGCTTACGTACATATTAGTGCATGCCATATGATGTGAGCTCTGGCATCAGGCTCCATAGTGACTCCGAAGTCCCCAGAGCTAAGCAATAAAGTTGCTAAGTTCCTTTTCTATCAGAATCCACCATGGCTACCCATTACACTTGGATATGGGATGATGATCCACCATGGTCAGCACCTGTTGTGATCATTTAAAATGTCCTTGCCCCATGTCCTTTGCTTTCAAAACCCCAGTGGAGAGTGCACACCATTCTAATAGAAGCTCAATGTTTCTGGTTTAACAGAGGTTTTTTGAGGTATGATTCTGAGAGTGATATTTTGATAAAGTGAGAACTAATTTGCTGTCCTAG
This sequence comes from Fukomys damarensis, assembly GCF_012274545.1. Lineage (NCBI taxonomy): Eukaryota > Metazoa > Chordata > Mammalia > Rodentia > Bathyergidae > Fukomys > Fukomys damarensis. The sequence continues at coordinate 43,559,302 of NW_022900950.1, read as the reverse complement.
AAATGGCATCTTATATGGGAGGTAGCATCAACAAATTGAATGAAATCGAAAGGCAAAGTAGTAACCTGGCTTCCGTTCCTTGTTTTATACTTTTGAGTAAGTCTTTTTGCTTCTCAGCCTCATTTTTATGTCCTCATTGTTATGGGATTGAAATCAGTGATTCCTACAGCCCACCGGGTTTCCTACAAGTGATTTGGGATGGTCATTCATGCCTGAGCCCTTCAGTGGCCATCATTGTAATTTATCGTAATTGCTGGGCCATCACTAATGCAATTAGTAATTACTGATGTCAGTCGAGGAAGAGAAATGGAGAAGAGGAAAGCGAGGCTGACAAGCCATGGCCATGCCCAGCGCTTCAGTCCACCTAAAAGGAACCTGGGAGACAACAGTGGCCCCAGCCAGGTAACTATTCCAGCATCCCATAGAGAGATGTTTTCTTGATTTCCACACCAGCTGAGCACATGAATAATTATCTTTTAAGTAACACAGAGCATAAAGCAGATTCACTTAATATCCAGGGAGCCAACTACACCCGGGCCTGCCCAAACTGGCCTTTCTCATTGCAAGGTATGGGAGAACAGAGGGCCATGTGGGTCCCCAGGGCCTGCTGAGCCAGAGCTGTTGCTCAGCTTGGGAGGTGCTCCAGGTCTTAGGTTTGCTAATGAGCGGTGTGGTGTCTGGCAAGGATCTTGCCTGCCAGTGAGTGTGACTAATCATGAATCTTTTCAATAACACTGACAATTCATTCTCATTTCTCTCTTTGCCTGCTGTCTTTGCTGGAGCCAGCTGAAATAGGAGCAAATTAGTCTCATTCTGGAAAAGGCAGAGCATGATAAAAGACCCCCTAAAAGGTTTCCAGAGCTCTGTGACTGGATGTTTTGCAGTCAGTATAATTATCTGACTTTGGTGAATTGCAGGGTATTTTTTGTTGCTGTTTCCTACAGTCCATAGCCGGCCATGGGTTTGTTGAACACATTTACGTTTGACACCAGCAAAAGCAGTGTCATTATTACACTCAGCCCAAACTGACAATGACCTTCCCATTTCCTGTTCAAAGGCTATGTTTCATCAGCGTGTGTTCCTGTCCCACGTGGAAATGTGGCACACCTTAAATGCCTGGACTCCTGAATTAGGGGGTGGGAACCTACTGAGAAGGAAATCTTCCTCAGACTGGGATCTCTCCCTGCTACTCACTTGCTATTGGATAAGTTCTAACACCAGAAGTAACTGTGCACTATCTCCCGGGTAAAGTAGGTAAGTACCTGTGTAGGGGAAAGCGTGTGTCTCGGGAAAGTTAGTCAGACGATCTCTTGGTCAGTGGATTGGAAGACTTTCAGGACAGTTTTGCTAATAGTGGACCAAAACTTCAAAAAAGAAGTAATAATTATCTAATAATCATGTGGTGCTCTCATCATGGATTATACCTCTGAGGATGACTCAAATACAATGTGTTAATAAAAGTCAAAGCATTTAAATTGTGAGAAGCATAATCAAGTAAAAGAAAAGGAAATTTGCACTGAGAGTTGGAATTCATTGAGAGAAAATCCAACATTCCTTCTTCTCTAAAAATCAACATGTTATCTAGCTCAAACTGCTTTGTTTTCTTTAATATTTAAGCCCACTTCTTTTTTTACTCTCTAACTTGGGGAATTATAATTACTATTTTAAGGAGATCCAAAATAGTAATGGTAGGTATCAAGACAATATTCCTTCAAATTAAAAATTAGGCCCATGCATGTATCAGAATAGTTGCAGGTATGATAATCCTGACCACAGCATGTCCTTTTATTTTTTGAATAACTTGTCTTTAGAATGTATTCTATATAATGATTTCTGGTAGCCTAATGTCAGATCTGACCTTTAGCTGTGTTTTGTATGATTCAGCAGTTGTCACACTAGGAAATTTCCCACAAACATTAACATTTCTAGATTCTTTTTAAAAACCTCCGAATCTGGGAATACAGACTGCATAGACCAACAGGACACCACTACTGCAACTGAATGCCTACTCCACTTTCACAGCATACTTTGCCACACTCTCCATTACTTCACATTTTAAATTCCTCATCCACTTCCACTGTCTGCCTGGCCTTTCTAGGCACTGGGATTTGTACTGGTTAATATACTGGTCCTGCTCCCCAGGTGCTCATCATCAGAGAAGGGGTGTGGCCTTTTGATTCTTGTCAAGTCGGGTCCTTTTCCAGAGGGCTGGTCCTCAGGACAAAGTTGATCCTATTGTGACATTGTAGATCTGGGATTCTGAAAGCCTCCATGCCTTTGATATATCCTGCCTTTGCCTCTTTAGTTAGGATGCTCCCCTGTGACATCCTAGAGAGAAGGAGACTCAGGGTTGGGGGTCATGGCTGGTCCTGCCCCATCAGAACCTTTTCTTCTCAGTATGGATGCAGGTGCCAACTTCAGGCACCTCTCATATGACCTGGACAAGAACCCAGGGATGTAGGCAAGTAAATATCTGTCACACCTATCCTATGTCAGAAGGTGATGTGGCAGAGATTCTAGATTATCAAACTGGAAGTTACAGTACTTCAGAGATCTTTCCTAATGAGTATGGTAATATCAATTACTACAGAATACTGGCATGACCTAAATTCAGTGGACAGTGCAGACTTCTTTTGATAATTGCTCTCCTGTTAGCTAATATTAATTGAGGGCTAATAATACAGCACTGTGTTAGGTATGCATTCATTTCAGGGTGTCCTCACATTACCCTATGAAATAGGTATCATTACAACCCGCATTTTTCAGAAGAGGAAACTGAAGCACAGAGAGGTTAAGTGTTGTTCCTAAGATTGCACAGCAGATAAGTGTTGGAGGCAGGATCTGCATAGAAGCGATGTAAACACAATGTTGTTCTAGCTGTGAAATAGCAGCCATAAGAAGAAACCTTTTTCACTGTCTGTGCCAAATCCTAAAGTTCCATAACTATTCAGATTGTTTGACATGACTATAGTCATTCTGAGACATAACCACCACTATTGTTCCAAATAAACTCAGCTGTTTTTTTCAGCCTGTCTTGTTTCCCAGCAAACTGTGAGAGACAAACCCATTAGAATTGTATGGATATGCCCGACTCTTTAGTAGTAGCTTAAGATAAACTAGGTGGGTTCCAGCTAGGATGAAGTTCCTTTTGTCCTTCTTTCTGGCCTGAATTATGGAGCTCTGATTGCTCTTCCTGATTGCCGAGGATCTGTTCCTGCTTCTGTCAGTGACTTCCCGATAAACTGTACTCTGTGCACTTCCACCTTTGTCTGCCTCTCTTTTGTGGGTTTCACCATCATTTGGGGCTGGTCTCCATTCACCAACCCAGGTTCAGTTCCCAAGGTGCAGTTTCCAGGTGGTAGTCTAGACCACCGAGGCCAACTGGGTGGCAGTTTACCCACACGTGCATTCACACATGGGGATGGACTTAGCTTATTCTGAATCCTGAACTCATCAGAAACATTACAAAAAAGCAATTACATGAGACAGTGTTTCTCAAGCATGTTTCCTAGTAATGGAATAGAACTAGAATATTGCCACGACCTAAAGACTTCTTGTGAATTACTGTTAGGGAGAGGAAACTACAACACTGCAAGTATGTTGAAGGAGGCTGCATGGCACCCATGGCCTGCTGTAGGCTGACCACAGTGGACGGTGAAACTCCACATTTCATCGATATAGTCCAAAGTTGTTTTGTTTGTTTTGTTTTTTGCTGTACTGGAGTTTAAACTAGAGTTTTTGTCTTGAGCTACATCTCTAGCCCTATTTTGTTTTTAGTTTGAGAGAGAGTCACTTGTCCAAGTCACTAAATTCCCTGGGCTGAGCTTGAACTCACAATCCTGCTTCAGCCTCCTAGAGTGTGAGGTTACAGTTACGTGTCACCACAGTTGGCTCAAAGTTTAGTTTTTCTTAAAGACTAGTCTAAGGTGAGTCCTTGGCAAACAGTGCCAACACAGTGTTCTAGGGACCCAGCTATGTTACCTTGTGCTGTGCCTCAGCTCCTTCGCTTCTAGCTACAGGACAGAGAAAGACAGCCTTTGAGGATCACAGAAAGGTTTCCATGGACCAGGTCTAAGCGGAGCCCATCACTGCCCCCCACTTTCCTATATCTCAGACTGGGTCATTGTGGACCCAGTCAAATACAAAGAAAAGCAATTTCTCTGTCATAACCTACAGTGTAGGAGGAAAGTCGACTCTTTGGTAGATAGTTGACATCTTTGCTACGCTTGTGTGAATACTGTAATACAATGAACACTCTTCAGAAGTTTGTTTCAGAGGCTCCGCTCTAAATCACTCCTCTCAAATGATCATTAACATGATATGTGATTTACAGCAGGACTCACACTGATCCCCTGTGTCAAACAACTAAGAGAGAAATTTGTGATTTCATTATTTATGAGATAAATTATATTATAAATACCATTCTTTGTATGCTGTCATAATTTTGAGGTATTTTCTACTAGATCCTATATCCCTGGAAATATTACTGCATTAAATACTGTCAGGATTGACATTTTATGGCAAATTGAATTGTATGAGTATATGGTTTTTTGATTGATGTATGTTATAGAAACATTACAAAGATAGTTATGCACATGCTGATGTTTTTAAGAAACTTGATGTTTGAAAAGGATTGTCACTTAATGAATCCTCAGATGATTTTCTTTATATCTTAAAATATCATTTCAGTAACTAGCACAGTCATCGTTACTAAACAGGAGATGAGCTTGTCAAGTATCGAAGAGGGAACAATCGTTTGTCTGGCACTGACTCTGCTAGTTCCTGGTTACTAAGGGACCTTGTATTAGTTAAGGTTCTCTAGAGGAACAAGGTCAATACAAAATATATGTATAATTATACAAAGGGTTTTATTGGGTAGGCTTAAGAATCAAAGAGGAAAAGTCAGATTTGGGAGGCTGAAGAGTCTGTGCTGGAAGGAGGAAGAAACTGGAGACCAACATCTAAAGGCATCAGCCAAGGACTGATGGAATTGGTCCAAAAAGCAAACACTTCTTTCTCCTCGCTCTTTTTATCCCACCCAGGGTATATGCTTATTGGTTGGTGTCACCTGCATAAAGGGTGGACCTCCCCTCTCGGTTTACTGGCTCAAGTATCAATCACCCAGAGACGTACTCAGAACTTTATGAATCAGCTCAATGCTCCTTACACATCAAGTTGACATCTCTATGAGGACAGTAGGAGCAGGGCATTCACAGGTAGTTCTTCATAGCTCTAAAGGGAAGTGATTGCCTTGCTCCATCCTTTCTGAGCGTTTAAGTGCTAAACATGAGCACATGAACAGCTGTATTAAAATCATTCGAATGGAGGAGGAAGAAAAGTGACAATTCAGTTAAATAAAACATCTAACTTAAAATTGGGTTGAAACATATCTATTGCAACATACCTGTAGATCTGTATGTATCTGAATTGTGACATATATATATATATATATTTCTATTATTCCCACCAAGTAACTTTATCTTCAATACATACTTCTTTACATTGGAGACTGTTTGTTACTTTTATGAATTCATCTCTATTCCCAAATTATGTGTGTGCACACATACATATACACATGCATGCACACACATTATTACTTGAAAAAGAAGTCCCTGATTTTGAGTTGCTTTTGATATATTTTCACTGAAGGACATAAGATATAGGTACAAAAATTATAATGCAGAATAATGTCCAAGGTATGAAGTAAACTACTGATAACGAGAGCACCACTGTTTTAGGTAGCAAACTGGAGTAAGGGGAAGAGTGGGTTAAAAAAAAGTACACTTTAATTTGAATTGTCTTATTTGAAAAGTCTATTCTGGAAGTTTCACAAAATATTTTAACTTATACCTTACTTGCTCATCTTGTTATAGGACCATGACTGGCCATGAGAAAATCTGGGAAGCATAACTTTGGCTGGGGGTTTTATGTTTGGGAAAATCTGGAATATTTTAGTAAGAAAAGAGGGAGGAAGGGATTTTAGGTAGGCAACTCACAGTCTCTAGCAAAACAAACTTATGCTTGAGTTCATTATGGGGAATAGAGTCCTACATTAAAATTAAAAAAATACAAAGTTGGAAAAAACCCTCTATTTTCCCCCAATCTGAGGTGGATTACAGAAATCTTAACTCCTAATGCTCCATCTTGGTGATGATGGTCAACTGGATATTCCATCAGCAAGCACAAGGGAGAAACACATTATAAAGGGAAGATGGAGCCTAAGGACAGGTTCCTACTCACTGAGACATGGAAGAGTTTCCCTTGGTAGACAAATAGAAAAACAAAGCAGCAGAAATAATAAGTCTACAGCAGGAACCATGGCTGAAAGTATGCTGGCCTTCACAGGTAACACCAGGCATTCCTTCTAGTGCCACACAGAAACACAAAGGACAGGGAGCACCCCTCCACGTTCTGCAGAAGAAGGTTTTCTGCACAGCTGGGGAAAAATGTGAAGTGGAGTCCAGCTAAATTCCATCACTACTCAGTTTGAACTTAGGCAACTCTTTGAACTATATGCATAGTGTGTTGTAAAAACACAGCCAGTTTGCTGTTTCACAGCCAGTTGAATATCCAGTTAACCATCATATCTGTGAGCACAACTGCAGATTCAACCAATTAATTACAAATGGAAAATATCTGGGGAAAAGTTGCAACTGTACTGAACATGCACGGATTGCTTTTCCTTGTCTTTAATCTCTAAACAATACAAATTTTTACATAGTATTTACATTGTACTGGGCACTATAAACCAGCTAGAGACCATCTAAAAGATTCAGGAGGATCTGTATAATTTAAATGCAAATACTGTTTGGTACAGGGGATTTGAGCTTCTGTAGATTGTGGTGTCTGTGGGCTTCCTGGACCCCATCTCCTGAGAGTCCAAGGGACAACTGTACCTAAATTTATTAGGTTGATGCCCTAATACAGCCTGACGCAACAAAGACTTAGTATCTTTCTCCTGTCCTACATTTTTCTTCTTACCCTTAACTGTTTTTGACCAAAAAGTGAGTGAATTTGTTGCCTGCACAGAATTAGGTCAAACCCAAGCTGAATATCAAGCTGACAGAGGAAGGTTTGGTGCCAGTGTTGATTAAATGAGAAGTGAAAAGAAAGTCTCACTCTGAATCCAAATATGGGAATTTAGAAGGGAAAAGGCTAATATCAGACTGCTTTGGGATTAGTACAAAAAGATGCATTGATTACCAGGAATCAAGGAGCTTCCGTGTATGTCCATACTTTGTTATAAATAAGTCATGCCCTTGTATTGGCAGGTATTTAAAATACTCATGCCTTTACTATTAGGATAAAAATTATTTTTTAAGTGAAAAGTCTTTTTTAAAACTATATACATTTCTACTCTTGAAATATATAACAACCAATTTATTATAATTTAGGGACCATTTAAATGGCCCATATCTCTGTCATAAAAGGGGAAGTGGCTGACAGCCTTGCTTCCATATAGAAATGACAATCTCATCAATGATACTGTTTATATTGTAAATATATTATCTCCGCTCTCACACCAACTGCTTATGTTAAAAATAATTACTAATTAGTTTCAGCAAATGCATTATAAAAGGGGATAATTTTAACTATTTTCCTCTTCCTTAGTTCAGAAAAAAAATTAGTGAGTCAGAGAAAAAAATCTGTTACCTGGAGGAATTTGGAATTTTTAAATCATCTTTGATCAGTTTTAAAGAATCTCTTGAAATGACGGTGCTGGTAAGAATGAGACTTGACTTGCAGCCCAAGTCTTGTATCTGAAAATTTGATGATAAAGTAAAATTTATCTAACGGACTCTGTCTTTTTTCTAATTTATTTCAAGGATGTCTTACAAATTGTTGTCTGAACATTCATCTCACTCTCTGAAATGGTAGGATCTCTCTGTCTTCCTTCTGGAATAACTTCTTTACCTCAGTCAGGTATCTGGCTCCTTTACCCCTGCAGTAGCTCTCTTTAGATCCAGTCACCCCTAACTCTACAGCCTTCTCCTTCAGCCTGCTTACTCTAACCCTCCTTGCCCATATTGTCATTGGACACTTCCAACCAAAGCACAAACCCAGAATTAATCAACCATCCCTTTCCACTACTCTTCACCCGAAATGGATTTTCCAGAAATCCTACCCATTCCCACAGAGCTCTTCCTTCTCTCAATGGGGGCCTGGCCTTGGCTGGTCACTGTTGCAGTTATGGGCTTTGCCCTTCAGTGATGCGTTGACCCTGTTTTTGCCAAGTTCATCCAGACTTTCTCTTTGCTGAGTCCATGTTAAATGCCACCAGGAAGGTTTCTGGGCCCATCCCACTGACACTGAGATCCTGGCTCTGCAACACATTGGCTATGCAATTCTGGCAGCTTTCTTCAAATTTTGAGTCTCTATTTTTCATCTTTGCAACATATGTAAAAGGGAAATGAGCATAAACTCTGAGGTTGGACAGTCCCAGATTCATAAATTCTTGCAGTCATTAAGAAGCTGTGTGGCCTTAGACAGTTGCATACATGTGGTTTCTTTCACTGTAACCATTAGAATGACACTTTCTTTGGAAGGTTCTTATGAAGACTAAAGTAAGGTAAATATAGAAAGGTCCAGCATAATCACAGCACATAGGAGTTAATAATTGGTGCCATAAGTCATTATTATTATTCTATTTAAAAATTCCAACCATCTGATCTTTTTGCCATGTGCTAGTATTATTAAATGTATATCAAACGGAAACCATTTTAATATGTCTTACTCTCTCTCTACCTACAACATAAAACTGTTAAATAGGTGTGTTTTAAGTATTTGTACTTTTCTGCACTCTAGCTTTCAATTTTGAGAACATGATTTAACCCAAATACACAAGTTTGCAATTATGATGAGATTTGTAATAATAATTACATTGTAACATATGGTGACATTTGCCTTCTTCTTTGCAAATGTAGATGTTCAAAATTGGTGATATTACTTGGTGGTTATTATTTACTACTAAGTTCAATTCTCGTGCAAAAATAATAGGTTCGGAAATCAAGATTGTGACTTTAAAATAACATTATCTCCAAATAAATACCTCTACCTGGTTCTGAATAATTAATTAATGCAAGTCACTTTTTAAATCTTCTGCTTCACAACTACAGCTTTTCAGGTTGGAACTTCTATAAATTCAGTCTTTATAATTATTTTCCTGTAAGCATTATTAATGGCACATTTATGTATTTATTGCTTGTTTGATTTCCCCTTGGAAGCCTGGACTTTATTCTATAAAGTAAAGGTTACTTGAATATAAGTATTGTGATACCATAATGTTTGACCTGATAGCAGAGGTGGCTAAGTGGCAAGTGGGTGGACAGTGTATACAACATGAACAAAGGGATGATCCACGTCCCAGGAAGGATGGAGGGGGATGGTGCCACTCCAAAGGGCACGCAATTCAGAAGTTTTTAATTGTGTATTTCTAGAATTTTCCATTTAATATTTTTGAACTCCATTTAATTGTGCATAATAAACCAAGAGAGGAGATCTTGGATAAGAGAGGACCCCTGGTACAGATCCTGCCTGCCCCTTTCCTTGACTGACTCATGAGAGGTGCTGTGTCTTCTCTGAAATAATTTATTACAAAGAAGAAAGTGATTTCTTGGTAAGGAACTGACTCATGTTAGACTGTTACCCTGAATGGTATCCTACTCTTCATTATCATGTGATCTTAGGGAATTTGCCTTCTCTCTTAGGGCCTCTTGATTTTCTTTCTTCCCTACATGGGGAGAGAACCAGACAATAGTACCTAATTCATATGTAAGTTGTAACGAGTCAATGGAATAGCAAAAGGAAAGGATTTGTCTCAACATCTAGAACTTCTTAAGTGCCCCAAAAAGGCCCTGAGGGTTCATGCCTAGCTTAAATATACAGACATGAAATTTGAAAGGAAAAAGATGAAAAAGTAATAAAATGCTAATCAGAGGAAAATTGGTATAGTTATTACTGTACCAAACAAAATAGATTTTGAGTAATAACATATTACTAAAAACAAAGAAAAACATTTCATAATGATAAAATTGTCATTTCACTAAGGACATATAACATTTCTAGATTTATATTTCTAATAATATAGTCTCAAATTAAACAAGGAAAACACAGAATTAGAAGGAAAAATAGATAACATCAAAATGAGAAAAGATTTCAACAAGTAGAAATCAATACAGTAGATTTTTGCATCATGAACATTTAAAATATTTTAAATATAGAAATGTTATTGTGTATATTTGAGCTTTACAGCCTAATGTCATAAGATATATAAAGATAGTAACATAGTTACTCTACTGAAGTAAATTAACATGTCTAACATTTCACATAGGTATTTTTTGTGTGGTAAGAGCAATTAAAATCTATTTATTAAACAAAAATCCCTAAGACAGTACAGAATAATTTTGTTAAGTTGTATTTTATATCTCTTGGTTGGTTCATTATACATATCTACTGCTCAGTTGTTCATACATATCATTTGTCTATTCTACACGGCAACTTTGTCAAATATTCTGCATATGGCCTGTGTATGGTCTGTGTAAAAATGTGCAGCTTTCTCTTGAAACTAAAAGCCATTGATCAATGGGTGAAAGAAAAGGGACCAAAGAATTCATTGCAAACTTGCTATTCTTACTGGAGAATAAATTGAGAACACAAACTCTACCGGTGGTCAAGTAGGATAATCAAGATTTCAAAAATATTTTACTATATATGCTAATTTTCTTTTATTGTATACTACTAGTTTCTCTTAGATACTAAGTTTTATAGTAATACCTATTTGTTTCTTCTTTGAGAGATTATTTTCTATTGACTTCTTGTACTCTGAGTAACTACTTTGAAGATGATACACAGTGTGCTGTTATTTATTCTTTTGTTATGAAATTGTTTTTATACAATAAAAAAGAAAAAATATTTGAGAATAACAGTGATCCTTACTATATTTAATGGTCCTACTTTACAAGAGTTAGGTTCAAGTAATATTATACATTTTTTATGGTTTTGATCTTGTATGCTCCCTGAAGTCCCATGTGTTAAAACCTTTGTCCTCAGAAAGTTGCTATTTGGGAGGAGATAAATCTTTTAAGAGGTGGAGTCTAGTGAGAAGTCATTAGGTCATTGGTGGACCTATCTTTGAAGGGGATTGTAATACTCCTGCACCCCCACCCCTGCTCTTTTTGGTCTCTGGCCATGAGGTGAGTGATTTTTCTCTGCCATGCACTCCCACCATAAGTGCCACCATGCCACAGGCCCCAAAACAACAGGACCAACCAGTCATGGGCAGGAAACTGTAAGACCATGAGTCAAAATCAACTATTCTTATTATAAATTATCTCAGGTGTCTTGTTACAGTGGTAGAAAGATGACTAATACAGTCTTCATGGAACTAGAAGTGTGCCCAAGAGTATTCACGAACAATTCAAATATTGAATGATTAAACGTGAAGAATTGGGTCCTTTAAAATATAACATTGAAATGTTTAGATTTTCAATTGATTTTTCAACCAGTTCTCTTAGTATTTTTATGTCTTTCATGAGAAACTATCAAGGTATTCTCCTAAAGTATTCCATGCAGATGAGGTTAGAATGCTTCATTCTTATGAACAGTCCCAAAATCATTTTGTCTTTTCCTTCCTTTCCCAGTAATCTGCACAAATCAGTACCTTCTTTCTTTTCAGCGTTAATAACCCTATTATCAAGCTTAACACACAAGCTTTTCTTACTCATTCCTGAAAAGAACAAATTTTTCAAAAAATAAATGATATCTGAAGTAAATCTTAGATCAGTGGCTCATAGAGAAAACATCATCCTTCAGACAAAAATAGCCCCAAAGAGATTTAGATCTTATCGATAGTCATACAGATATTTGGAAAACCATGTATTTTTTACAACCAGAGTCTGCACCAGGAATTAGAGAAAACAGTATGCTTCTTAGACATAATTTAGGAAATGTATATGAAGATAGACTTTCAAGACTACATTTATTTCTGGAACCAACTTGTAAAATGCTAAGAAAGGGGTAATGTGTTAAATTTCAAAATATCATGCAAATCAAGCCAAGCTGTCCAAATATCTGCAGTTAATGTATTAGCCAGTATTCAGAACATGTGAACAAAACTGGAAACACTTTAAAGTATTTTTTAAAATGTATTATATTTTTGTCGAGTTTAGTTTTTAATGACCAGTTTGTTACATTTTGGGGCAAGTGCAATCTATCTTCAGGGAACTTAGTTTTTCTGTATGCAGTTAAGACTAACGAAAGCACATAAAGAGGATTCCTATATAATGCCTATATTTCTTTTGACTTTCTTGAATAGGCAACTATAAGACACAAACACCTGGGCCAGGTTTTATCTTCTCTACCACCCTCTTCAGTACCTTTTAAAAGTACCATCAAGAAACACACCTAGTAAAAAAAGAAGCCCATAGACTGAAAGTGAAAAGATAGAAAACAATTCTCCATGTGACAGGAGCCCAGAAAAAAACAGGGGTAGCAATCTTATTTGCAGACAAAGTAAATTTCAAACCAAAACTGAATCTAGTATTATTGATGTAGGACGGTACTGTATCATACCTCTATGAATGTAAAGTATCTAGTACCTGCTTTATGATACATAGTAGGGACTGTGCTTTATCAGAGCTATATTTAATGATATTACTCTAGAATGTTCTCTTTCCAGATGATGATTAAGAGGCTAATAGAAAAAATGGTGCC
>NW_022900950.1:43534902-43546089 GCF_012274545.1 Fukomys damarensis | reverse complement strand
AGGGCTAAAGGTGTAAGGAAAGTGGGAAGGGTGGGGGAAAGGTAATAAGGGAGAGGAAAAAAATATGAGAAACTGAAAAAATGGAAATAAAGTGTTTGTAAATGGGGAGGGGAGGAGGGGGTGAAGGGAGGGCAGGGACAAGGGGAAAAATGAGAATGAAGACCTATTATGTAAAGGTACAGAATCCCAATGATGAATGTAACTGTATTGTATACCTAGATTGTACCAATAACCTCAATAAAAAAGAAAAAAAACCCCAAAAAACAAAAACAAACAAACAAACAAAAGAGAATGCCTCTTCCCAATAAGAAAGAACACGAAAAGTCAGGGATTTAGCTCAGTGGTTCCACTGCCTGCCTTGCAAGCTCAAGGTCCTGAGTTCGATCCCTGCTACAAAAACATAAAGAAAGTAAATGAAGCTTGTTCTAACATCCCTGAAATCAACATAATAAAAATTATTTAAATTGACAATGTGAAATTAACATTAATCCATAATAAGCAATGATTAATAATTGTGTGGCAGGTAAAAATGTCTGCCTTTATACGCTAGTATTTGTAACTATTAAGCCCCAAATTTAAGAAAGAAGCTCACTCACACACACACAAAAACACAGATTTTATAACCTATAAGTTTATGTAATCACAAAAACTATGATATCTTTTCAAACTTAACATAAATAAAATCTGTGTGTCATCGGGTTTTAATGACACATTTTGAATTTTACTCTTGAGGCTTTAATGCATTTTCAGGATCATAGTTGAAATTATAGCTTTGAAATGTTCAAAAATATACCCTTGATTCCTTAGGTTAAATTATATGTGGAGATGTACGTTAAGTATTTTCTAAATTTATACTTGCTTTAAATGGTACTAAACTCAAGAGTGCTTGTGTTTCCAAACAAAGAAATAAAACATTGATGTTTTTAAAACAACATTTGCTTTACATTCAAATACGTATGTACATTACAGAAAATGTAAAGAATGCATATAAGCTAAAAGAAAAAAAATTATGTATAAAGTTAATATGTAGAAATCAAGACTACAATACTATTTTATTACACATTCCTTTCTTCATTATTTATAATACCCACATGATATAATATTGTATGAATATAAAATAATTTGTTCATCCAATTTCTGATTGTTAGAAATGCAGATCATTGTCCTTTTGTTTTGCCAAAATATGTAAAATGGAAATTAATACTTTTTTAGTAATTCTCTGTGAGAGAATGTTATTTTATTCAACTAAATGGGCAGAAATAAAACATAAAGAGAAAATGTAAAATATGGGGGCAGCAAATACATCTTTATTTGTACTTTAAAAATAAATTTATGTAGTTATTTAAAATTGATAGATAAAATTGTTTGTATTTAAATTGAGCAGCATAGTTTGAAGTACAATGGCTAAATCTAGCTAATTAAAATTTAACCACATAGGTAATAATTTTATGGTGAGAGTATTTATCACTCAGCATTTTAAAGAATATTTTGTCATTAACTACAGTCACCATGCTGTACAACACATCCCTTGAATTTATTCCTCCTGTCATACTGTGATTTGTATCCATTGACCAATATTTTCCCAACACCCACCCCAACTCCTGATAATGTCCTGCTCTTTATTTCTATGAGACTAAATTTTTAGCACACCATATGAGTAGGATAGTGCAGTATTTTTCTGTGTCTAAAATTGTTCATTTTGCTTAATTCAATGCTCTTCAGGTTGTGCATGTTGTTGCAGTGGTGGAGTTTTGACTTTTTAATGTATGACTTTTCAGTGTCCTCCATTGTGTATAGATACCACACTGTCTTTGTCCACTTTTCTCTTGATGGGTGCCTAGGCTGGTTCCACGTCTTGGCTATCGTGAACAGTGATGTACAAGTGCAGATATGTCTTCTATATATTGATTTTATTGTTATTTTTTGGCTATATACTGACTAGTAGGATTGCTAGATCATATAGTAGTTTTATTTCTAGTGTTTTTGAAGAATGTCCATACTGTTTTCCATAATTACTGTACGAATTTGTACAAATCTACATTCCTGTCAACATAGTGTCCTTTCCTTCACATCCTCTCCGGCACTAGTGATCCCTTGTCTTCTAGATAATGACTAATCTAACAAGTGTGAGGTGACATCTCACTATGATTTTGAGATGTGGCATTGAGGAGTAGACCTTCTAAAATACTAAAATACTAGACCTACTAAAATAAATCCCCAGTCCTTTTTTATTTTTTATTTGGAGGCAAGTCTTGCTAAATTACATAGGCTAGCCTTGAACTTTGGATCCTCCTAAGTCTCCCAAATAGCTTAGATTATAGAAATGTGCAACTATGCCTAATTCTGTATTTAAATGTGCATTTCCTTGATAATTAAAGATGTTGAGCATTTAAATACGCATGGTAATTATTTATATGTCTTCTTTTAAGAAATGTATAATCAGGTAGTTCACACACTTATTTTAAAAAATCAGGTGTCTTTCTTGCTATTGAGTTGCTTGAATCTCATATATTTTGGATATCAAGCCATTTTAAGATGTAGGATTTGTCAGTATTTTCTTCTATTTTGTACTTTGCCTCTTCCTTATGTATAAAGAGAGTTTATTATGGACAGCACCCTTAAAAATGTTGTTAAATTAATGCTATGGGCTGGGGATTTAGCTCAGTGGTTAAGCCACCTGCTTTGCAAGTGCAAGGACCCAAGTGTTATCTGTTGTACCACCCCCCGAAATTAATGCTACAAGAGCTGCTTATTTGGTGTGATTGAAATATATAATGAGCATTTAGTATTTTAAAAATGTATTACACTAAAAGACACATTTCCATTAATCCTCCTCAGAATCCTCCCCCTATTTCAAGCACATTTATCATATTTGCCATTTTCTGAGGTAGTTATGGGAGTCTTCTTTTCTGAGTCTCTTTAATTGCACTGTTGTGGCTGCATTGACTACCTGAATCCATTCATGACCCATTATGGTCATGGTCATTCTAACTTTGGGGAAGGGCTGGCAATTCCATGGTGCCAGTTCCAGGCAACAAGGTAGATAAAAGTGTACCATAATGTTTTTAAGAGCCTTCCTTTCCATTAAATGGCACTTAGTAGCAATATTCTTCGTGTTTTTTTTAATCACACCTCGTAAAATCTCACAAAAGAGAACTTCCAAAACTCTTTAGAAAGTTGCAAGAATGATGGGACAGTGTGTTTTAATAAAAGGGGAGTGTTTTGAGGGGGATTACTGGTAATATGTCTTTTACTATAATAATTTTTTAAAAAATTTAAACATTTGCCCTCTATTTTGATCATCCTTTGTACGAGGTAAGTTTATCTGCAAAGAGTATGATGGCACAGAATCAAAGTCATAAGAATCCCAAATATCAAAGTAAGATTTTCCTGTCCAATTTGAAGTTTCTACATGTCCCTGGGTAAATAATCTAGAGATGAGGCATCTGTGCTGGGTGTGAAGTACGAGTTTCCAGGGCAGTGGAAATGGAGATGAGTGAATCAATACCACGTCTGAAAGGCTTTCCAAGGGAACATCATCTCTGAGGATTATGTAAAGTGGGAGTTTCCAAAGGAGACGTGTACACTTTACTCACAATGTTTCCATGTTTGCATTCACAACCACTAAGTAATGCAGACATTATGAACTTTTTAGGGCTTTCTTCCACTTGAAAAGTCACTTAAATAAATCCTACATAATAATGTATTCTCTGAGAGCCTGCTTGAGAAGCACGGAAGATTTGTTGCTTCTGGGGGAGTAGCTTAGAAAA
Source organism: Fukomys damarensis (assembly GCF_012274545.1). Lineage (NCBI taxonomy): Eukaryota > Metazoa > Chordata > Mammalia > Rodentia > Bathyergidae > Fukomys > Fukomys damarensis. The sequence goes on along the minus strand of NW_022900950.1, from coordinate 43,542,319 downwards.
TTATGGGTTAGTGTACCTATATTTAAAACAATCATGGTTCTTTAAAAGTACAGTGGCATCTCATAAAATATAAGACCATCACATGAGGAACTTAATTCAGAAACTGTTCAGTCTGTGTCTCTTGGTAATGGGGTTGCAAGGCATAAAGTTTTTATTTTGGGCTCTACTGTGTAGACTTTTAAAATGTGAATTCTTTGCTTGGAATAAAAGGCACATCTTAAAGTAAGTATAATGATACAGCCCCTAAAAATAAACACCTTCGATTTTAGGTCCTAGGGTTCTGACTCAGCACATTGAATCTTTCAAAGAAGCGGCTTTGGTAGACTGCAGCACTAAAATATTACTCTTGTTTCTATTTAACATCTGTTAACTGTAATAAAATGGTCCAAAAAAAAACCTAGACATCATTTCTACTACTTTCTTTAAAAATTAAAATATCAATGGATGATAGAGAAAGTAATGTGGGTTAAAAAGTTCCTATCTTTTCCCACAAATCAACTTGTTTTTACTTGTTCTAAAAGAAAACAATTTAATGTTATAAAGCCAATTATTAAAAAAATCATACATGATATCAATACCAAAGAGGATTAATACTAAAGAAATGCCCCAAAAGAATCATGGTGTTTGAGTTCTATTCCATAAAAATTTAATTTTCTTCATTCTCCAGTCCAGATGGAATGACAGTGAGATTCAACAAAGCATTTTGCTTATTACTCCTTGTTTTCTTGTCAGAATACTGTTTATTATTAGGGGACCAATCATACCTTTTAAATGGAGTGCAATTCAATAGAATTAATTTAAAAATAAATAGAGCACATGTAGTTAACTTTGCTTTTGAAATTAACCTATCAGGTGCTGATCTCTGTAATTAAAGAATCCTAATTCATAATTCTCTGAATCACTGCATTTGGCAGGCAAATGCCAGTAATTTTCATTTCACAACACAGTGCTTCAGACAGTAATAAGCTAGAATGAAACACATGCAGGTTTAATCAGGTAACAAAGCATGTCAAATACTTATCCTGAAATAAGGGAGTCTGGCACCTGAAGTGTGAACCTCAGAAAATTCCCTTAGGGGATGTTATATTTTCTGATTGGTACCTTTTCACAGCTTCTGCTGACACCTTTAAGCTGGGGGAAAAGGATCTCACCTAGAGCAAGCATCAGTATTCAAAACAAATCACTTTCAATAAGATTTCTGGGAGGCAAAGATTCAGACACATGCACACACACACGTCAAAGCTCATAGATACATACATGCTAACATGCACAAACACACACACACATCCAAGTGCACATTTGCAGACATAAGTCTACATAAATAAAATTATAGATGTGGATGCATTAAATAAAAGGTATGTGAAGAATGATGTTTATCTATCTTCATGTAATTTCAATCCAAATACCTGATGAAGCAAAAGATGAAGATGGGGGGGGTGAATGATGTTTTATTTTTATCTAAAAGAGTGTATAAAGGTTTTACTAGTTTCTATAGGATGTTTCAGGCTGCTGTGGAGTCAGGAATAAACCATCAAGTTTTTCCTCTTAGATGGAAAATCAAAAGGTGGGGGGATTTCAGTCACCTTTTTAATGGCAGTTCCAGGGACTTGGACCCTGACAACTAAGATTCATGACATCTGGATCATCCAGGAAGCTAATGAGAACAAAATTCTGCAAAGCACATCTTGCACAGCACACATTACACTAAGTCACATCTACCAGATCATATGTGTTGCCCATATGAGGTCCACCTGTATACCTAGAGGATAAAATATGTCAGCCTGGTGCCGTCCTGTGTGTGCCTCTCCCTGTGGGGTGGAAAGGCCACAGGGCCAAGAAGAAGTGCTCATCTCAATCCTTGCTCACCAAGATCCAGATAAGAGATCCAAGGATTCCCCAGACACACAACCCAGAGTCTATTTCTGAAGTCCTTACTGGCTTTTCTCTGGGGCCCATCCTCCAGTGGGAAGATTTTGTTGCCAAGATACACAGTTTAGGCCTGAGAGGGTGGTCCAAAGCTGGCTGTTGGAGTGACTGTGGCCTGGACCAATATGCTGAGGACCCATAGTTATGCAGACGATCCTTTGGTGGGTGGAAGGACCGAAACAGGACACAAATGGGAATGAGCCCTGAATAGACAGGAAAAAAGTTACAGTGGACCCCCAAGTTACGACTGACCTGACATGTGAGCAACTTGGGTTAATTAGGTTAATGGAGGATTCATCTGCCTCTTGTAAATCCAGATCTCAGCTATATTGACTTACAATTAACTTTAGTTACTACCAGCCCTCAGGAACCGATCAAGTTTGTAAGTCAAGGGTCCACTGTATTTGTTTACTTTCCCCAGGGCCCATCTGTATTAGAGAAGGGCCCAGCCACCTTTCTGCAGAGAAACCTGATCTAAACTAATGTAAGGCCTCAGGACCTCAACAGAACAACTGGCTTAGCTTTTCATTTTTCTTTCTAGTTATGAATGAGTGCTTCTTCTGGTAGATTTCCATTTGACAAACTCATTTTCAGTTGTAATCATGAAATGAAATAAAAAAAAACTGTGTTACCCACATATGGGGGAACCCTAGGGGATGTTGTATGTCACAGATAACCTACTACATTGCAGGACCCTTAGAGAAGAAATTGAAAATTCATGTGCAGCAATCTCAATGACCAAGGTTACCCAAGCAGCAGTTTACTGTACTAATAAATGCCTGTAAGCTAATGACCACCACTTGGAGCACTTCTTATAATTGTAGAGGCCAAAGGTAAGTTGTATTAATCTTATGATGTCTCAAATAATTTAATATTAAAATATTTATAAAAGTTTTTCCCTTCCCGAAGGGTGTATACATTTTTTGATGGTCTCTCTCCTACCCTTTCTCTCTCCTTCCCTCTTCCCTTCCTCTCTCTCTCCCTCTCTCTCTCTCTCTGTATATATGGGATTGAAAAATTAAAATTTTACAGTAAAAACAAAATTAAGCAATGGACCTAAAATCAACACATTTTTTGAAAAAGGGTGAAAAACATATCTACATGTTTATCACAATAATGGACAATATATTTCAGCTTATAACAAGTAATAATTATATTAGTAAAAATTTATAAAGAAATTAAATTTAAAATTTAAAAGTATAATTTCAATGCTATAAAATACTGTACCTAACATACAAACTAAAATTTGCATTTACCAGGTAAAAATATCACACCTTGCAATTTGCACTCCATTTCTCAGTTTTAAATTTTAAACACAAATAAAAACACTGTGCAATCACAACATATTAACAAAATTGAAATAGATGAGGTTCTGTTTCCTGTTCTTTACACTCATTATTTGTTTTGGGTTTACTTGTGCTCCCTGCCCCATAAGTTTACGTGTAGCAGCCCTAAGCTCCCACGTGACCTTTGGTGAGATGAAGAATTTGAGGAAGAAGAAAAGGAGTCCCTGTAAGATGAAAAACCATAGTTGTCCTTCCTTTGCCCACCACAGAGGAAGGGCACTGAGAACATGCAGAGAGAAGGAGGCCATGAGCAAGCTGAAGCCAAACCTGATGTCCTTCTCATCTTGGACTTTCAGCCTCCAGAACAGTGAGAAAAGAAATTTCAGTTGTCCAAGCCACTCAACTTGTGATATTTTGTCATGAAAGCCTGGGTGGATCAGTACACCTGTACCATTGTATTATCATTTGTTTTGCACCTACCCTTTATACACATGAGTTTGTGCTATCATAGGAAGTGGAGATACACCACTAAGAAGATAGCTTGAACAATTCCAAATGGCTAGCCATAAACTCTCTCTAAAGAAACATGCACAGCTTGACTGGACCAGCTGGGAAACTAGTTTTATGCACTGAGTTTAATGTAAACTATCACATTTATTAAATAATACAAAATCAAATCATACCAATATGGAGCTTATATGGATATTTCTATATGTAAAATCAGCTTGAGTTTGTGAATTCAGCGATTATTTCTAATGTTAGAACATAGATGAAACAAATATTTTTCTCAAGAAGGAGTATTTCATTACTGGTATTTAGCATTTGTCAACTCATGGAGACGATAAAGGGCAAACAGATATCCAGTACATTTTAGTACTTTTAAATCCAATACAAACCCACACCATGAACCTGCTTCTGGTCTGCAGTGGGCAACACAGCTCCTACAGCTCTACTTGCATTGTGCCCCTACCCTTCTTTTTGTTCAAAATCTTTGAGAAGCAGCCCATTTGCCTGATTCAACAATAGCCAGTCATCACAAGGGCCCCCATATACAGGAGTAACTGGGAGGAAGGGGACTTTCTATCTGTCAATGTGATATTGGGTTTAAAGTATGAACAAGGCACCCCAGTACTAAAGTTTAAGAAGAAATTCTTTGAGGTTACACTGACCCTTGTTCACATGGGAATAGAAAAAAAACAACAGTGTTAGAAAACGCATTAAGCATTGGTCTAGCTATAAACATTTCTTAGACCTCTGCTTTGTCAGGAAATGATAAATCGGAGTCTGTTTTAAGGTGGATCTCTTAATTGATATATTTTATATTAATTTTATTAATACATTTAAGGTAGTCAATATAATAGTATTCATCATTGAAAATTTGCATCTTAACATAATCCATCTTGGTTCTTATATTTTCCCTGTTCCTCTGCCCTCCCCTTAACCCCTCCAACCTCTCCCAATCTACAAAGACTTTGTTTCCATTTTTCATTGTTAATTCCATTTCCTTCTTTCTTTTGCCCTACCCCAGTAAGTTCCCCTTCCCCTTTGCACCTTTTCTGCTTATTTCACATTATCTATTCTACCTTTTAGTCCTTATTTATACTTTGTTTCTCACACTACAGAAACTATTTGGTATTTACAATGTACAGCCTATTTATTTCACTTAAGAGCATTGCCTCAATGTGCATCCATTTGGTTATAAATGTCTCTAGTTTCTCATTCTTTATGGCTGAGTAGTACTCCAGTATATAAACACACACACACACACACACACACACACACACACTTTCTTCATCCAGTCTCCAGTGGATAGGCAATTGGGCTTCTTCCAAGTTTTAGCTATAACAAATTGTGCTGCTATGAACATGGGTGCACATATATCACTGCAGTATGATACTTTTAGTTCTTTGGGAAAGAAACCCACAGGGCAGTAGCTGGGTCAAATGGAAATTCCAATCCTAGTTCTTTGAGGAATCTCCATATTGATTTCCATAGTGGTTGCACCAGTTTACACTCCCACCAGCAGTGGAGCAGTGTTTCTCTTTCCCCACAGCCCCACCAGCATTTGTTATTAGTTGATTTCATGAGAGCAGCCATTCTTTCTGGGATGAGGTGAAATCTCAGCATTGTTTTCATTTGCATCTCTTGAATGACCAGTGATGTTGAACATTTTTTCATATGTTTATTTGCTATTTTTGTCTGGGAAAAGTCTGTTCATTTCTGATGCCTATTTTTGGGTTGGGTCTTTAAATTTGGGAGGTCTGATTTTTTTTTAAGTTCGTTATATATTCTAGGTAGCAGACCTTTGAGGAACAAATAGTGAAAATTTTTTCCCACATTGTGGGTTGTCTCTTCACACTGTTGGTCATTTCTCTTGCTGTGCAGAGTCTTTCTAATAAGAAGACATTCCACTTGTTGACTGTTTGTGTTAGTTCACTGGCAAATGAGGTTTTGTTCATAAAGTCTTTCCATACAGCAATGTCTTCAAGAATTATAGCTAACCTCTCTTCCAGATGGTTTAGTGTTTCTGTTTTAATATTTAGATCTTTAATCCATTTTGATTTTAGTTTAGTGCATGGTGAGAGATATAGGTCTAGTTTTAATCTTTGGCAAGTTTAAACCCAGCTTTACCAGCACCATTTATTAAAGAGTTTATGTTTCCTCCAGTGAGGGTGTTTGGCTCCTTTGTTGACGATAAGTTGGCTGAGTGTGTCTGGAGTTAATTCTGTATCTTCTAATCTGTTCCACTGATTCTCAGGTCTGTTTCTTTGCCAGTACCATGCTGTTTTTTTTTTTTTTTTATCCAACCTCTCCCAATCTACAAAGACTTTGTTTCCATTTTTCATTGTTAATTCCATTTCCTTCTTTCTTTTGCCCTACCCCAGTAAGTTCCCCTTCCCCTTTGCACCTTTTCTGCTTATTTCACATTATCTATTCTACCTTTTAGTCCTTATTTATACTTTGTTTCTCACACTACAGAAACTATTTGGTATTTACAATGTACAGCCTATTTATTTCACTTAAGAGCATTGCCTCAATGTGCATCCATTTGGTTATAAATGTCTCTAGTTTCTCATTCTTTATGGCTGAGTAGTACTCCAGTATATAAACACACACACACACACACACACACACACACACACTTTCTTCATCCAGTCTCCAGTGGATAGGCAATTGGGCTTCTTCCAAGTTTTAGCTATAACAAATTGTGCTGCTATGAACATGGGTGCACATATATCACTGCAGTATGATACTTTTAGTTCTTTGGGAAAGAAACCCACAGGGCAGTAGCTGGGTCAAATGGAAATTCCAATCCTAGTTCTTTGAGGAATCTCCATATTGATTTCCATAGTGGTTGCACCAGTTTACACTCCCACCAGCAGTGGAGCAGTGTTTCTCTTTCCCCACAGCCCCACCAGCATTTGTTATTAGTTGATTTCATGAGAGCAGCCATTCTTTCTGGGATGAGGTGAAATCTCAGCATTGTTTTCATTTGCATCTCTTGAATGACCAGTGATGTTGAACATTTTTTCATATGTTTATTTGCTATTTTTGTCTGGGAAAAGTCTGTTCATTTCTGATGCCTATTTTTGGGTTGGGTCTTTAAATTTGGGAGGTCTGATTTTTTTTTAAGTTCGTTATATATTCTAGGTAGCAGACCTTTGAGGAACAAATAGTGAAAATTTTTTCCCACATTGTGGGTTGTCTCTTCACACTGTTGGTCATTTCTCTTGCTGTGCAGAGTCTTTCTAATAAGAAGACATTCCACTTGTTGACTGTTTGTGTTAGTTCACTGGCAAATGAGGTTTTGTTCATAAAGTCTTTCCATACAGCAATGTCTTCAAGAATTATAGCTAACCTCTCTTCCAGATGGTTTAGTGTTTCTGTTTTAATATTTAGATCTTTAATCCATTTTGATTTTAGTTTAGTGCATGGTGAGAGATATAGGTCTAGTTTTAATCTTTGGCAAGTTTAAACCCAGCTTTACCAGCACCATTTATTAAAGAGTTTATGTTTCCTCCAGTGAGGGTGTTTGGCTCCTTTGTTGACGATAAGTTGGCTGAGTGTGTCTGGAGTTAATTCTGTATCTTCTAATCTGTTCCACTGATTCTCAGGTCTGTTTCTTTGCCAGTACCATGCTGTTTTTTTTTTTTTTTTTTTTTTTTTTTTTTTTTTTTTTTTTTTTTTTTTTTTTTTTCATTGTT
>NW_022900950.1:43523961-43534869 GCF_012274545.1 Fukomys damarensis | reverse complement strand
TACCCCCTACTGTCTATATTGCCTAAAATTGCTTTTGCTATTCTAAGTCTCTTTTTGTTCCAAATTAATTTTTGGATTGTTTTCTCAAGGTCCATAAAGTATTCTTCTGGAATTTCAATTAGGATTGCCTTGAATTTATATAGCAATTTTGGAAGTATGCCCTTTTTCACTATGTTGTTTCTTCCTACCCAGGAGCAAGGGATGTCTTTTCATTTTCTGACATCCTCTTCTATCTCTTTTTTCAGAGTGCCATAGTTTTCAGAGAAGAGGTCTTTGATTTCTTTTGTTATGTTGATTCCTAGGTTAGGTTTCTTTTGTTAGGTTGATTCAATTTTTTGGATGCTATTGTGAAAGGAATTGATAGCCCCATTTCTCTGTCAGTGAGTCTGTATTCTATGTACAGAAAAGTTATTGATTTTTGTGTGTTGACCTTGTAACTAGATACTTTACTGAATTTGGTTATTAAGCCTAGAAGACTTTTGGTGGAGTTCTGTAGAACATATAGAGTATTGTCATCTGCAAATAATGACAATTTGACTTATTCATTTCCAATCTTTATTCCTTTTATTTCTTTCTCTTGTCTAATTGTTGTAGCTAATGTTTCCAAAACTATATTGAACAGGAGTGGTGATAGTGGACATCCTTGTCTTGCTCCTGATTTTAGTGTGAAGGATTTCAGTTTTTGACTATTTACTATGATGTTGGCTGTTGATTTTTCATAGATCGCTTTTATCAGATTGAGGTAAAGACCTTCTCTTCCAATTTTTTGTAGGGTTTTTATCATAGATGTGTGTTGGATTTTGTTTAGTGCTTTTTTTCATATCTATTGAGATGAGTATATGGTTTTCATTCTTGACTCTGTTAATATAATGTATTACATTTATTGATTTGCATATGTTGAACCATCCCTGCATCCATGGGCTGAATCTCACTTGGTCAGGGTGTTATGATCTTCTTGATAATCTTCTGCATTCTATTTGCCAGTATCTTATTAAGGATTCAGCATCTATGTTAATTAGTAAGATTGGCCTATAGTTCTCTTTTTTGGTTGGATCTTTCTCTGCTTTGGGGATCAAGGCAATGCTTGCTTCCAGGAAGCACAAGAATTTCTTGTGGCAGAGACCTGGCTGGGATCTGCCTGCAGCCATACCCATCTGGTCCACATAGCTGCTCCCTGGGATCTGCATACACTTACTGATGGTATGGTGGGCCTTCTGGCTGAAGTTTCTTGATTTATATTATTATGTGAAGAAGTGAAGATGATTTCAAGACCAGGAATCTTTTATTGACTCTATACTCATGTTCCATGTGATTGCATACCTTTTGAGTCTTCATACCTCCAATACTATTTATATCTCAAGAGATGCATGTTTACTATGATTATGACTGTCTACCTATGAGATGAAAAGAAAGAAGCTCCTGGACAAGTCTGGTTGCTAAAATGCAGGGAAATAGAAGTTGAAGTTCTTTCTGTGGAAGTTTCAAGTAAATCTCTGCTTCTATGAACCTGCCATCCATCTCTGCATTAATAAGCACATTTCCTAAGAGCTCCCCCATTACCATTTAATGTATTATTTAAATGTCAACTGTCTCCTTGGTGCATAACAAGAGGCTATTCCTCTATCTGTTTCCTGGAACAGAAAATATCAAAAAGATCTGTGCCTAGAAGAAGCAGAAGAGTCATTTAAACAAACCACTAAGGTGATGTCTAAAAGGAAAAGATCTGACAAGTTTGAAACATGTATTTCAATGATATGGTAGAATTTTGAGGGAGAAAATGATATCATCTGAATTTCTAAGGGGAATCATGCTTGTTTGGCACATAGTAGAAGCTCAGTGCATTCTTTCTGAGTGAAAGATCCTTGGCTCTCTTTAATTCACTTTTTACCACCATGTACACAAAAACAGGAGTATGTTAATATTTTACAACTATAATAAACTCTAGGACCATAAATAAAGAGAAAGGAAAATGACCTGGTGTGTATTAGTGTCCTGGTGTGTATTAGTGTCCAGGAGTTGCAAGGACAAAATTAGCATCAAGAAAGGAAATCCAAGGATCTAAATTTTTGGCCTGAACCAGGTTGTCAAGATGTCTGGGTGAACAAACAATCCCTCAGCAGAGTTCAGACCACAAATCTGAGCACATAGCTGCCTACTCCTGGCTTGTCACAATGACATGTGGCAGAGGAAAAAGAAAACCCTTTAAATACGGCCAAAAGTGCTATTTACAGACATTTACAGACCACATGGATTTTTTCCCCTGACTCATCCTGAGTACTCCTCTTTGCAAAATAAAGTAGTAAATAAGGCTTCCTAACTCAGTGATTTAACAAAATCATCAGCATAAAATCCCCAAGTCAGGAAAGTCAGCACCTATGACCAACCTTCTCATCTCCAAATGGTGCCTGTGTACTCCTGAGACCAGTGCGTCTATATGAGTACAGTGGCAGGCACACTGGGGGTGTATGGCCTTGGCAACTGTGTATTCTACCTACACATCAGTCCTAAATATGGGAGAAATATTATAGAGTAATTTAAATGTAAATGATGGAAAGAGTAGAAATGCTTCAAAATCTCTTCTCTAGTTATATTCTATGATTGCATGATTTACATTTCCATTTAATATTTCCTTACACTGATTCCATCAATTGATACTGGGATCTGTTCTGCTGAATTTTCTAATAGGCAGAGATTATAATGTTTCTAGGTTTAAGGCACAACTTTGCAGGCTTGAGGTAAAAAATACTTAGGCCTTACTATATCTAAGGTAACCCAAAGACTGGGGGAAGAAAGAATTAAACCAGTACTTTCCTTTCCAAAGCTCAAGACCCTATAACAGCTAAGGAGATTGCTAGAAATTATAGGCTTTTGTCACCTTTAGATAACAGGCTATAGTGAGATTGTGTGACCCATCTATTAGCTTAAAGAAAAAACCAAAAGACAGCTATATTTTAACCTGGGAGCCTGGTTCCCAGACTGCATTCCAGGAGCTCAAACAAGCACTTCTAAATGCCTGTCTACAGGCCATAATTTCAGTTTGTATGTTAGCAAAGATAAGACATGGATTTGGGAATGTTTCTACAAGATCAGGGACCTGCTAAAAAGCCTGTAGGGGTTTTAAATCATAAATTAGATATTATATACTCAGAATAATTCATTAAAAGGGTAAATCCTAAATAGTATAGTTAAAACACTTTCATTTTCTTTCAAGAGGCAAAAAGCAGTCATTTGGGTTCTTTGATTATTGATTTAATTTTCTGCTTGCCAATACAATTGGAATAGGTCATAGCTTTTGTCTCTAGAGATGTTTTGCAAAGGATTGCAGATATACTCTGGAAAAACTCCTGATCTTAAATGTCTTTCTACACCAGACATGGCTAAGATTTAATTCTTGTGCTATACTTAAAGGCACTCTTCTGTCCCTTCTCCACTGCCCTGCCCTCAGAATTAGTGTAGTTCTCAACAGTGTTTGGTTCAAGGCACTTCCCATCTCTTTGGCTTCTGGATTTCAAGATAAAGCTTCCAGAATGGCAAGTTTTCCTTTCCTAGAAATCTTCCAGAGTACGACTGACCTATATCTCTGGGCCATATAGAAAACTGGTCTAAGCTTAATCCTGAAACTCTTGAAGACTAAATATAAGTTTTAGTACAGATTTATCTGTCTTTCAGCCTGCAGGTGAAATTAAAGAATAACAAGAACAACTAACCCATCTCTGGTCACTTGCTCACACCTCTAATCTGCCACTACTGGCACTGGATGAGATAGAGTCTAAAGGACACCTTAGACTGGACACAGAACAAGAGGGATAGTCAAGGATGCCTTGTTTCCCTTTGTTTCTTTTCAAAATTGGAAAAAAACAGTCATAGGTAGACATCTGCAGCACAGCAGATTGGAGCCTTGGTGGGTCTCCTTCTCTCACTGTATGGAATTCATACTTAGCTCCAAAGAGTGTCACCTAGTTTCTTCCACATGCAAACCTGGCCTGAGTGGTCCCTATTGGAAATAGTTAAAATTACTTTTAACAGTCTGTTCCTTTGGATGGAACAATTACATGTGGCTATCAAACAACTGTGGCTATACATGCAACCACGATAAGCCTGTGTAAGTGGGTATTCCAGGCAGATAAACTGTCAGCCTAGGGCCCATCTTAAAACTGTTTTTTGCTTTCACAAATGTAGAAGATTTTTATTCCTTTTAATTCTTATTACAAGAGATCCCTGTTAATTGATCTACAAAGTTCTAACTAGTCTTTTTATAATTATAAGCCTAAAAGTTATAAAAGTTAGTATAATTTGACTTGGCCAAATATATCTGAGTAAACTCTGGTTTATAAACAAGTTGTTTTATGTGTTTGTCTGTCCAATATTTGTTACAACATTTGTTATAACTTGTTACAAAATGTACAGCTATTTTGAGGTTTTTTTTTCTTTTGACATTTTGGATTTTTAAAGATGTTTGCCTGTAACTCAGGTTGGCTTATAGATAAATGTCACTATAGTCATGCTTCCCCCAGGTTGCCAGATGATCTAAATAATTTTGATTAGCTTTACAAATATAGTACATATTGTTGTCTATATATAATGATTCAGGAATCTTTCATTGGTCAAAAATAATGTTGATTTTTATGATCTGGCTCTCATAGGTCATCTAAAAATTTGTTAAGATAATTAAAAAAAGACTCTTGGGCTTAGGAAAACTACTGGGCAGGACTCCCCTTTAGTAAATAAAGGAGCAGCTGCCTGGAAAAATTTATTCCAGCCTTTGTTCACAAGGGGACTCCAATAATTTCCATAGCCTTGTGGGAAATACATTGCTAAACATATTATTGTGACATGTATACATTGGTCATGGTCAAATGATTAAGTTTTCTATGGGAAAAAAATAAGGTTTTATTTAAAATGCCCTTGGTACAAAACATAATTAAAGGACAAAGGGTTTCATGTAACTGATACTTATTGTTATTTCATGGTGTATATATTCATGCCTTCTGGGTGTACAAGTCTTCTAGGATTTTGTTTATGGTAATAATCTTTTCAACTCAGGTATCTGCCTTTTTCTTGCCCTCCAGCTACTTGTGATAAGAGATACATGTCAAGCCAGCATGAGATAACAATAAATAATACTTTTCTTAAAAACTTGTGTGATTTATATTATATGTGTCACCACAGCTGAAACAATGTCACACACTAAAATTGAAGATCAGCCATTATGAACTCCTAAGGTACATTTGTAGGCCAATATATATGTTCTCTTTAGATGGTATCTTACTAAAGGAAATAAGAGTTTTATTTTATTTTCTTGTTTTGCTTTGTTTTTTGAGACAGGGTCTCACTATGTAGTTGAGACTGACCTGGAACTCATTATGTAGTCCAGGCTGGTCTTGAACTCACAGTGATCATCCTGCATCAGTCACCCAAGTGCTGGGATTACAGGCATGCACCCCAACACCCAGCTAATAAGAGTTTTACTTATGGCATTTAATGTCTTGTGATCAGATGGAGGTGTTTCACTGAAAGATTATTCCATACCAAGATGGATATTGTTACAAAGAAAATGTCATGAGGATTATCATGCTAAAATACTATGTGTATCTCTTAATCTTTAAAGTTTCTCTATAATATATAACTGTTGTCACTTAATATTCTATAGGGATTAAACTACTAGAACAACCATGATTGATAAGAAATAATAGCCCCTCTAATTGTACTTTATTCTTCAAAATGCTGAATATCCAGACAAAATTGTAATAGTTAAACTCACTGCTTCTACTGTACTATGAAGGTCACTGATCTTCTCTTCTGGGTGTTCAACAACTAAAATTTGGAGACCAAAACTAGAAAGGTAGCTGGGCTATGAGGACAGCCAATATTTTGGCCCTGGTCCCTCAAGGTCTACAAGATTTAGGACAAAAAGGAACCTTTCCTATGGGATATTACATCTTTGGTAAGTCACTCAACCTCCTGAGCAGGGAGATTGCTGGGCACCAGAGGACAAATATACTGTGTGTCAAAGGAGGGTCACCACAAGGGAAAAATCTCCCACACTTTCACTGAAAACAACATGGACAAGCAAGGCCATGACCCATTCTGATGGGTGACACTGACAGAGGAGCTGAGAGGCTCTATGCATGGTTCCAAAATAATGCCTGAAGAACCTTAACTGACCTTGATAGATAGCAAGAGGTTCATGTTGATTGACACAGGCCTCATTTTAACTTGGTCTTAAACACAGAGCATAAAGGAATAACCCAAAGAGGTATAAAATAATGCCATAGTGATAAAGCTAGATATAAAAAGGGGCTCCAGTCACTGACCCCTTCTGGCAGTTTGCAGCTCTACTAGTAGCTGACAATCATTATAGATCATTAGAAAAAAACTATGGTAAAATCTATAAACTCAGCTAGAGTTTTATATTTCTTAGCCAAATTTGTTCTTTAAATTGTCTCTTAACTTACAGCTAAAACTAGAGAGACTTATGACAAAGTATCAGTCTTACAGATAATCTCTATCAATTAAAGAATCTAAGACAGCAAGTTCAATCACTATTTCAATTTCTAAGTGTGACTTTCTCCCCAACCTGCCCTTTCATTCTAGTGTTATCATGCTTAGATTATGAATACTCTAATTTCTTAAAAATTTTGTTTATTCTTGCATAGAGGCTGACAAACTCCAAGCAAATGGAACCAATGACAAGTGTTCTAGACTTGTTTTACTGGGATCCACCAGATTGACCTTATAAACAGCTCATAATTGCTAACCTATACAATACAACTTCTATGTTGGATTCTGAAGTCCTCTGGGCCTTCTCCTTATCCTCTTTGTGGGCTATATTTATAATAGTCCTGCTGACCTTATAATTTGGCCCATGCATTCTTAATTGTTTCTTTGGCTTTGTCTCCTCCAGATTTAAAAGCTATGCAGCTACTAAGATGATAATGCCTGGCAACTATTGAAGGCCTTTAGATAGACGCTCTGTAGAGTAACTCTAAATGCTGATCACAACTACAACCCTCTTCAGCTGGAAGTAGCTGGAGCTGTCTTTGCCCATTGCCCCCTTACAGCAGTTAGGGGTACTTCTTTAAAGGGGGGAATACTGCAGATAGGTAAGTTAATTAGGTATCTTGTAGGCTGTTAGACAACTCAGCCAGGAGCCAACATGGAGGACAATCAAAGTACATTCACTGAAGGTCAGAATTGTAAAAGGAGAAAAACTACTATATCTTTGTGCTTTCCCTGGGGATAAATAGCAGTGATTGATTTTCCAAATAAATTTCAGTCACCTCGGTGGGGGGCAAAGGTCTTAACCCAGATCTTCCAGGAAATATCCCTGACCTCCACCCTTACCAAAAATCCTTGTATGCTTGCTATATGACTTGCTCCCCCATTTGACCCTCACTTAATCAATATTATCTGGGTGACTGTTTTGCCCCACCGCATGCCCACCTTGTAATTTTCCATTGGGTCTTATAGTGTTGTCCCACTTTGTGCCTGTCTCACCACATGGCTTTGCTGTATAAAACATCTTTGAGAAGTGGGGTGGGTGGGCAACCAACTTTCTGGTCCCTCTGTCTCTTTTAGACAGAAGCTTTCTGTCCCTCAATAAATTTTTCCTACTCTTAAAAAAATTTGACACTGGGATCATGCAGATATAATTGGATGCTGTTCAAGTCATATAAGGAGGAAAGACTCATTCTGTCCCCCATCTTCTCTTTCTTCCTCTGGATACAATGTCATGGCAAAAGCAAAGGTTCAAAGAACTAATGTACTGTGTCTTATTTATGCTTTGTTACTAGTGAGATATACTCAAATGAAGTGCAATTCTTAGCCCAACAATGTTAGTTAGAGTTTTCCCACTCATTACAATATCAGCAAATAGCCATTTTAAATTCAGCATATAGGCCACTAAATTCTTTTCCAGCAAAGAGATCTTGGAGCAAAGGATAAATAGATGATTTTAATCATGTGATCATAACTAAAGAGCTAGATTGAAGTGAAGTTAGCTCCTTTAAAGAGCTGAGACTCTTATTCAACACATGTTTACTGAGTTTCTACTCTGTGCTAGGCATTGCTTCCTTTGAGAAGTCCCATGCCTGCCGTGCTTGAAACAATTAATTCCATTATGCAGATGAGGTCCAATGTGAAGCTGCTTCAATGATGTGGTGCTTTTTTTTTTTTTCTCAGAAAGACTGTAAAAAAGCAAACAGATCTTTTATATGGTCAAAACCAAGAACTTTTATAACTGAAATGAAGACTAGATATTCATTTTCTCTGACTCTGACCATGGCCAATACACTCCCTTAAAACAAACCAGAGAATTACAGAGAAGACACATGGGCATGGAGAAAAATAACAGCAGAAATTAAAAACCATAATAGAAACAAGATGGGAAAAAAAGTGACAAATTGGGTTCAAATGGAATGTCTCATTCTGGGGAAAAATATTAATGTTCTGTTTTTTTGGATCCACTATTTTAGAATTTCAAAAATAGTAAGGCAACATATTCTAAAAATCTTGGGCTCAGCTCACATAGATTGATATTTCATCTTGACAGAGATTTCTTCCAGAAAAAACCAACTGAGCTACTCTATATGTCAACTAAATTTCTCCTATTGGATTTGTTTATGAAAATTTGAGAGAAGCTTAAACTTGCCAATAATGCATTCTTGCTTAGATGGTGTTTTTTTCTGTATGCACTATTAGTAGTAAGGATTTAATATTTGCTTTTAATTTATCTACTGTTTAATACAAAAGAATTGACATAAGATAAAAAAGAAAGTTTTAATTTTTTGTTTTTGTTTTTGTTTTTTTTTGTCCAGGAGGCTTTAAACTTAGACTTTTGGGAATTTTTGTATCATGAAACATGGTTCTACATATAGTGAAATACATTTGCTTTAGAAAATTTATTTATTTATATAACAATTCTTTATTATATGCCTGCCATATAATAAAGTACCAATTGCTAAGGACTCATCATTCAAACATAAAAGAATATTCCTTTACTTCAAGAAACTCATAGGATGTTAAGGAGGTGATGCATTTGCAAGTCAGTAACAACAATACTCAGTAATAACTTTCTCAGTACAAGGTGTGTACAATAGTGGGGGATGAGGAATGGAAGGATGGATCTATGGGGATTAGGAATATCAAGGACTGCCAAGAAAATATTATTTTTCCATAAAATTCCCTGTAAAAAGTGTAAAAAGAAATTATTCAGAGGCACCTTTTGAGGATACTAGTGATAAATTTTCTAGGGGTAAAGCTATAGATAGATTTTAAAAAATCAGTAACATGGTTACACATTTGTTGCTAGTGTGTTGATTGTCTTCCTTCCTAATAAAATAGAAGAAAAAAAAGACATCTTTGTTTACACCAAGTCACTTTAGTTCAAAATCACTCATCACTTAACAGAATGAGTAGCTATTTTATAGTTCACTACTTACCAGAGTATATGTTACATTTGGCATTTTAAACACTTCCCAATAACCTTGTTTATGTCTTAGATTTCAGGGAATGGCTTTCTTATCTTAAAAATTTACTGATCCTTTAAGATAGGTGAAGTTTTTGTTTGTTTGTTTGTTTGATGCTGGAGTTGGAATCCAGGATCTTACTTACACAAGCAAAGCATTTACTCTATGACTGAGCTATACCCCCAACCATTTGAAATGGAACAAAAAGTCTTATTTATGATGCACTGTTGATAAGAGGTGGGAAGGTTATCAAGGGTCTCAAGGAAGCACCAGAGTAAACACATACCCCAAGCACAGGACCTCGGAATCAAGATGCATGGATGTAGAGTCAGTATCCTGCTATTGTTTCACACAGGAGTTTCATCACATTTCTAAGGAAGGCACAATTTTTGACACTTACCATCAAAAATACCCTCTGCTCTCTTCTGGCTCAATGAAGGAAGACTTACTATCAGGTCAACCTGGCAGCATTAGCAGGTGAGAAGATGAGGAGGCCAGAGAAATGGAGGACTGTTCTCACTATGGCTGCTCTGCTGATCAGGCATTCCCCTAAAGAAAGAAGTCAGCTGAATCCCTCAAAATTCTCCTTAATCTCCTCTGAAGAGGAGCTAAGATACTTTCATTTTGCTATTAACTTTGTGTCTTCAGTGAAGAGATTCGAGCAGTAGTCAGCATCCAACAAACAACATTCTTGAATGAATTAATTTGAAAACCTCATTCCTCTTGAAAAGTTGCAAATGGCACAGTATTTTTAAATAATAATCTCTTGGTGTGATGGGGTCACTAGGCAGAAAGAATACTTTTGTCTCTGGCTGATTTGTGATTTAACTGTTGAAGTTTGTGACAGACAGTTCAGTGCTGCATTTTAGAGAATGATGGACTGACTTCCCAGGGTTTTGGGACATTTAGTCCATTTAGGAAAGTCAGTCACTATGGAGGGGGCAATAGGGAGAAGCCACAGATATTCAAAATATAACTCCTACTCCAAAGAGTTTGTATTATAAGGAAAAGAATAATTTGATTTAGGTAGGTCTTGAAGAAATCTTATAGGTGACGCAGTCTAACACCCTTCTTTTAATGACAAGAAAATTGAGGTTCAGAATACCTATTTCAGCTATTTATCTAGAGATCTTTTAAAAACATTGTACTTACAGGATCCTAACGTGATAATTAATAATGTGAAATAGGAAGTAAAGGGCTAAAGGTGTAGGGAAAGTGGGAAGGGTGGGGGAAAGGTAATAAGGGAGAGGAAAAAATATGAGAAACTGAAAAAATGGAAATAAAGTGTGTGTAAATGGGGAGGGGAGGAGGGGGTGAAGGGAGGGCAGGGACAAGGGGAAAAATGAGAATCAAGACCTATTATGTAAAGGTACAGAATCCCAATGTTGAATGTAACTGTATTGTCTACCTAGATTGTACCAATAAACTCAAAAAAAAAAAA
>NW_022900950.1:43505571-43523743 GCF_012274545.1 Fukomys damarensis | reverse complement strand
GAGGTGTGCGTGCGTGTGTGTGTGTGTGTGTGTGTGTGTGAGAGAGAGAGAGAGAGAGAGAGAGAGAGAGAGAGAGAGAGAGAGAGAGAGATCTTTGATTCTTCTTGTGATTAGGCAGATACCACAAAGGAAAAGATTTCCACCTACAAGTCTAGGACTACTTATGAGTAAATTCTGTGCTTTGCTTCTTCCCATCATAAGCAGCCCCCAGTTGAGCAAAGCTTGATGGTTAAATAGAGTTTCACTTTCAACCTCAGGCTATCAGACATGGTCACGATTCACCCAGATACCCTGTGAACAGCAGTAATGCAGCTTCTCACACCACCTCCATCTTCTGTCTCCATTCCAAATTCTTCTGGCCCACTTGAAAGCATAGCTCAGGCCATCTGTACCGTGAGTGACATCGACATTTCAAAGACTAATGTGGGCCACCATGGCTAATGAGTAAAGTCAGAGCTGCACCTGTGTATGAAAAACTTGCTATGCGATTATCAAGGACTAAAACTCAGGTTAGCTACTTAGTGGTTTGAGAATGGTTAGCTGAGCACTGGGTTCCCGTTCAGAGTTTTTGCTCAGTTGCATGTAAGGATAGTATTTCAAAATGGGTTCACCATGCACAGATAAGAATTACCAAGAATAAGCAGAGAGTTAATGTTTTGTTTGGAAATGATTTTAATTTTTTTAAGAAGTTTAAAGTCTTGTTAAGAATCCTTTTATGCAAATGACATTGCTAGCATTTCCTAGACAGGAAACTCAGAGTGTATGATTTTAGGCTTGGGGATCATTTGGTTCCAAGTTATAAACTCACTCCAACTAGCATATGCTAAAATGTAAATTTATTGAAAGGATGTGGGCTTATCTCTTAGATTCCAAGGGCAGAAAGAAGAGGCAGGTACATGAAATCCTACAATGAGGAATTGGAATAAGTTCAGGAACCAAGGAAACACCTCCCAGTGCCGCCGTCTGGGGACCAGAAGCTGTTCATCCCTGCTTCTGTCTGTGTATCAGCATCTTTTCTTTCTCTTTGCAGACTGACTTTTCCTGGTCTTTTAAGACAGTGCCTTAGAATATGCAGCTTAACCTCAGCTCTACACCACTGTCCAGTCCCAGGTGCTCAATGATTTGCCACAGGCTGTAATGTGCCCTTCCAATTTTCTGAGAGAGGTACATTAATAGATTCAACTTTGAGATTGGCTTCTCTTGCTTATCTCAGTTCAACCAACTGCCTAGGGACTCAGCATCATGTTAAATGAGCTGTTTGCTGGGGCCCAATTCTGGGAGGTTAAAGGCAGGAAAGAAGTTCTTAGTACAGGACTTTTGGGCAAGACAAACACCTTCAACACAGCCCCCAATAGTTATCATTCTAGGAAGGAGCTCTAATTGATTCATAGGTGTTATAGAATTTATTCCCTTAACATCTTAAATTTAGAAGAATTAGCAAATGATTTTCACAGAAAAGAAAATGAAAACAAAGGGTTTTCAGTAAATTGCCTAAGTCAACTTGAAACCTAGGTCGCTGGTCCCTGACTCAGGCTTTGCAACATTAAATATTTCTTTTATGGTAAGGGCCAGCTTCTGTGGCCTTCAGAAAGGGGTAGTGAACTTTCCTGGATGATCTAATGTGAAGTGAAGCTGAAAATCTAGTTGATTTGTGGTTCATTTCCTATCACTTCACAAGTACAGCATCTCTTCCTCAAAGGGCAGGCTGGCTCACCAGGGAGTGGCCTGGTCCCTTGGGAAAGTGTTCTGTCCAGATCAAACAATGGTGGCTCATCTGAGTCTGGGTGAGCCTGGCATTTTTCATCAGTAAAAAGGACTTGTTAAAATTAATGTTGAAATATTCTTCCATCATTCTGAAAGTATGCAAGTTGTTCATCTGAAAAATATAACCAACTTGCCAGTTTCTAACTTGAAATTGGTGTGTACTGCCTAGAATAACATTGACTCAATATTCCCTTCAACATGAAGCTTTGGTAATGTTTCCACTTTTGGTTTTCTTCTTCTCTATCCTTTTCACAGTCTATCTTCTGCATATGGGTGCATGCATGTATGTACTATGTACATGCAGAGATAAACAGGATTGTCTTCCTACCTGTCATGAATTACAAGGAATTCATGAAAGTAGAGTATTTTGGATTGAAGAAGTTCTGCAGCTGAATTTCTTTGTGTGAGAGGCTAGCAAAGCAAAGATCTGGCTATGTCTTTCCTTCTCTGTAGAGTATCAGTAATTACTTGTCTAAATATCACACTGAATTTCTATGTCAGCATTTATTGTACAAAGTGTTTGTCAGCACACTCAAGTTGGATTTAAATTTGAAAATTTAAAATGAGGTTTTCAAGGAAACAAAATTTGTAGTAATGGAATTAGTGCAATGGTCCTCTAAGAGTACAGCTTATAAAAGACCCTTTGGATAGGTTATATGAATTCTGAGGCTAGGAGCTTGGCTCTGTTCCTCATTATTTTGTGATTTAAAACACTTGTGGAGTGATTAATCTTTATGAGCATTATTTTCTCCCAAGCACATGTAGAAATAAAATCAGGGCCTCCAGCAGACACAGAGTCATTACTCCCATTCAGAGCCTTCAACCACTCACAGCTGTGGTTCTTTCTTTCCCCCAGAATCCCTACTGACCCATACTTACCTGCATTTTTACCATGCCACTGAGAGGGTAAATTAGACAAAAGTGTTTCTGGCAAGCTTACTTGAGATGTGGATAATAAATGGACTAGCAATAGCCACAATGAAAATTCTGTGTGGTTGTCAATTGCTAAGGCTGTGACTACCATCAAATTTCTTACTCAAACAGCACTACTTGCGAGTGATGAAGTTAGTCTCATGAATGCTTTAGAAGACATGAAACTTTGGAATTAGATACAGAGGACTTTATTCCTCTCACCACACTGCTGTCAGATGTCAGCAATATCTTATGTTGGCTCTCCAATTTCCCATCCCTACATGGAGATACAGAGAAGCTTGGCATACATTTAATTTTTATGCTAGATATACAATCTGTCTTACTGAAAGCCCCAAACTCTAACCAATAAACTGAATTTTTCATTCACAACAATATTTTAAATAATTTGAAAACAATACATTAGTGCTCCATTCCAAGGGAATCAGAGTGAGGGACAGCATCAACAGAAACTCCATGAGTACTAAGCTTCAGCTCCAATTCTGAATTCTACCCTGGCCTGAGAGGTCAGAAGATTCAATACAACAGGGTTGAGATAAAATGTCTGGCATGGCAGTGAGGAGGGTGCCAGCCTAAGATCAACAAACACCAGTGAGACCTAGGATTGGCACAGATTATTGATTGCTTTCTGTTTTTATTTTTCTTCACTAGAAAAAAAAGTGAATTAAAAAGTTAAAGTTTCTTATGTAAACATTTATTTAAATTCCGGAGAAAGACTGGCTATCAGTACCATAGAAGGATAAAATCCTTAAATTGAACATGCTTTAAAATTTTATATTATCCAATTGACTTATTTTATAAGAAAGGAACCTCTTATAGAAACCTGGACTAGTTTTGGGGGAAGGACAGCTGGAACCTACAGTAGAAACTTGCATAGTTCAATTGTGCAGGAGGTCAGGGACCTCAACTTGGGCCTTGCAGGCAGAAATCAGCCTGAATCTCAGTGCACTACAGCTGGCTTGCTGAGACTAATTGACTTAGATCTGTACACTGATGCCCATGTTGTCTGCCAGGACAGCAGAGACATAACCTGATGGAGGCCCTTTTAAAAAATAGATAAATTTTTCTTTCTTTTTCTCTCTTTCTTCCTTCTTGCTCTACATTTCTCCCCCACTTTGTTCCACTCCTGCACTATTTTTCTCTCTCTTCCCTTTTTCTCAAATGTCTTTATTTGTATAGGAGGGTGAATACAATTTCTACCTTCCCTATCACTGTTAGCTTGTTCTGTTCTTGTCTTTGTTCCTTCACTCTGTCATTTCTTCTTGTCTTCAACAGTTTCCCAAAATTTGCATGATCTTCATGTGTCCTCTAGCCACACATCCAACATTTTCCTCTCCTTTTAACTCTTTATGCTTCCCCCCCAACTCCTTCTAAATCCTTATCCTGAAGGATAAATTTGCTATATTGAAGTGTCTATTTACTACAAAAATATTTTGGGCTGGTCCTCAATTTTGATCTAGCTCATGCACTTAAAGGTGACATTAACTGCTACCATAAATTGTCATTTTCTAAGTTGTGTTTGATGCTATTGTTGATGCTGATTGTGTCACTTGGGCTAAGGTGTCATGATTGATCTAATCAGTTGTCTTTCCTGGTGTACTAAAAATGAGATTACCTAAGAGTCATTAGAGACTCAAAGCCTAAAGACCAGCTATATCTGGAAGACACCACTGAGAAGCAATCATTCCTTAAGGATTCTAAATACAAGGGACAAAGATAATTAGAATAAGTAATAGTTAAGTATCAACCAAGGAATTAAATAGAAAAGTGCCAACATTAAAAATAGAAATGAGAAGACAATTAAGCAAGATGCAAACCCAGACTTACAGCTCACCAAAGGAAAATTCTAGGGTCAATAAGGTGGAAAATCTGATCATTGACCACCTGGACACACTGAAATTATAGCTCAGGTAGTAACAAAAGAGATGAATAAAGTTCTAGAAAAATTCAAAACAGAAATAATTTCCCAGATAACCTCAGAGGTGGTGAGCAGAATGAAAGACATTAGAGACTCTAGAACACAAACAGATAAAAAACAGATGACCTCAGGACCATGATGGAAGCCAGGAGTTACCAGCATAGGAAAGAAATGAAAATCATGAATGTCCAACATAGGAAAGAAATGGAATCCATGAAACAGATTCAAACAGATATCAGGAGATTAAAAACTTCATTGAAAGATTTCACAGTAGATGAGCCAATGTGAAGATAGAATATCAGATATAGAAGACAGGATTGTGGTTAGTGACCATGAAAAAAGACCCCCCCCATCTTTATTGTTTATTGGTACATTTTAGGTATACAGTACAGATACATTCATCATTGGGATCTTGTACCTTTACATGACTTAACTTGGTTCTTATTTTTCCCTATTCCCCAGCCCTTCCTTCAGCCCCTGCACCCTTCCCAGTTTAAAAATACTTTGTTTCTATGTTTTTCCTTTTCACATATTTTTTCTTTTCCCTGTTACCTTTCCCCTACAACTCCCACTTCCTCTACTCTTTTAGAACTTTTCTTCCTATTACACAATATCAATTACAGATTTTGATACTTATTTACACTTTTAGTTTTTCCACACCAAAGAAACAATTTGGTAGTTACATGTGTGTCTTAATTATTTCACTTAAGAGTATAGTCTTGGGCTGGGGATTTAGCTCAGCGGTTCAGTGGCCTGCCTTGCAAGCACAAGGACCCCAGTTCAATACCCAGTACAAAAAAAAAAAAGAGTATGGTCTCAATGTGTGTCCACTTAGCTATAAATATCTCTACTTTCTCATTCTTTATGGATGAGTAAGACTTCATTTCATAAAATATCCACACCTTTTTTATCCAATCTCTAGGTGATGGGCAATTAGGCTGTTTCCAAATTTTAGCTATTAGAGATATCTTTTAAAAATAGTAAGGGACTATGAGAAATAGATCCAGCAGCTCCTACATGATGTGAAGAACAATAATATAAGATTGATAGGAGTCCTCAAAAAAGCAGGAGAAAGTACAAATGACATAAAAAAAAACTGTTCACAGAATTAATGACAGAAAACTCCCCAAACAGAGCAAAAGAATTTGACATACAGATAAGTGAGGCATATAGGACTCCAAACAGCCATGACAAAAAAAAAAAAAAAAAAAACCAAACTACACCCAAACATACAATAGTCAAGATCCCAGAAACCCAGCAGAAAAACAAAATATTACAAGCAGTTCTAGAAAACAAACAAATAACATACAAACTATGCCAATCAAAATCACAGCAGACTTTTCAATACAAACCCTTAAGTCAAGGAGAACCTGGAGTGAGGTATTTCAAGCCCTAAAAGAGAAAAACCTTCAAACTAGATTGATGTATCCTGCAAAATTATCTTTCAAAAATTATGGGACATAAGTTACTTCCATGACAAAGAACAATTGAGAATCTTCATGAATACCAAACAAACACTCCAAAAATTCTAAACAATATCCTAGTAAAAGACAATGAAGGGCTAGGGATTTAACTCAGTGGTGTCGCTGCTTGCCTTATAAGTGCAAGGACCTGAGTTTGATCTCCAGTACCAAAAAAATGACAATGAAGGTCATAATTCTATTAGGCCCAACAGTGAAAAGCCATCAGGCAAGGCAAGAAATTAAAGGGACAGGGGAAAAATATAAAAAATCCAACAAGAGGAAAATAACACGAAAAGGATAAGTCATATCAGTTATAACCATCAATGTTTGTGGCCTCAATGCACCAATCAAAAGAAATTGGCTGGCAGAATGGATTAAGAAGCAACAATCTAACGATATGGAAATTGAATAACACTATCCTGAACAACCAATGGGTCACAGAGGACATTAAAGAAGAAATTAGAGGTTCTACAATTAAATAATAATGCCAATACAACATACAGGAATTTGTGGAACACAATGAAAATTGTTCTACAAGATAAATTCATAGCAGTGAATGCCCATACTAGGAAAATAGCACAAACTCAAATAAATAAGCTAATGCTGAATCTTAAGCTTCTAGACAAATAAGAGCAAGACAAATCCAAAGCTCATACAAGAGAGAAAATTATAAAGATCAGAGCAGAAATCAAAGCAATGGAAACTGAGAAAATGATATAAAAAAAATCAACAAGTCATAAAGTTGGTTTTCTGAAATAATAAGTAAAATCAATACCCCCTAGCCAACCTTATCAAAAAAAGGAAAGAAGGGCTCAAATTCATGCAATTAAGAATAAAGAAAGGTGAAGTCACAACAGATCCTGCAGAAATCTAGAGGATCATCAGTGCATAGTTTGAGAAACTGTACTCTAATAAAATGGAAAACACCAAAGAAATGGACAGATTCCTAGGTGCATATGAATTACCAAAATTGAAAGAAGAAGATATAAAAATTTTAAACATACCAATAACAATCAGTGAAATTGAAAACATAATTAAAAATTTAAGAACAAATAAGAGCCCAGGTCCTGATGGCTTCACTGCTGAATTCTACAAGACATTTAGAGAACTTTTGCCACTACTCTTTAAACTCTTCTATGAAATTGAAGGGGAAGCAATACTACCAAATTCATACCTGGAAGCAAGTGTTACTTTTATTACAAAACCACAGAAAGACTCGACCAAAAAGAAGAACTACTAGCCATTCTCCCTAATGAATATAGATGCAAAAATCTACACTAAGATACCAGCAAACAGAATACAGAGAGTCATCAAGAAATCATACACTGTGACCAAGTCAGATTTATTCCAGGGAAGCAAGGGTGGTTCAACATATCATATGTAAATCAATAAATGCAATGTACTATATTAACAAAGACAAAAAACATATGATCATCTCAATAGATGCAGAAAAAGCATTCCACAAAGTCCAATACCCATTCATGATAAAAAATCCTGAAGAAAATTGGAATAGATTTTCTGTATCTTAACTTGATAAAGACTATCTATGAAAAAACAACAGCTAGTATCATACTAAATGGTCAAAAACTGAAAAGTTTGGAGCCAGGTGTGGTGGCACATGCCTGTAATCCCAGCACTTGGGAGGCTGAGGCAGGAAGATCACTGTGAGTTTGAGACCAGCCTGGGCTACATAGTGAGTTCCAGGTCAGTCTTAACTATACAGTGAGACCCTGTCTCAAAAAACAAACACAAAAAATCAAAAACACAAAACACAAAACAACAACATAAAACAAAACAAAAAACTGAAAAGTTTCATACTAAAATCAGGAATAAGACAAGGATGTCCACTATCAATCACCACAGCTGTTCAGTATAGTTTTGGAAACATTAGTTGCAGCAATTAGGCAAAATAAATAAATAAATAAATAAATAAATAAATAAATAAATAAAAGGAATAAAGATGGAAAAAGAAGAAGTTAAACTGTCATAATTTTTGGATGATATAATACTCTATATAGAATATAAAAACACTACACCAAAAGACTTCTAGAATTCATTGACAGATTGAGTAAAGTAGCTGGATACAAGGTAAACAGTAAAAATTCAATAGCCTATTGTATACAAATAACTCATTGAGAGAAAAATTAGGGAAACAATCCCTTTCACAATAGCATCCAAAAAAATGAAGTATCTAAGAATCAATCTAACAAAGGAAGCAAAAGCCCTCTATATTGAGAACTACAACACTCTCAAAAAAGAGATAGAAGAGGATATAAGAAAATGGAAATATATCCCTTCTTCCTGGGTAGGGAAAACCAATACAATGAAAATGACCAAAATTCTTATATACATTCAATACAACCCCAACTGAAATTCACTCCAACAGCATACTACACAGAACTAGAGAACACAGTCCAAAAATTCATTCCTCCAAGGTACTGAGAGACAGAGATGGTGTCTCCCTCCAAAGTCAAGAGCATAAATATAACAGACATTATGTTCCTCTGGTACATTACTGCCCACTACCTACACTTGGTTCTCCTAAATTCAGGGTTCCTTCTCTGTATCCCAAGCCTCTGTATGGTCAGGCATTTATGTTTCCATGTGGGGATTGAGGAACTGATACAAGAAAATGCTGACATTCTGACTACTTTGACTGCTGGGAGTAATGACGTCCTTTGTATTCATCAGGGTTCTGCAGAGAAACAGAACCAATCAAATATATAGTCTAAATGGGGCTTTATTAAATTGGCCTACATAATGAGCAGCTGGATAGTCTTGCAGTGCTGTCTGCAGCCTGAAGACCTGGGCAAAGCCTAGCTTCTAAGTTCAAGAAGCTGAAGCCTCAGAACCAAATGACCAGTGAAGGAGGCCCATTGAAATTCCCTGAAGAGTCCCTGGCATAAGTCCAACTTTAAAGGCTGAAGAACCTGGGATCCAATATCCATGGGGAATGGCAGCAGCACAAGCATATACCCACTCAAGAAGACTCAAGGTTATATAAGCAAGAGCTGCCCCTCCACTTCTCCTTTTTCTTCCATCCAGGCTCCCAACCTGTTGGGTGGTACCACCCACATTCATGGTGGGCCTTCCCCATTGAGTTTGCTGTCTCCTCCATACATCATCTCTGGAACCACCCTCACGAACCCACTCAGAAGTGTACCATCCAGTTATGCAAATGTCTGTTAATCTAGTCAGGTTGACAATCAATATTAATCATTATGATCCCAAATTCAGGAGTCTTGTGTCTTCAACCAATATCTATGAGGCTATCTCCACTAATATTTTAGAGCTGGTGATTTTCTACAACATAATGGGTTCTTAAAAGGAAAGAACTATACCTTCACTTCTAAAGTCATAGTTCCTGGCTCTATGTCAGATATATGAGAGGTGCTCAATAAATATTTATGAAACCAAAGTCAAATAAAAAATACCCTATCAAGTGTATTTATCAAACAATCTTTTAATGAATCTATTTTAAAATTACTAATCTCTTTACCTAGTGGTATTATTATTATATAATTAATAATATATATGATATTGATATTCTAAGAATCAATAAAATTTGCATTTTATTATAATTTTATCAAAACA
Organism: Fukomys damarensis; assembly: GCF_012274545.1. Lineage (NCBI taxonomy): Eukaryota > Metazoa > Chordata > Mammalia > Rodentia > Bathyergidae > Fukomys > Fukomys damarensis. The sequence goes on along the minus strand of NW_022900950.1, from coordinate 43,514,074 downwards.
AAATTTTTAAAAATATTATTATCAAGATTGCTACATTGTGAAATGTATTCTGGGCTCATGGAATACAACAGAACTGGCAAATTAAGATATTTTACTTCATTTTTTCTATTAAGTTTATTATAAAATTTTAGTTATACAATACAGTTACATTCATCATTGTGAACTTGGACCTACACATGATATATCTTGGTTCTTATTTTTTCCCCATTCCTTGCCCTGCCTTCAACACCTCCACTCCTCCCTACTTAGAAAGACTTTGTTTCCATTTTTTCCTTTTCTCATATTTTTTCTTTCCTTCTTTCCTTTCACCTACCCCTCCCACTTCCTCTGCCCCTTTAAACCTTTTCTTTCTATTTCACATTACCTGTTATACATTTTGTTCCTTATTTACACTTTCAGCTTCTCACACCACAAAAGCTATTTTGTATTTACACATGTGTCGTATTTATTTCACTTAAGAGTGTGGCCTCAAGGTGCTTTCATTTAGCTATAAATGTCTCTAGTTTCTCATTCTTTACAGCTGAGTAGTACTCCATTTTATTAAAAAACTATATCTTCCTTATCCAGTCTTCAGTTGATGGGCATTTGGTCTGTTGCCAAGCTGTAGCTATTACAAACTGTGCCTCTATAAACATGGGGTGTGCATATATGGCTGTGGCATTCTTTTAATTATTTTGGGAAAATAAACAGCAAAGGAATAGCTGGGTCAAATGGGACCTCTAATCTTAGTTTTTTGAGGTATCTCCATTTTGGTTTCCACAGTGGTTGCACCAGTCTGTACTCCAACCAGCAGTGGAGCAGAGTTCTTTTCTCCCTACACCTCTGCCAGCATTTGTTATTGGTTGATTTCTTGATGGCAGCCATTCTTTCTGGGGTGAGGTAGAATCTCAGTGCTGTTTTTATCTGCATCTCCTGAATGACTAGTGATGCTAATTTTTTTTTCATATGTTTATTTGCTGATTTTACTTCTTTGTCTGAGAAATGTCTATTCATTTCAGATGCTCATTTTTGAATTGGGTCTTTATACTTGGGCAGTCTGATTTTTTTTTACAGTTCTTTATATATTCTACATAATAGTCCTTTGTCTGAGGAACAGCTGATAAAAATTTTTCCCCACATTGTAGGTTGTCTCTTAGCTGTTTTGGTAATTTCTCTTGCAGTGCAGAAGCTTTTTTAAATAGATGAGATCCCAGTTGTTGATTTCTTGGGCTAGTTCCAATGCTACTGAGGTTTTGTTCATGAAGTCTGCCTATGCCAGTGGCTTCAAGAGTTCTACCTAATTTATCTTACAACAAGTTTAGTGTTTCTGTTTTAATAATAAGATCTGCAATCCATTTTGATTTTAGTTTAGTGCATGGTGAAAGATATGGGTCTAGTTTTAGTCTTTGCCAAGGCAAAATCCAGTTTTTCCAACACCATTTATTAAAGAGGCTATCTTTCCTCCTGTAAGGGTGTTTGTCTCCTTTGTCAAAAATGAGGTAGCTAAGTATATCTAGATTTATTTCTACATCTTCTAATCTGTTCCACTCATCCTCAGGTCTGTTTCTTTGCCAGTACCATGACTTTTTTTTTTTTTTTTAATTCCAGTGGCTTTGTGGTATAGTTGTGGATTGCGATACAGCATACCTTGTCTTTGTTGCTGAGAATTGTTTTGGCTATTAGCCTCCCCAGGCTAATGTAAAAAGAAAAATCTTTGGGTAGATAGTCCAGAACAAAGACAGAGCCTCTGGTTGCAAGATGTGCAGAAACCCAATAGATCCATGGAAAACTATCTACTGAGATGTTGTTTTTATTGTTGTTGTTGTTATTTCAATAATATAGTTATATCCATTTTTAATTACTAAAGTTCACACTGACTATTAAAGCTGGGCATAAAATCAAAGTTACTGATAGCTGCTCAAACATGGAGAGTCTAACCCCAAAAAACCACTAAATCAGAAATTACATTCATGTTGACATGGCTTTTCTCAATCTTATGGCTGATTTACCCATCAAAGGAAATTATCATATAGACAGATGTATTTGAAAAACTGCTTATCATCACCATAAAACATTTACCATGTGAAGGCAAATATCCTCCATGGCAAATTTAGTAAGATGTTAGCTTTTATCCCTTATTTGCAATGATTCAGGGAAGAATATTAGTTCTTAGATGAATTTAGTGAATTTGTAAACAATTTCTCAAGTTTCAAATTATAACTAAATGCCTATCTAAAACTAGAATGCATGTATAGCATCTCATCATGTAAAAGTTAATGTTGATTGATGATTTGTGTGGTATACAGACTCTTTGAGAGTATCACAAAGGAAAATAAATCATTTTTTGCTCTCTTCTCCAATATCCTTGGGTATGCTATTGTAGATTCCTTGATCTGTATCTATGGTGGGCTCCAAGAACATTAAATCCATCCTTTAGTTTGAACAATAAATCTAACAGCCATAATTTAATGGAACAATTATTCCCTGGGGGATGGGAAGTGGAGAAAGATTTTGTTGCTCCATAGCAAAAATTACTACTAATAAATATCTTTAGTAGCAGAGATTGAATAGACCATCTCATTGACATGTAGATTTGTTTCTTAGGAGCTATATATCAAGAAGCTTATTTGCTTATTTTCTCAGTATGGGATTGTGATAGGTTAGAATAGAGCCTCCATGCTGAGATCACCATGCATTTGATTCATTATTCAAAAACATTATGAAAGCAGGATTTCTTAAAATTATTGCTATTTTAATATAATTTAAATTATATAGGTTCAGATGAGCGCCTTTGGAAAACATTGGTGATTTTGAAACCTATGATTTGGAAAAAGTATATTGAATGTCTACATGTTGAAGCTTTGACATAAACCCTCATTTTCTTATGTTAATCCTTACAGGTAGGAATTTTGATACCATTTTATAGTTTAGGAAGGTAAAACAGGATACATAGTATGCCCAAGGCCAACAGTTAGCAAGCATGCATGTGCACACACACACACACACACACACACACACACACACACGTATGTGTGTGGTATTGCGGATTGAACCCAAGGCTTTCATACTGAGTTACATCCTCAGCCCTTTTTTTATTTTCTATTTTGAGACTTAGGGTACCCCTAAGTAATTAATTTTTTATTTCTTTGCCTCAGGTGCCTTTCCTTGATCAGTAAGTAGCTACATCCACAAAGAGACACAATATCTCACCTTCAGAGCCATGGAACTGTAAGTTGAATTTGAAAGGTCTATAACCATAGCGAATATGTTTATGTACATGTACTTACATATGATTTTCAGCAATATATATGTATATACAATTCCAAGCATCTTTCAAAGCACTGTGCATGTATTATTTCACTTTATACTCTAACAAAAAGGGTAGTATTGTCTCATTAACCCCTGAAGCAATTTCTAGAATGATTAATGCTCTTCTCTTGCATGCCCCATCAGTTTTCTTTTCTGATTACAATCCTTCTTGTCATCATCTGCCAACCCATAAATATTCTGTGTTTTCCCCTCCAGTCACTGCTACAGCTCTCACTTTCTCTTCACAATAAGACCTCCTCCCAGAGTCTGTACTTCCTGAACCAGTATTCCCAAAATGAACCCATTGTGCTCAGGCTTTCAAATTCTTTCCCACCTACACCTTTGACAAGGTCACCCACCCATGACCTCCACATTGCTTGGCCTGCTGGTCAGTTCTTGTTCTCCTGGTCTCTAGCAGCACTTGAAGGTGTGGATCTTGTGAATTATTTTCTTCATTTCCAGGACTCAGCACTCACCCAGTTTTCTTACTGCTTTTTGGGCTGCTCTGTCTCTTTTGCTGTTTTCTTTTCACATCCTCCAATCCCAAATGCATAAGTAGTCAAGAACTCTTTAACCCCTTCTCTATTCACACTCAATCATCATGACTTATGGTCTTCACTGAAGGCTGAGAATGGTCACCTCTTCTATGAACTCCAGATGTGTCTACTGAGCTACATACCTTGACATCTCCACTTGGAGTGCAACAGGCATCTCAAGTTTTACACATCCCGTGCTTCCTTTTATTCCCTTCCAGACTTTTTCTGTTTCTTTATCTCAACCCTAAAAATGGTGAATGGGACTTACTCTGGTTTCCTTTTCCCACACTCTGCATCTGATCTACCACAAAAGCCATTTTTCCAAAACTTCAAAGCATATCCAGAAACCAACTGTTTTTATCACCTGCTTCCATTGTTCCCACCATCATCTCTCATTTGGATTGTTGTAGGAGTTTAGATGTCCTAGATTTGTACTCAGCCAAGAAGCCAGAGTAACTCTTTTAAATAGAATTAATTCATATATTTTTTTGCTTAAAAACTCCAATGGCTTCTATTATGGGTTGATAAGATCTCTACCAAATCAAAGTAAGGTTGTAAAGATCCCATATCCATTAAGCTCCCTAATCCAATGTGACTGGTGTTTATGTGAATAGGAGAAACTTGAGCCAGGGAATTAAGGTCAGTGGCATCACACCTGCCTCTCGAGAATTCAGGTCCCTGTACCAAAAAAAAGTTGGGATGAACTTGGAGGTCCTCATATACAGAATACACTATGAATATGTAGCTGGTCATCCATATGCCATTGAGGGAGGCCTACATCAGATTTTTCCCTTATATGCCTCAGAATAAACCCTGCCAAACTTTGATCTCAGATGCCCAGCCTCTAGAACTGCGAAATAATGAATTCCTGTTGTTTCAGTCAGCCAGTTTTTGCCAACTCCAGCTATTGGAAACAGTATCCCATCTCCTCAGAGTGACAAGGTTCTCTCAGTGACTTACAAGGGCCTTCATTCTTGGACCTCTTCCATTTCTGAGCTGTTCTCAATTTCCAAACAGCTCCTACTCTATCCCTTCTGAATTTTTGATTCTTCCTTGAATGAACTGATTTCACTCCTCCTGCCTTAGACATTTTATTTATGCTGTCCTGTAGGAAACATTTTCCTTCTAGATCCTGCAATGACTTGCTCATTTTTAAAATATATTTTATTGGTACATTTTAGAAATACATACACTTGCATTCATCATTGGGATCTTGCACCTTTACATGATGTAGTTTAGTTCCTAATTTTCCCCCATGCACCTAACATCCCTTCCACCCTCCAACCTTCTGTATTTATAAAGACTTTGTTTTCATTTTTTTTCCTTTTTTCTTATTTTTTGTTTCTCTTTTTACCTTTCCCCTACCCCTCTCATTTGTCCACTAGCTTTAGACCTTTTCTTCCTATTACAAAATATCAGTTATACATTTTGACCCTTATTTACACTTTTAGTTTATCATACCAGAGAAACTATATGGTATTTACACATGTGTCCTATTAATTTCATTTAAGAGTATGTCCTCAATGTGCATCCACTTAGCTATAAATGTCTCTAGTTTCCTCATTCTTTATAGCTGAGTAGTACTCCATTATATGTATATGCATGTGTGTGTATATATATACATAATGTAATATATATATAATGTAATATATATAATTATCCATTCTCCAGTTGATGGGCAATTGGGCTGTTTCTAAGTTTTAGCTATTACAAACTGTGCCACTATAAACATGGGTGAGCACATGTCACTGTGGTATGATTCTTTTAATTCCTGTGGGAAGATAAATAGCAGGGGAATAGCTGGGTCAAATGAGACTTTCAATCTTAGCTGTTTAAGGTATCTCCATATTTATTTCCCCAGTGGATGCACTAGTCTGCACTGTGATCAGCAGTGGAAAAGGGTTCCTTTCTCCCCATAACCCTGCCAACATATGTTATTGGTTGATTTATTGGTAGCAGCCATTCTATCTGGGATGTGGAGAATCTCAGTGTTGTTTTTATCTGCACCTCTTGAATAATCAGTGATGTTGAACATTTTTTCATATATTTATTTGCTGCTTTTACTTGTTAGTCTGAGAAATATCTGTTCATTTCAGATGTGCATTTTTAAATTGGGTCTTTATATTTGGGGGAGGCTGAATTTTTTTGACTTCTTTATGTATACTGGATAATAGAACTTTGTGTGAGGAACAGCTGGTAAAATTTTTTTCAAATAATATAGGTTGTCTCTTTGCTCTTTTGGTGATTTCTTTTGCAGTGCAGAAGCTTTTTAAATAGATTAGATCCCAATGGTTGATTCCTTGTGCTACTTCCCTTGCTACTGATAATTTGTTCATAAAGTATTTTCCTATGCCAATGTCTTCAAGTGTTCTACTTAGCTTATCTTCCAACAAGTTTAGTGTTTCTGTTTTACTACTTTGATCTTTAGTCCACTTCAATTTTAGTTTAGTGCATGGTGAAAGATAGGGGTCTAGTTTTATCTTTGACAAGCTGAAATCCAGTTTTTCCAACACCATTTTTAAAAAGAGGCTATCTTTCTTTCAGTGAGGATGGTTGGCTCCTTTGTCAAAGATGAGGTAGCTGAGTATGTCTGGAGTTGTTTCTGCATCTTCTAATCTATTCCACTGATCCTCAGGTCTGCTTCTTTGCCAGTACCATGCTGCTTTTAACTCAATGGCTTTGTAGTATAGTTTCAAGTTGGGGACTGTGATACCCCCTGACATATCTCTGTTGCTTAGAATTGCTTTTGCTATTCTAGGTATCTTCTAGTTCAAAATGAATTTTTGCATTGTTTTCTCTAGTTCTGTGAAATATGCTGTCAGGGTTTCAATAGGGATTGCATTGAATCTGTATTACTGTTTTGGAAGTATGGGTATTTTCACTATATTGATTCTTCTTACCCAGGAAGAAGGGCTATCTTTCCATTTTCTTATATCCTCTTTGATCTCTTTTTTCAGAATGTTGTAGTTCTCAATGCAGAGGTCTTTTGCTTCTTTTGTTAGATTGATTCCTAGATGTTTTATTTTTTGGGGTGCTATTATAAAAGGGATTATTTCCCTAATTTTTCACTCAATGAGTCTGTTATTTGTGTATAAGAAGGCTATTGATTGTCTTCAATCCAGCTATTCTTCTGAATCTGTCAATGAATTCTAGAAGTCTTTTGCAGGAGTTTTTTGGTTTTTCTATGTAGAGTATCATGTCTTCAGCAAATAATGACAGTTTAGCTCCCCTGCCTGCACTGCTGCCATTGCTCCAGGGCAAGGAAGACCTGCTTGAGCCCAATCTGTGGGACAGGGTAGCCCTGCCCTCCCCTGCCTGCATCGCAGCCATTGCTCCAGTGCAAGTAAGGTAGCCATGGGGACAACCCTGAAATACTCCCCCACACCCCCACTCTCAGATCTCCTGATTGTTCAAGTCTTTGGACCCACTCTCCAGAGACATAGATGATTATAAAAGAAAATTTTTCTGAGCTCCCAACCTTGAACATCTTTAAAGAAATCTGTAGTAGAACTATGTGGATTTCAACCCTGTAGGAGGTGGGGGAACTCAGTTTGGGCCTTGTGGCCCAAGGTCAGTCTGTGTCATGGGGGTCTGCTATTGGCTAGCTGAGATCAGGGGACTTGGTTCTGCATATGGCTGTGCATGTTGTATATTATGACAGCAGAGATATAGCCTGAAAGAGGCCTTTCAAATCCATTTTTTTCTTTCTTTTCCTCACTCCATTCTGAAAATTCTTTCTTTTTTCTGTCCTCTTTCTCCAACTCAGTCTCTTGCTCCACCACATTATCCCTCATCTCCATTTCTGTTCCTGATTCTACCCTAACTCAGATTTCTTCTTTTATCATTTTTGTTTTCTTTATTTTCTTTTCTTCTGTCATTCTACCTCACTTAAGGGTCAATAGTTTCAACGGTAAATGAGCCCCTATTACTGTTAAGAGGATATATTATTGTCCTTATTCTTGCAGTCTGTCTATCCCTTTTGAATTTAACAGGCTCCTAAAGATTGTGTGGTCATTCTATTTCCTCTGGCTTCACTTGAGACCTTCTCCAATTCTTTTACTTATCTACTGCTCTCATCCTAAGTCTGTCTAAGCCCCCATCCTAAATGATAAATATGCTATATTGAAAAGTTTATTCATTGCAGAAATATTTTGGGATGCTTCTTGATTTTAATTTAATTCACATGTTTTAAAGGCGATAGACTAATGGGTACCACAAGTGATCAATTCACAAGTTGTGCTTGATCCTATTGTGTTGCTGATTGTATGGATTGGGATAAAGGATTGTGATTGATTTAATGAGCTATTTTCTCTGATATTATGAAAATGAGAATGACTATGAGTCATTAGAGATCCAAAAGCTAAAACACAACTATATCAGGAAGATTTAAGTAATAATGAAAAAATTAAACCGAGGACAACCCAACAACAAAAATAAAAATGAGAAAACACTTAAGCAAGACATAAAAACAGACTTCCAGTTCACCAATGGTGAACAGTAGGGCAAATAAGGATGAAAAGTCTGGTAGTGAACTACCAGGACACTCTGAACTCACAGCACAGGAAGTAACAAAACAGATCAATCAGGCTCTAGAAAAATTGAAAGCAAATAATTTCCCAGATAACCATAGAGATGGTGAGCAAAATGAAAGTCATGATTCAAGACTCTACAACAGAAAC
>NW_022900950.1:43391826-43505559 GCF_012274545.1 Fukomys damarensis | reverse complement strand
AAAAAAAAAAAAAAAAAAAAAAAAAAAAAAGATGAGCTCAGGACCATGATAGAAGCCATGAAGGCCCAGCATATGAAAGAAATGTAAACAATAAATGTTCAACATAGGAAAGAAATGGAACCATAAAACAGATTCAAACAGATATCTGGGAGATTAAAAACTCTACTGAAAGTGTTCAGAACAGAATAAAAGAATGCAAAGATAGAATCTCAGATATAGAAGATAAGATTGCAGTCAGTGACCATGAAAAGAGAGGTCTCTTAAAAACAGTATGGGAACACGAGAAATCAATCCAACAACTCCTAGATGATGCAAAGAAGAATGACATAAGACTGATAGGAATCCATGAAGTAGCAGGAGAAAATACAAATGATTTAAAAAAACTGTTCACAGAATTAATGACAGAAAACTTCCCAAACAGAGGGGAAAAATTTGACATACAGATAAGTGAGGCATATAGGACTCCAACTAGCCATGATAAAAAAAAAATAAAAAAATCTACACCTAGACATATAATCAGTATCCCAGAAACCCAACAGAAGTACAAAATACTACAAGCACTAAGAGAAAAGAAACAAATCAGATGCAAAGGAAAGCCCATGAGAATCACAGCAGACTTTTCAACACAAACCCTCTGGTCAAGGAGAGCCTGGAGTGAGTTATTTCAAGTCCTAGAAGAAAACAATCTCCAACCTATACTGGTGTATCCTGCAAAATTCTCTTTCAAAATGGATGGGGAATTAAGATACTTCCATGACAAGGAATACCTGAGAAACTTCATGAATACCAAATCAGCACTATAAGGAATTCTAAACAATATCCTAGAAAAAGACAATGAAGGTAACAACACCATGAGGCCCAACAGGGCAAATCAAATAGGCAAGGCAAGAAACCAAAGGGAGAAGGTGAAAAATTAAAAAGAGTCAACAAAAGGGCAATAATATGACAATAATAAGTCAGTACATATCAGTTATAACCATCAATGTCAATGGCCTCAATTCACCAATCAAGAGAAATGGACTGGCAGAATGCATCAAGAAGCAAAATCAAACAATATGTTGTATACATACAAGAAACACACTGAGTCCAAAAAGAAGCCCATAGACCAAAAGTGAAAGGATGGAAAACAATTCTCCATGTGAAGGAGCTCAGAAAAAATCAGGGGTAGTGATCTTATTTGCAGACAAAGTAAACTTGAAACCAAAATGGATTAAAAGAGACAAAGAAGGCCCCTACATCCTTGTAAAGTGATCAATTAAAGAGGAAGAGATGACAGTCATAAACATACATCCATCAAATATTAATGCCCCCATCTATATAAAAGAAATATTAAGTAACATGAAAAACAAAATAAGCACTAATACAATTGTAGTGGGGAATCTAAATACCCCACTATCACAAAGAGACAGATCATCTAAGCAAAAAATCAACAATGAAATACTGGAACTGAACCAAGCTTTTGAATGCATGGACTTAATAGACATCTACCAAATGTTCCACCCCACAAAATCAGAATGTACATTCTTTTTGGCTGCACTTGGGTCATTCTCCAAGATGGACCACATACTAGCTCACAGAACAGGTTAGAAGAAATGCAAAAGAATCAAAGTTATTCCCTGTATATTATCAGATCATAGTGCAATCAAGCGGGAGATCAATAGCATAAGAAACTGTAGGAACTTCACACATGGAAATTGAACAACACTCTCCTGAACAATCAGTAGATAACAGAGGAAACTAAAGAAGAATTTAGACAGTTTTTACAAATAAATGAAAACGCCAATGCAACATACAGGAATCTATGGGACACATTGAATGCAATTCTACATGGAAAATTCATAGCACTGAATAAACACACTAGGAAAACAGAGCGAGTTCAAATAACCTAATGATGAACCTTAGACTCCTAGAAAAACAAGAGCAAAAAAACCTAATGCTCGAACATTAGAGGAAATTATAAAGATTAGAGCAGAAATCAATGCATTGGAAACTAAGAAAATGATACAAAAAATAAATGAAACAAAGAGTTGGTTTTTTTGAAAGAATAAATAAAATCAATAAACCCTAAGCTAATCTTATCAAAAAAAAAAAAAAAAGGAAAGAAAAAGCTCAGATCCATGCAATCAGGAATGAAAAAGGTGAAGTCACAACAGATCCAACAGAAATTCAAAGGATCATTAATACCTCCTTTGAGACCCTGTACTCTAATAAATTGGAAAACACAGAAGAAAAGGACAGATTTTTAGATACTTATGAATTACCAAAGGTGAATAAAGAAGATAAAAACATTTTAAACACCCCAATTACAATCATTGAAATTGAAAATGTAATTAAAAATTTACCAACAAAGAAAAGCCTAGGTCCTGATGGATTCACTGCTGAGTTTTACAAGACATTTAGAGAAGAACTACTGCCATTACTCTTCAAACTTTTCAATGAAATTGAAAGGGAAGCACTACTTACAAATTCATTCCTGGAAGCAAGTATCACTTTGATTCCCAAACCAGGGAAAGACCCATCTAAAAAGAAAACTACAGGCCAATCTCCTTAATGAATATATATGCAAAAATCCTTAAAGAGATACTAGCAAACAGAATACAGAATATCATCAAGAGGATCCTACATCCTGACAAAGTCGGATTTATTCCAGGAATGCAAGGATGCTTCAACATACATAAGTCAATAAATCTAATACACTATATTAACAAACTCAAGGACAAAAACCATATGATACTCTTGCTAAATGCAGAAAAAGCATTTGACAAAATTCAACACCCATTCATGATAAAAGGAATAGATGGTCTATATCTCCACTTAATAAAGGCTATCTATGAGAAACCAACAGCCATCATCATATTAAATGGCCCCAAACTGAAAACTTTCACTATAAAATCAGGAACAAGAAAAGGATGGCCTAGTATCACCTCTCCTCTTCGATACAGTTCTGGAAACATTAGCCAAAGCAATTAGACAAGATAAAGAAATTAAATCAATAAAGATAGGAAAGGAAGAAGTTAAATTAGCATTTTTTGCTGATGATATGATACTCTACATTGAAGACTCAAAAAACTTCAGCAAAAGATATCAAGACTTAATTTACACTTTTAGCAGAGTACCTGGATACAAGATGAACACCCCAAAATTAATAGCCTTCTTATACACAAGTAACACTCACTGAGAGAGAAATTAGGGAACTAATTCTCTTCACAATAGCATCCAAAAGATGATGTATCTAGGAATCAATCTAAAAAAAGAAGCAAAAGATTTTTAGACTGAAAACTACAGCACTCTGAAAAAAAGAGATCAAAGAGGATATAAGAAAATGGAAAGATATCCCCTGCTCCTGTGTAGGAAGAATCAACATAGTGAAATCTTTCCACTTCTTCTGCATTTTCCATTTTATTAGAGTACAGTTTCTTAAAGTAGGTATTGATGATCCCCTGGATTTCTTTAGGATCTGTTGTGACCTCACTATTTTCATGCCTAATTGCATGGATTTGAGCCTTTTCTTTCCTTTTTTGATAAGGTTTGCTAAGGGGTTTATCAATTTTATGTATTCTCTCAAAAAACCAACTCTTCAATTGATTGATTTTTTTTGTATTGTTTTCTTAGTCCCCCTTGTATTGATTTCTGCTCTGATCTTTATAATTTCCTCCCTTGTATGAGCTTTGGGTTTGTCTTGCTCTTCTTTTTCTATAATCTTAATTTTCAGCATTAGGTTGTTTATGTGAGCTTCCTCTGTTTTCCTAGTATGAGCATTCACTGGTATAAATTTTCCTTGTAGATCTGCTTTCATTGTGTCCCATAGATTCCTGTGTGTTTTACTGGCATTATGGTTTATTTGTAAAACATGTCTAATTTCTTCTTTAACTTCCTCTGTGACCCAATGGTTGTTCAGGAGAGTGTTATTCAATTTCTATGTGTTTGTAAATTTCTCACAGTTTCTTATGCTATTTATCTCTAGCTTAATTGCACTATGGTCTGATAATATACATGGGATAACTTCAAGTCCTTTACATTTATTTGCTTAAGCATATTCTATGAGCTAGTATGTGGTCTATTTTGTAAAATAACCCATGTGCAGATGAAAAGAATGTTTATTCTGTGGGTTGGAAAACTCTGTAGATATCTATTAAATCCATTTGTTCAAAAGCTCTGTTCAATTCTAATATTTTGTTGTTGATGTTCTATCTCCATGACCTGTCTATTTGTGACAGTGGGGTATTCAGGTCCCCCACTACAATTGTTTTAGTACTAATATTTGTTTTGTATAGTTGGGGCATTAGTATTTGGTGCATATATATTTATGATCTTCTCTTCCTCTTAGATTATTCCCTTTAGAAGGATGTAGTGACCTTCTTTTTCTCTCTTAATTAATTTTGATTTGGAATTTACTTTGTCTACAAATAAGATAGCTACCCCTGCTTTTTTCTGGGTTCCTGTAGCACAGAGAACTGTTTTCCATTTTCCTTTTACATTCAGTCTATGAGTTTCTTTTTGAACTAGGTTCATTTCTTGTATACAGCATATTGTTGGATTGTTGCTTCTTAATCCATTCTTCCAGTCAATTTCTTTTGATTTATGAATTGAGGTTATTAATATTGAGGTTATAACTGATATTTGTTGACTTATCATTGTGTTGTTATCCTGTCATTGGCTCTTTCTTATTTTTTCCCCCTCTCCCTTTAATTTCTTGCCTTGCCTGCTGGGTTTGCTCTGTTGGGCCTCAAGGAGATGTGATCTTCATTGTCTTTTTCTAGGATATTATTTAAGATTGTGTGGAGTGCTGGTTTGGTATTCATGAAGTTTCTCAGGTGTTCTTTGTCATGAAAGTATCTTATTTTCCCATCACTTCTTTTTTGTCAGTACCACTGTTTCTACTATAAGAGCTTTCTTTGTTTTGTCTTGTTTTGTTTTGTTTTTGTTTTTTCAGACAGAGTCTCACTATGTAGTTCTTACTGCACTGGAACTCACTGTGTAGCCTAGGCTGGTCTCAAACTCACAGCAATCCTCCTGTCTCAGCCTCATGAGTGATAGGATTACAGGAATGCACCGCCATGCCTGGCTTCCCATCACTTTTGAAAGATAGTTTTGCAAGATACATCAGTCTAGGTTGGAGGTTGTTTTATTTTAGAGCTCAGAATATCTCACTCCAGGCTCTCCTTGACTTAAGGGTTTGTGTTGAAAAGTCTGCTGCAATTCTGGTGGGCTTTCCTTTGCATGTGATTTGTTTCTTTTCTGTTCAATTCCTGGGATCTTGATTATTGCATTTCTAGGTGTAGAATTTTTTAAATCATGGCTATCTGGAGTCCTATATGCCTCACTTATTTATATGTCAAATTCTTTTGCTATGTTTCAGAAGTTTTCTGTCATTAATTCTATGAAACATTTTTTTTTAAATGTCCTTTGTACTTTTTCCTGCTTTTTCATGGACTCCTCTCAATCTTAATATTATTATTCTTTATATCATTTAGGAGATACTGGATTGCTTGCTCATTTTCCCTTACTATTTTTAAGAGATCCTCTTTTCATGGTCACTGATCTCCATTCTGCCTACTATATCTGATATCTTGTCTTCAGATTGGCTTGGTCTGTTATGTAAACTTTCAATAGGGTTTTTAATTTCCTAGATATCTGAATCTGTTTCATTGATTCCATTTCTTTCCTATGCTGGGCATTCATAGCTTCTATCATGGTCCTGAGCTCATTTTTTTTTTTAATCTGTTTCTGTTCTAGAGTCTCTAATCATGTCATTCATTTTGCTCACCATTTCTATTTTTTTTTTTTTTTTTTTTTTTTTTGTTTTTTTTTTTTTTTGTTTTTTTTTTTTTTTGTTTTTTTTTTTTTTTGTTTTTTTTTTTTTTTGTTTTTTTTTTTTTTTGTTTTTTTTTTTTTTTTTTTTTTTTTTTGTACCAGGGATTGAACTTGGGCCCTTGCACTTGCAAGGCAGGCCACCAAACTGCTGAGCTAAATCCCAGGCCCCTGATCACCATTTCTGTAGTTATTTGGGAAATTATTTCTGTTTTCAATTTTTCTAGAGTCTCATTCATCTGTTATGTTACTTTCTGTGCTATCAGTTTAGGGTGACCAGCTGGTTGATTATCAGACTTTTCTACTTCATTTCTCCCAAGAATTTGCCTTTGGAAAGCTGGATGTCTGCTGTGTTTGTGCTTGAGCCTTGTTTGAATGTCTTCCCATTTCTATTTTTGTTGGTACTGTCCGTCATTTGATACCTGGGTTAATACTTTGATGTTCCTATTATAGATTATCTTTATGGTTTGAGTCTCTAATGACTCTGAGGCAATCTCTTTTTCATTATCCATGGAAGGACAACTGATTAGATCATTCACAACATCTTAGCCTAAGTGATACAATCAGCAACACAAAAGCTTGAAGCATAGATTAGAAAATGACAATTTGTGGTAGTTATTAATATATCATGTTCAACTGTGTGAATTAAATCAAAATTGAGGCTAGAGCTCATGACAATGGCCTTTATGACCCCCCTGTGCTTCTGTGGTAGGAATCCAAGTACCAGCATAGCCAGGTGGCCAGAGGACTGTGTGGGGGAACCTGTGGGGAGCAGGCCTGCAGGCATCCATGCAGCTCCACCTCTTACCAGTCTACTGCCAAGGTAGCTGGGATGCAAGGTATGGGCCAGCTCCTTGCTCCTCATTTCTGTGGTGTTTATTCACTAACTTTTAAGTGTTTATCCTTAGTATACACTAATTTTTTATGGTTTAGATCTAAATTTTCCCCCAAAATCTCATGTGTTTGGAAGGTAATTGGATTACAGGGTGCTTTATTTATCAGTGAGTAAATAATAGCTGAATATGCTGAAAGCAAGTGGGGCCTGACCAGAGGTGGGTCAGTGGGAGTGTGACCTGGAAGGGTGTGTTCTTGTCCCCAGACCCTCCTTTCTCTTTCTGTATCCTAGCTACCATGGTTTGAACAGATTTCCTCTACTGTGTCCCTCTGCTATGCTATTTTTGCATTGGAGACAACCAGCCATGGATTGAATCCTCTTAAATATGAGCCAAAATAAATCTGTTCTCTTTTAAATTTTGGGTGTTGAAAATTTTGTCCTAGTGGTGGGAAATTGAGTTATACACTAACTTAACATTTCACTTATGTCTTCTACATATATATATCATGAAGACAATCTCCATAGTGCCACGATGTGCTATAAATGAGGCTCAGAATCCCTGTGGAAAAGTAGTAAGATCTTCAGTTACAATTACAGCAGTTAAAATGTGCTTCCAATGAGCAAACA
Source organism: Fukomys damarensis (assembly GCF_012274545.1). Taxonomy (NCBI): domain Eukaryota; kingdom Metazoa; phylum Chordata; class Mammalia; order Rodentia; family Bathyergidae; genus Fukomys; species Fukomys damarensis. Next base: position 43,498,286 of record NW_022900950.1, on the reverse strand, counting down.
CTCCCAAAGAAGGCAACCAGTGCTGCTTTTGTCTTGTGAGATTACAAACTAATTGGAGAGACTAAACATACAATGTGTCAAAAATAATAATCTAGATTCACAGAGGTATATATCAGTATGAGCTGTGGGGTCCAACAAGGCCTAATTTCTAAGAGTGGTGAATCAGGGAACCTTAGGAATATGTTATGCAGAAACAAATCAATATGTGCCCAAAGAGTAGCCAGAATTTTAAAGTACATTCTCATATATGCCTTATATAAGACATACTCATGAAGATTATTTAAGAGTATAAGCACATGTATTGCGGATGTATAATGTATTATGTGCAAATATAAAACATATTTTTCAGTAAGTACTTTGTCTTTTGACTAAACAATTCCACCAAGTGGCAGCATCAACAATTTAAAAACAGAGTGCAAACTAAAACTACTAGGAACCTTCTGAACAGGCTGAAGATAATCATCAAGTTGTTTTCCAAGTTGGGATCCAGATACCTGATGAAAATCAATTAAATCTCACAGAGGTGGTAAGTACCAGAAGGAAATAAAATTAACTTGAAAGTAACACATGATGTCTGCTTTGGTCTTTCTCCTGCACTAGTGTCTACTTCTCTTCTTAACAATAAATTCCCCTTTTGATATCTTAAGTGAGCAATTAGACTGTGACCTTGGGTATAAGCCCCATAAAGGCAATTATCAATAGAAACAAATTGGGGGAGTGGTTTTTGTTCTCCTGCTGTGCTGACTCACTATGTGAGCTTCACTACAAAAGGCTCCAAGTTCTTTGACAGAAAAGCACTACACAAAGCAGAGGCTTATTATGGTAGCATCAACTGCAATTGTTTGTTTAAAAATAATTCCAGTTTCACTTCTGATATCTTGAAGCTTCTCTTATTTTTTTCCTTTTTCTTTTTCTATTTTCTATTTTTTTCTTCCTCCCACTCATTATACCTTCCAGTAAAATCACCAACTAGTTCATGGGGGTGGAATAAATTTAAGATTTAAAATAGAAAAACACAGCTACATAAATCTACATGACGTGAACATTGAAGAACATCTTAGTAAGTTTCCAGCACATTTAAGGAGTGAAGGAATATGCAAATTTCTAGAAGAATATTCCCAAAAAATATTTCCCATTGCACTAGAAGGCACTATATTAATGGAAATGGTTGTTTTATACACAACTATGCTTCAGAACCACAGCTATAAGAAACAATTTCTGAGACCAAACTGTATAATATATAAACACAGTGATCTTGATGTTTGTGTTGAAATAGAGATCAATAAGTAGTAGAAATGTTTCACTGTGCTCATTTGTCTTCACTTTGCCGTTCAGAAATAAAGACTATTTTATAATGGAGAGTAAACAAAGAACTAGCTTAGGTTATGTTACACTAATAGTTGACTATCTCCTGTACATATAAATACCTCCAATGAATCAATGTACATGTACATATATTTATTAATATGTGCATGAATGTTCATCTATTTATTCATATTATCTAATTTATTAAATAGTACTTACTTTTAAATATTCATAAAATAGAATATTTTGAAGGATGAATTAAGATTAAAATAAGCAATGCTTCTAAATATCTTGCTAATTACCATGGCTTCATGTTCTGGTTTGCTAACATCTCAAGGATCAGCATAAGTTTCAGCAAAGATTCATCTTCAGTGATCCCTATTTAAAATACTTTTCTTCAAAACATCAAAAGTTTTCTGCCAAATTCTCAGGTGTGATTAGACTGCTAATGTATTGGATCCATAGCCTGGCTGACAAAGAAGACCCCTATTCAAAGAGAAGGGTCTATGTTGCCTCTTTCTTTCCTTGATCTGCCTTGCTATAATGCATTGTAGGTCCCTTGTATGTTCTCTGTAGATTAATTCAAACCAGTATTTTTGGATGGCTGGTTTAACTAAATCTGGATTACATGATCCATACATTGGTTCATGGGTAAATGCCATAAATGGTAACATTCTAAAAGCCAAGGGAGGTAGGAACATACTTCTGACTCTTAGCGGTGATCTTCCTTCAAGGGATTTCTGATATGTAGACTTATTGACAGTAGTAAAGTATAGCATCTTTCTCAATTTTTGTAGGAGATCTAATATATTGCTTTGCAATCATTATATGGGGCAAGTACTTTGAGGACTACTGCCATAAGGAGGTTTTCAAATATGAGCATTACCTTAAATAGAAAATGTATTTGTGGCATTTTGTGATGTGGGTAGTACCAATTTTAATTACTGGTATCCATGTGATAATATCAGACTGTAATGAACCTGCCAATGACTGGTCTATCATTTCCCCACTGAGATGACAAAATAGCTGAATGTCAGATTTTGCTGTCCTCATATTTTATTCTTCTTTCTTCCTCCAGTTGATAATGACATTTCACTGGTAACATTGTATCTATAATTGTTATTATTATTTTTTAAAAGTTGAAAATATAGGATACTCTTTGGTATATAACTTATGGTACTAGTGAAGTCAGTGAAGTAATAAACATTTAGCAGGAATAACTACCAGTACATGTGATAACATGAATGAATTTCAAATATATCATGTGGAATGAAAGAACTCAGTTTTTGAAAGAGTACACATTTCACGATCTATTTGTGTGAAGTTCTAAAAAAGACTGGTCCATGATGATAGAAACAGGACAGTTGTTGTTCTTTCAGGTGTGAGGAAGTGGCACTGACTAGGAAGGATCACATAAGAACTTTCTGGAGTCAGGGGAACGTTCCATTTCTTGATGGAGATGTAGAGTAAATGGGTGTATACATTTTTCAGAACTCATTGATCTGTAAAGTTAAGATCCATGAATTTCATTGAATGCAAATTATACCTCAACAAAAAGGAACATCTTATACCAGTTTCTATTGATCAATGTATGTCACCTGATGACACCTTATTCAGCACCTGAATAGCCAGTTCCATTTAGTAACAGTGAAGTGGGGAGGCTTCTCTGGTAGAACCTGCTCATTACATGTCAGAGTCATGCAGTTCTAGTAGTAATAATCTTATCGTATTATACATTGACTGAATGCCAAGTACTATGCCATTGCTCTCTCACAGGAGAGAAAACACCCAGGCATAGAAAAACTCAGTAATTTCCCCAAAGACAAACAATAAATGACAGAGCTGGACTTACATTTCAGATCTCTCCGACCATGAAACCCCTGCCTTCGACTGCCAGGGAAATGTGGTTGCTTCTTAGAGAACAAAGTGAGGACTCCCAGGCCTTCCAAGGCTACGGCAGACAAACAATATTTATTCAGCATGTGCTCTCTTTTGAGGACTGTGCTCAACATTTTTGTCATTATCTCTGTCGAATTACTATAGCTTCTTTTTTTTTTCCAGATCCAAGGAATTTGAAGCTCATAGAGGTACAGCAGATCTTTGAAGTTCACTCAATAAGCAAAAGATCTCAGAGAGCATCTAAGGACAGCTCAAAGTCTAGTATTTTCTACTTTTAGTGGTTCTTAACTAGGAGGTACATCAGAATTAGTAGAGTTTTTTTTTTAAATGATATATTTCTGGATCTCTTTAGAGCTTTTATCCTAAATATTGTAGGGGAATGAGAGATTGGTCATTTTTACAAAGCCTCCCAGTAATCCTAAAAATGATCCCTAGCTGGAACTTCTGTACCAAGTCATCACTGTTTTTTCAACAGGGCCCCCTACACACTCCTCTCAAAATGTCAATGAGTTTATTTTATTTTAAAAATTAATAGACTATCTCAACAGCACAAAACATATTTAAAAAGCCAGGTGTTATGGTGCACACTTGTAATCCCAGCACTGGAGAGGCTAAGGTAGGGATCACTATGAGTTTAAGGCCAGCCTGGACTACATAATGAGTTCAAAACCAGCTTGAATTACACAGTGAGACTCTGTTTCAAAAAAAGAAACGAGAAAAATTAAATAGAGAGGGGCTCCTGAAATAATAAACAGACAGTTAAACAATGGCATGATCAGTGACATCCTCCAGGCCAGTTTTCTCATTTGTAATATTAAAGAGTTGAACATATTCATCATTATTTTTCCAGCCATGAAAATTAAACTCAGGGGCACTCTACCACTGAGCTACATCCCCAACCCTTCCATTAGTGTTTTGAGGGAGGGTCTCACTAGGTTGTGCGGCTGGTCTTAAACTTGCAATCCTCTTGCCTCAGCCTCTTGAATAGCTGGAATTAGACAGCTGAGCCATTATGCCTACCAAACAACATTTATCTCTAAGACTTCATTTTATTTTGACATTCTACAATGTCAGATCTGTTTTGTTGTGTTGTGTTGTGTTGTTTTTATTATTATTATTAGTTTTGGACAGGTTTAACTATGTAGTTCATGTGTAGTTCGGGTTGGCCTTGAACTCACTGTGTAGCCCAGGCTAACCTTAAACTTACTACAATTCTCCTGCCTCAACCTCCCAAGTGCTGGGATTATTGGCATATGCCACCACACCCAGCTAAATTTTTTTTGTGTGTGTGAACAATTTTATTTGTTAAATTCTGCAATCTTCCTTGCAGTACCCAGAAAGACTCTATAGCATTAGATAATTAGGTGGGAATTTATTGAAATGTTGAAGATAAATATATAAAATATAGTGCTATTTTCTATGATAACCTAGAAATTCCACTGGTTTCTAGAAATATGAGTTGCCACAGAAGTTCAAGTCTTTGTTGCTCCAGAGGAAGTAAGTGAAAGCAACAATTCTGTATCTCATACCTAAGTGTGTGAAATTTAGAACTCTGGATGTAAAATTGTGTGAGAAGTGAACTTAACCTTGGGGAGGGTTCAAGAGATGCCATGAGAGAATGCAGTCAGTTGCCAATTGAGCAGTGAAAGTCTCCCTCATTATTTCAGGGAGCTGCAATGTTGAAGTAGTGATTCCTGAACCACTGGCCCTCTGACTTGATACAGTGGATCCTGTGGTTTTGGAAGAAGTCATTCTTCAGAAAATAAAGGTTAGGACTTTTAACTGGCTGTGTTATGAGTAGCAGGACAACCATAGTTCAGGGAGGCCTGAACCCAAGAGGAAAAAGAAAAAAACGGTACATTTGTCAAACTGGGAGAAGAAATGTGGATGGGAGGGAACAGGGTGGCAAAGAATAGCAGCACGCTGTGGTAGATGGACTTGTGGGTAGGTGAGGAAGCACAGAAAATCAGCTCAGCAGCTCCTGCCTTCTCGTGCCCCACACAAAAAAGACAGGTTTTATCTGGAGCAAAGGTAACTCTGGTGGCTATAGCATCCGAACAGCCCATTGCCCTGACGCCCACTCGACCGCAGCTTTCCTTGGAGAGCACTCAGATCCGAATCAGATCTTCCTCCGCCGTCTGTGGTAACTTTGCTCTACCTTGCGTGCTCACTCATATCGCCCGCCACCAGGCAAGAGCTTCCAGGGCCTTTTGCTCACCCTGGAGTTTGGTCTCTCACAGAGTGAGCTAAAGTCAGGTTCTCGCGCCAGGGAGATGGGTGAAGTCAGCCTGTGTTCCTGACTGGAGGGGCGTCGAGCTCGGAGAAAGGGCTTCACCTGTGACTTCCTTTCTTGTTTCCCTCTCACTTTTGTGTTCATACTGCTGCCTGTAATGCATGGTCACACAACCAAATATACAGATTTCTAAGTAGCCTTTTATGTTTTTCTAATATACAGTCTTAACAATCTTGTTTTTTTCCTGTGGTGCTGGCAATGAAACCTAGGGCCTGGCAGATGCTAGGGAAGTGCTCTACCACTGAGCTGCATCCAAGCCCCAAATCTTAGAAAACTTGTTAAAAAGCCGACAAAAATTTAGACCAATAAGATAAATATACAAAAGCTAATGAATAAATTTGATAACCTTGAAGTTGCTACAGTACTTATTTATTTATTTTTGTACCAGGGATCGAACTGAGCTTTCAAGGCAGGCTGCAGAACCGCTGAGCCAAGTACTCTACCCGCCACAGTACATTTTTAGGAGAAGGAATTTAGGGACTCTATTCTCTTCCTGTAGACTTCTTCTGCAGTTTGGTCTCTCTCAGTGTGAGCTAAAGCCAGGTTCTCGTGCCTGGAAGAGGTTTTGTACATTTTTAAAAAATATACAGCAGTGCATTTTATTTAGTGCATTTAGGAAGAACTCTTATTCTAACTCTACTTTATGGGCTTCAGACATCCTTAGCTTCACCCCACAGATTTCTGCCAGAGACATAGAGATGGACTTCTTGCCTATTGAATTGTGCCCAGTATTATGCTGATGCCACCCCAGGTAGGATAGTCCATGGAATAAGTCAGCATCTGTAATCCCTTTGTCATCTGTGTTTGAAGGAAACTCTGGACAATGTAATCAACTAGGGATTTGTGGACCTTACACTTGTGTAGTCAGAAACAATTAGGTCTATCATAGTCATAGTCGACGAAAGAGAATGACATGTTTTTCTTTAATTAAGATTTTTCCATTTTGTAACACTAAGTGAAAACTTTTAAGAGTGTATTTCAAATGTCAACCAAAGCTTAAAAACCATTGTTTGCAAAAATATACATAAACCTTTTTAAAGCATTACATTTTTACTGAAATGTCATTTACATACAACAATATTTGCCAGTTTGATGACTTTTACAGATGTATACACTATGTAAAGCACCCCACAATTATGATACATAATATTCCCATCACTTTAAAAAGTGTCTTTGTGTCCTTTTGCACTCAATCTTCTCCACCAGTTATACTGGTCATTGGCTGTCAACGATAATGGTTTTCTGACATTGCAGTTTTGCCTTTTCCAGGATGACATATAAATGTAACCTTGGGGTGTGTATGCAGTCATTTTCATCTGGCTTTTGTTTTTACTTAGTATAACTTTTGAGATTCATTGATGTTATTTACAGTAATTTTAGGGTTGAACATAGCTTTGGTTCTTATATTCAAGGGCAAGAGGACACATTGACATTATTTGTAAGTTCTGTTTAATCATACAAATTGTTTTTCTGCCAAGAAAGTTTGAAGTGCCTCTGGGTCATTAGAGGGCAGATATCTATTTGTCCTTCCGTTGACTCTGTCCTTATCCACTTGCTTTTTCTCCCTATAAGAAGTAAGAGAGAAGTTGTATAAGTGGGACACATTTGCTCTTGTGCTAGTGCTTCATTCTGCTAGGTACACACTGCCTCCTTTGACATCAAGCATGGTCTTGTGACCTTTTTGGCTAATAAAATGTAAATGCAGAGAAGCTTGAAAGGTATGAGTAGTTACAGGATTGTTTGTGAAGGTAGGTCCTACATTCATGAGTGAATGCATCTAGCAAAGAACCATGCCAACTGTTGCCCTCAAGGCACAAGCCAGAAGTAACACCCCTTAGGCACAGGGACTTCAGGGTTCATCATGATTGGTACATACTGCATGTCAGTCCATCCAACTGAAAGAGGAACCAAGTAAAATGACGCTGAGAGAAATTGCTAGTCTCCAGGGGATAACTTTTCTTTCTATCTTACTCCACAGCTCCAAAATAGCCTTCTTATTTTATGATCATCTGATTGAAATTTGCATTTAAAGTTAAATGTATTTGTTAAATATTTGGTGCAATTTGTTTGACCTCTGACAAAGACTGTACTTTTTTTTTTTTTTTGTTTTTTGAGACAGGGTCTCACTATGTAGTTGAGACTGACCTGGAACTCACTATGTAGCCCAGGCTGGTCTCAAACTCACAGTGATCCTCCTGCCTCAGCTTCCTGAGTGCTGGAATTACAGGAGTGCACCACCATGCCCAGCAAAGACTGTAATTTTTCAAAGGGATTATGTCCTTTCTACAAGGCTTTCATTTCAGAGGGTAATAGACACATATTAATTTATTCAGAAAGGAATACAGCTGTTAGCAATATCCAGCCCTATGGCCTAGACTTCTTCTTAGGGCTCATTAATATATGTGATGTTCACTTGTTTGGGTACACAGGTGGGTTACATCTTTCAGCCCCTCTGCATGTGGATAGAGCTCTGGGACTAGTTGTTGCCAATAACAGTAGTAGAAAAGCTGTGAGTCATTTTTAGGCCAACACAATAGAAGAAGTTATTTCCCCATGTGCTCTCTCTTCCCTTGTTGGAATGACTGAAAAGACAGGAGGACAAGGCCCTAGAAGAAGGCAGGGAAAAACAAGGGAAGGAACCTAAGTCCCTGAGCACAGAAGCTCACCCACTCACTTTCTGTTCCATCAATCTCCATTGAGTCCCCTAGAGCAAAAAATAAGCCTTTAGTCCTTAAATTCCTGAGATTTTGAATTTGTCTTACAGCAGCTGATGTTACGTACCTTGAATAATATAGAAATTAATGCCTCAGCAATACCACAGCACTGCAATTTGAAGGTACCATCCATTCCTTTTTTCAGTCTAATCCACACAGCCCTGTAAATACTGCTTCATGAAGAAGTCAAGCTTATATTACTCATCAAAGCGGTGCATGTAATAAAAAGCAAGTGTTGAAACTCATATTGCACTTTTTAAAAACCCTTTCTCAGGGAAGATGCTGACACTGTTCATAAACAGTTTTCAATAGCTAAAAGTCAAAAGTATTTCTGCAGAGGGTGTCTACTTTTTAACCATCTTCCCCTTTGGTGACCACAGGCACCAACCCCAGAAGACCACAGGTCTGGGCTTCAAGAAACAAAAACCCAACTGGTGACAGTATTTTCCAAAGAGTTGAGCAGTACCCTGGAGTTATGTGAAATGATTTTAGGCAATATGTGGTCATGAATATTCTAATATACGTGGCCTTCTAATGGGCATTAAAAACATTTTGAGTTATAACAAAACAACAGTAGTGATTTAAGTTTTTAAAAAAGTAAATATGGTTATATTTTTAAAGGGAATATTTTAAATATCACTAAGTATATTGGTGTCAATAGTGAACTGTTGTTAAAGACTGTTAAGGAAATACCATTGCAAGTGGTTCACCAATGTGTCAAAAATTGTGAAGGTGGAATTAACTATTTGTGCAAATGTCCCATGGAAAGGAATTGAAAATCTGATGGTTAGGACAGTGCAGTAAGAATCCTTAGTTCTATGAAGCATCTAGAATTCTTTCCTCTGAACATGATCTCCAACCCTATCTCTGGCTACCTCCTATATGGAGCTGAAGTTCTTACGATTCTTATGATCCTGTGCAGTAATCTTGATGCTATCACTTTCTTTGGTTTATACCTGACTAAACAGAGGGTTGTGCAGACCCCAGCTCAGCCCGGAACTCATTCATGACAGAGGCCACACCTGGAAATTTCAGAGGCCATAGAACCAGTGGCTATATGGTGTCTTCCCAAAAGTCAGGGAGTAGAAGCAGGATGTGCCCATACACTTGGACCCCACCCTTCTCCCAACCCCCTGTACATGAAAAATCCAAATTTTCCTTGTCTAAATTTACTAGCCAGCTCTTGAAAATTGAAATGTCTTTGTTGTAGGGCTGTGTGTGTCAAAAGTTTGAAATGCCAAAAAGTATTCCTTCCAAAGAAAGGTGTGGGCCTTTTGAGATTGGCCCTACTGTTGATGTACGTGAAGGACAGCTTTGGCTGATTGGCTTTAGGTGAGATGGAAAACAGGTTCTTAGTGACTTTCAGTACTGTGATTCAGTCTTCTGGGTCACCATTCATATGTTTCAATTTTTTTTTGTCTTTAGTGTCTTGCCTTATGAAAAGTTTGGAGTACAAAATATATAGGTACAATGAGGGTTTTCTGCAGCTGCTCCCACAGCCTGCTCATGCCACAGATGTAGCCCCTTCCAATCTAATGAAGAGCTTTGATGATTAATCAGCCATGTCTGAACATGGCTGTTCTTTTTGTTATTATTGATGCTACCACAGTTGTGCTCAGAGTTTGGCCTTCTTGATTAATGGATGAGAAGATGATTGTTGCATGCGAGTTCAGTCCTGTTTCATTTCTAAAACTGACCCATTGCCTACAGACAGAGATTATTGCAGAAAGTAGACAAAAAGCAATTAGTCAGCATGTTTTAGATTGAATTACTTGAATGTATTGTGGTGTCTGTGTGTGTGTACATGAGATGTGTGTGTGTGTGTGTGTGTGTGTGTGTGCTTGTAGAAGAAAGTAGGGAGCAAAGTGACTGCGGACTTGGGTATAGTATACTGACACACAGAATTTATGATACACCTGAAAAAGAGGCAGGTGGAGGAACCACTGAGCTAAATCCCTGGCCAAAATATTATTGATTTTCACCATTAATTTTTTTTTGTGGTACCAGGGATCAAACTCAAGACCTTGCACTTGCAATGAACCAGTTCCTGGCTTTCTGCAGGTCTGGGCTCATCCTGAAACCCATAGCCCAAGCTCTCCGTGTCTTCCTCAGTTCCATCTCCACCCCTCAAACAAGGGGAAGAATCAGACATTGAACTGTGAAAAAATATGATCCAGTTTCATTCCTCACCCAGTTTACAAGTCTTTCCTGTCTTTGAGCAGTTTGTCAGTGACAAATCATGAGGAATTTTAGGAGACATTTAGTGCCAGATTTCTGCATCTCATCCTTCAGATTCTAAAGAAGACTCATCTTTCAGTTCAAATTTTATTGGAATGATGAAGTGATGATCAGAACCCAGAGGTGAGCATAATCTGCACCACATGAAATTTAGAATCAACTTAGATGTAAATTCCAAGTCATCTAATTCAATGCTTTACAAAAAAATCCATATAGAGATCCTTTGAAATTATGTATACATACTTATAGGGGAGCATCTATTCTTTGGACATAAATTTGTGCTTTGTAGTAATGTCAAGGTTCTTCCAAACTTAGTCAAACCCTCCTGTAGGGATTGATACTAGAGAAAAATCTATAAGACTCAGCACCAAAGCAGCATCACTTACTTCACAAAATTCTTTGCAGCAAGCCTATGAAACAAGTCTGTTCCCAGTGTGCATTGCTAAGGAACTACTTTTCTTTAAAACTAACACCAAATATCTCCATGGATTAGGTAACTGAAAATATTTGGGCTTTACATCATTAGGCTAATAATATTTAGAACCAAGTGAAGTCATTAGTATATTTAATTCCTGGGGACCATTTGAAAAGTAACCATAAGGTCAAACAGCATTTTCAGATGGCAGGGAGTTTAAAAAATAATGCCACAAAGGTAATTATTTGAAGTACACAATCAATCCTGGCTCACAAATCTCACACATCCCAAGAGTTACTCATTTGGGATAGAAAAAAAAAATCCCTATTTCTGTGAGATTTTGATTTAGAAATGAGTTAGCAAAAATTGATGGAATGTTTCCATTTGCATTTGAATCCCCACCATAGTGATATAATGGTTAAAATTACCTACAAAATTAAGAATTAGCTTTGGTCAATCATCTTTAATGGAGATTATATCATCCTCTTTTACTTAAGATTATGAAATTCCATTTTATAATGTGCTTTTCCATCAAAGGTTTGAATATTTGTTTTCACCAATTTCCAGATCCATTTTATTATAAAAGCTATTAAATCTGTAGCTATTGTTCATTTTAGGAGGTTTTGATTCTGACTCATGTATAAAACACTTTGAAAGTGTTATGTGGCAGCAGATTTTTAAGTATATTTTAGAAATTCTTTTACTAGAAAAAGAACTATCTTTTGTCCCCCTCCCTCATTGCTCTTCAACCTATATGCCAAGAAGCTTCCTACTGGCTTCCCTTTAATGCATAATTTGCTGGTAGAATTTGGAGCTCAAACAAAATTTCTTAGCTTTGGATTTTTCCATTGCCCCCTGGTTAGTAATTTACCAATTAAAGGCAAAAAGAGGAGAAATTGAGAAATTGGAATGTTTGAGTGTTTGTGTCTATCTCTTAAGTTTTAAAATTCTGTATTAAAGAAGGAACATTTTGCAAGCTATGGTCATGTCTTATTCATATTTTTATCCTCATATACAAAGCCTGTTCCAATTCACAGCTCAGATTTGTATCAGATTATTTTCCCCTATGCATTTGTAAGACTTTCATGTCAGTCCAAGATACTGTCTCTGGTACTGATAATGTAGGAATGCAAAGAGAAAGAAAAAGTCATTGTTCATTTTTTTAATCTTGCTATCAACATAAAATTTTTGCATTGCTTTCAAAGCTAGACTTTATTGAGAGTGAAAGGATTTTCTAGGGAGTTTCTCTGGGCCTTTAATAAGGATGTTGCAGGTAGCTGATGGCACTGGCCTACATGACTGCCATTTGTGTGCTTTGGCAGCTCAGAGTCCCATTGGCCCCCGAAGCAACAAGGCTGACCATCTGGGCCAGGGATTGGCTGTAGTTTGTAGTCAGATTTTGGGGGAATCATTTGTACCAAAGCTGAAGAGCCAAGACAAAAAGGAGAGTCATTTATGGGTTATTGTGTATGAAAAGAAATATCTGTATTTATATATCTTTGTAGATATTGATAAGTATCTAGATTTTGATATCTGACAAATTGTCTCATTTTCTTACCTTTGTTGCTTGCTGATTTGAATATGTGAACATCCAAAGTAATGAATGCTGTATATTTATAACATTTCTCCTTATCTTTTCATTGGTGACATAAGAAATAATAAAGATAACAATATAGATATAACTGTAGCGACAGAGACAGAGACAGATATAGACACAATGTTAGGGCCTGCTGGATAGAGCCAGGAAGAAAAGAGATGGTCAATTCATGATCTATTTTATATTCTCAAAATGTGTTTAATTACAATAATGAAACACTTGCTGTTATGTTCAATAGTATGTGTTAACTGGGCTGGGTTAAAGAACACCCAGAAAGCTAGTAAAACATTATTTCTTGGTGCATCTGCCAGAGTGTTTCTGGAGGAGATTAGCATTGAAATCAGAAGATCCACCCTCCGAAGTGTGCGTGGGCATTATTCCTCTCTCTTTCTGAACTGAGACATCAACTTCACCTACCCTTCAGAGCTACTAGTTCTCAGGCCTTCTGACTCTGAGTCTTACACAGCACGCACACCTAACCTCTCACCCCCTGTTAATCTCTCTCTAGCTTTCAGAGTCAGACTGAGTTATAGCAGTTGCTTCTGGGGTTTTCTAGTCTCAGATGATGTGGTGTGCATGGGGACGGGGGGTTGCTTCTCAGCCTCCATAATCATGGGAGCCAAGTCTAATAAATCCCCTCATGTATCGCTAGATATCCAGAAGAGAGGAGAGGGGAGGAGAGGGGAGGGGAGGAGGGAGAGGAGAGGATGGTCACTGAGGCAGGTGGGAATAGTATACCTAGTCACTGGGGGAATAGGACAGAACAAAGCCAAATACACTGAGATGAGCCTTACCTCCTTAAAATTTACACAGTTTAATTATCCTCATCATTGTTGTTCATAAGATGATGTCTAAGATCAAGAGAGCATACTTAAAAGAAATAAAATTTCACTTTTTGCTGTGGCCTCCAAGGCCTACTGCAATCTGGCCCCTTTCTGATCACCTTTACATTCTGCTCCCACTCACTGCAGTCTGTGTACACCACATTCCTTCCCACAGGCCAGGATCAGGCCAGGCAAACACTGTTGCCCTTGCTATACTCTTTTCTTGTGAAATTCTGCTCCCAGTTTTTGGCATTGGTTTCTTTTTCCTTCCTGCAGCTAAAATTTCATTCCTGGTGTCTTGTCCTTGAAGAAGCCTTCCAGGGCACTGGATTCAGCCCCCTTCTTTTCACCTCTCACTATTTTGATTTTAATTTTTCATAATGCCTAGGGCTCTCTGACATTATTTTTGCTTTTTGCCTATAATGTGATTTTTGTCTACCTCATTTATTATTCTCTCTTCATCCCCAAAGATGTTAATCGTTGTTAAATGAATTCATAAATAAACATGTACTTTATATTTTGCAAAGTGATTTACAGAAATATTTACATTCATTTTATTATTTATTCTTACAATGAGTCTGTGAAGTAAGTGTTGCTTTTTTCTTTATTTTGTGCAGGAGGTACCTGAGCCTCAGAAAAGTAGATATCTTGTCTAACATCATGGATAATAAATGGAATGTTAGGATTTGGACTCAGATCTTTAAAAAATACATATATGTGTGTCATATATATAGATATAAATGTATGTGCCAAGAGTTATGCTTGAAAGTTACTGAGAAGACTTTCAGCAGAGGACTGATAGGATAATCATTTTGACTTTGGAGTATGAGAAATGACTTCTGTTTTGTTCCCAGTACTGCTTTCAAATGTGTTCTGTCAAATCTTTCTTCCTGAACATTTGATAATATCTGTAGAAGATTCTGCAAGCTTCCAGTCACTCTCAACTCTAAGAGCAGTCTTGTTCTGGCAGTTGATGCATTTACAGATATTAATAAGTCCAATAGAGTCTCAATCAAAACCTCAGTCTTGCATTTGATTCATATCTTCTTCTAATGCCCCAACACAGTCCTGTCTGGAGGTGCAATCCTACAATTAAGAGCCTGCTCTATCATTTCTTTCTTGTTCCTTCAGAATAGGATTTGATGGAGGGAGATATTAAAGGAAAAGAAGAAAATATTATTTTTAAGATGCATTTTTAGGCTTATCTTGAAGGCTCTGCAAGATTTCTATACTGCACACTGCTCTAAATTAGGTGAGACATTCTAGAGATTTCCTTTTTGTGACACATCTCTAGCTCTTGCCACCAAAAGCCAGCCTCTAGTCCCTTAAAGACAATTGGAGTCTAATTCATTTCTATGGTGTGTATTTTCCCACAGAACTATCTTTATCCTTTATCCTTATAACAAATATTGTTCAGGCTGGCCCACTATTTCCTCTTCCCCCAATCTGAATTGTCTTCATATTACTTGAGGAGAGAGGCAAGCATGTTCTCTGTCTTCACCCATGTGGACAAACTTCTGGGGCTGAAAGCCAAGTTTTCCCAGCATCTCTCAATTGTACTTTGCTTTGGGTCCCTGGGATGGGACTTGCCAGTAACATAGCTCAGTAAACATCATGCTGGAAAATTAGATGTGAGATGTCAGTTTTTTTTTCTTTTATTTTGCATGTCCTTTGGCATGAAGGAGCAGTTCCCCCTCTTCTCCCTATGAGAAAGAGAGGAGAAAATCCATTGCACTCTCATCTTCCTCCAAGGCTTCAGTGTTTCTTCTTTGCTGACTCAGTGAGCTCCAGTGTTCTGTAATGCATGAGAGCTGGAGGGGTGGGCATGAGAGATGAGGGACCTACATGACCACTTCTCAGCAAGCCCTGGGTGGAAATGACTAATAGCTCTGGGGTTCTTCAGAGTGGCCATATCATTCTCGGCAATGAGACTTCAGACACAGTTCCAAGCCAAGAACAGAATCTCCTTTGTACAGCATATTTCATCTTGTATAGACATTACCATGACAACACCATAAAGAACCGACTGGAAGGAGATGAGATTGGAGCTAGGGATTCCATATAGCCTTCCAGGTGGAAAAGAAGTAGCATTTGCACTGAAGTGGTGGTCATAGGAACAGAGAGAAAGTGACAGATCGGTGAACTCTTCATTCAGGTCCAGGGCTCGGTGAGTGATTACCCTCACACAGACATAGCATTGAGAAGGAAAAGAAGAGTTTGAGATAAAGTAGTGAATTGTTTTTCCCATGTTGAGTTTGGTGTCTGTATAAAGATTTTGGTAGAGAAGCTGAGTGCACAGTCACATAGAGATCATGAGGCTCATGGAACCCTAGATGGGAGAGTTCTCAGGAGGAAGCAGCTACTGATGGATGACATAGGAATAGCGGGGGAGTGTGCCAGGGGGAGCGTGTAAAAGGAGAAGGCAGGTGAGCCAGGCAGAGCCTCGAGGAACACCAGACTTAGGGATTGTTGTGTTGGCACAGGAGACGGGAGGGCAGAAAGGTAGAAGGGGAATATTTTTGAAGGAAAATTGGAAAGTGATCATTGTCCTGCCATAGGTCATTTTGTGTGAATATCACTAAAATTATGCCATTTCTACTTCTTTCCCCCGTCCTGTTCTCTTCATCTGCCTTCTAAAGTCAACTCACAAATGAAAGGGTTCATCTCTTCATTCTGGGGATTCCACAGCTTCTCCAAACCACAGGCTCCTTCACAAAGACTTCCAAGGCGATACATAATTAATTGGAGAAATGTTCTTTCCATTCCTCAGGGGGACTGCCAGCTTCTGCTGTGAGAAATAGGGCACCAGGGCTCTGCTCTGCATTTCAGCCTTTTCTCACCTCGTGGTCTGTAGCTGGCATTTTATGGCAGGGGATTTGCTGTCTCTTCTTCAGCATCCTAAACTAAGATGTTCCAAAAGGCAATGCCTTAATTTCCCTTCAGGGTTGACAAGCACGTGGAATTCAGTGGACATATGCGAGTCTTCTCATTGCTGGAAAACTGCTCTATGTTACTGGCCTGAAAGGGGTAAAGTCACCAAGTGTAATAGGCAATAGCTTGTCATGGGTTACTAATGCTTCTCTTCAGAGGTGATCATTACAAATGCTCTTGGAAATCTTCAAGTAGAGAGGCTCCTGAATAATCTCTCTGGTGTGAAAAACTAAACGTGTAAATAAGGTTCAAATGGTATAATTGAGAGGGTGAATTTAGAAGGAAAATGCTAAAGGGGAAGTGGGACGGGGAGGGGAAAGGAAATAAGGGAAAAGAAAAAATATGAAAAAATGGAAACAAAGTCTTTGTAAATAGGGACGAGTGAAGGGGGTGAAGGAAGGGCAGGGGTATGGGGAAAAAACTGGAGCCAAGATATATTGCATAAAGGTACAAGATCCCAATAATAAACATAACTGTATTGTTTGCTCTAAATGTACCAATGAACTTAATGGGGGAAAGGGGCTTCTTTTCTTCTCAGTGGGTATTTATTTGGTGAGACAGAGAAATGGAGAGAAGAATCATAAGAATGACCAAAAAATTCTTGAGATGTCCTTCAAACCAAAGCAAAACAAGCATCAAATATGTGAAGCTTGCTTTCTTATGAAAGCATCACATGAATCAATCCCTTATTTTTAGCTTTGTATGCTTAACAAAGAATATTTCACCTTTTCCTGTGCACTTGCATCTCCAGCTCCCAGAGTGTTGTGTCAAAACCCACATCTGCTTTTGCTTCCCAGTTCTTTTGAAGTAGAGTGCCGATTTGCTACACTGGCTTTCATGCTATCTTGTGGGCAGGCTTTTGGTTCCATGCCCTATGTTCCTGTGCCAAAGTCATGGAGGAAGTTGGTGGACAGCCAGGGCCAGTGTACACAGCTCCAAGCTTCTGGGCCATCCAGCGAGCTGCAGGCTCGGATCTGGCTTCTCTTCTTCCTACAAGGGCTCCTGACTCTGATGGGGAGGCATTTTTCTCTCTCAGATGAAACATGAGCCATCCCTTAATAATCTCCTGCAAATATCTGCAGTGTCAGCATGCCCACCAGTGTGGGGGCATTGCATGTGATTTCTTCAGAGCTGCTTTCAGAAATAACTATGTAATCCAAATATTGAAAAAAATTATAATTGATAATGATAAAGATGTTCTTCTTTGTGGGCTGATAAATTCTTTTAGGGTAGAGAGTTACTTCCTCTATGTAAATGGGTATACTGAAAAAGCCTACAACAAAGGCAAACCTGCAAAAGTGCATTTGACTGGACATTAGTATTGAAAGTACAGCGAAACTTTCATTATTTACTGGGCACTCACCATATGTCACATACTGTGGTTTTCTGCCTCTCCTCATGGTTGCAAGAGTGAGGTGGAACTATTAATAACATCATGTTAAAGACAATGAAACTGAGTCTGAGGAAGGTTGAATAATTCAGTCATTAAGTCACCCAACTCACAAGGAAGCAGCTACATCTATTGAACTTGTTTTTAGATGGTTTCCCCCAACCAGGACTGATAGCAATCAAAATCAAAGTTTTGTTTGAACAAATATGCCATTTTTTGGTTGAGAACCTGTCAATAGTAAAACATAATTTGTAGCCCTGAAGCAAAGTTTCTTCTTCACAAAGTGAAAATACTGGAAAAATTTTAACAAATATCACATATTTTAGAACAAATATTGCATATTTATGACATTACCAAAATATTTTAGTATTTGCTTTGAAAAAGTCTCTGTTATATACTAGTTTCCTTTCTAGTTTTAATAAAATTGATAGGAAAAATTAATTTAGAATCTTATAGTGTCTGAAGAAAATTTTCTTCACACAGAATGTCTGTGACACTTACTAAAAAATGTTAGCCTCTGAGATGAACTCATCTGCATTTAATTTCTTTCTCCTGCAGGTTTAGATGTGTAGCTAAAACCAAGACAAATGAAAGGAATTGGCTATACTTTTACCATCAGAGCATTAGCATCTGTCACCCACTAGACTGATTTTCACCCCTGTGCATTCTTTTTGAGACAGATTATTTTAATAGTCGGTTTTTAAGCTCCTGAGATCCTATCGCTTTCTCAGCAGAACTTCTGCCGAACAACTCCATAAAGTCCTTGGTACACCACTTGGTTCTTTTACCTTATTGGTGGACTGGCAGGTGCTGCAGCTGCTGGTGCTGGCTGTCCTGTGGTCACTGGCTCAGCGGGCAGTGTTTCTCTCAGTAATGGCACTGACTCATCACGTTCCTTTTGTAATCAGTGACAAACTGGGGAATAGTCTGCTTCTCAGAATTCTTTACCCCCCACATAAACTAAATCCACTTTTACTAAGGTGAAACATTATAGCAATAATAGAAGAAAATGCCCTGTAGATATTATTAATGCAAATATAATATGTGGGTTATGGTATAGACATTCACTATATGGGCCCTGTGAACCCTCAGAGGTATTTACTGGGCCACAGTTTATTCTCACATGACCACCACTTACCGCCGGAAGTGTTCTGTCTCAGAATCCTGGCCAGCACTGGCACAGGAAGGAGATTCTTGACTCACTCTAGGCCAGCCCCCCCCATCCTGGAGTCATTTTCTTCAGGATGACTGACTACAGAAATGCTCATTCTCTTCAGGAAGTAGCCCACTCTTTCCACAGGTGTCATCTACACTAGGGACTCAAGAAATTCCTCAATCACTCCATCTTTGTAGATTTACTGAAGCCTGGAGTATTCAATTTAAGTGGCATTACATGTGGAATCACAGCGATTCAATCCAGGAGGAACTGCACTAACCCTCCTGATTCCTTTCCAAGCACTGTGTTATCATAATGAGGATGCATGGATCACAGCTTCATCATTGCAGTTCTGCTCCCCCTGCAAACAAATGCTCACAGAGGAAGTCAGGAAACTAAAAGCACAGTGAGAACAGTGAGTCCTTAGAACAACTATGTCATATACAGGGTAAGCTCGTTTCATTAAGGACAGACCACAGGTACTACAATAGTTCCATGATGTTGTATGTAAAGAAGATGAACAATATGCATTATCCAGATACACTGTGGCTATTTTAACTCAGATAGTGGCACTTTATTCATATGTTGGTGGTGATAGTGATGTAAATGAATCCCTGTGTTCCCAGTCATATACAGCATGTAGGTTATGTACAGTATATAATGCTTCAGATTAATAACTAGGTTAATAGTTATGTTAATATCAATAACTATGTTACTGGTTTGTGTGTTTACTGTACTTTTTATTGTTATTTTGAAGTGTGCATTTACTTACAAAAAGGAATTTAAGAGTGTGCAATTCTACACGGGAGCAGTTTCACATATCTAATTTATTATGTCTCTAGACTACATCATTTTCTCTTTTGCTTACTTTAATTTCATGTTGTTTTGTTCAGCATGGCCCTAGGAGGGATAGACTAAGATGTCTATATCTACCACAGTTTCTAGGTGTGTAGTAAGCTATACAACCTATAACATCTACGATGTACAAAATTGCCTAATGATGCATTTCTCGGGTGACCCTGTTAAGTGAAGTGTTATTGTTGTTAGCCTGTACAAGTTAATCTAAATTTAGAAACTTGTTTGCCTTTGAAAGACATATAAGATATAACACACATTTTCTGGCCCTTAATTCACCTCCATCCAACCCATCCTCTAAAAGTTGAGTTTACCTCCCCAAGGAATCTGTTCATGAGTGTTTTGCAACAAGGGGACAATAGACCTCAAAGTTAATCTGAAGATTCCACCTTTAGAATCAGAAGGCATAACAGTGCTTAAAATTTTTAGAAGGAGTGCAAAAACTGAGTGCTTTTGCTGAAGCGCTAGTTTCTACCCCACTAGATCCCACCTGAAGCCAGAGTAAACATCTCTTCTTGTGTGTCTACACTATCACTTGAAGAATTTATGGGTGTCAGATGCATCTGGGAAGCCATGTGTACATCTCCTGGGGTAGTGACTGCAGTTTTACTTGCTGCCCTGGCTGTGGGCTCCTGTCCTGCAAGACTGCACAGGTGGCACAGCCCATGAGGAGGGGATGATAAGAGATCCCCCAGGCTCCAGTTAACCATCACATAATTACACCCAGCGGGAGCTCAGTACCCAAAAGGGTTCAATAGAGCACGCATTTTTCTGCCTGATTTTTGCCAATGTTACTGTAATAGAAAGTGAGCAATGTCTGTGACCTGATGTTTGATTTATGTGATATAACTAATAATATTACCTACCTCAAACATTTGATAACAGGAATAAATGGTATGATATATGGGAAAATGCTTCTTATTATAGAAATGCTATTCCAAATTTGAAGTAATTCTTCATCTACCAACGAGGTCCATTCTGGGAGAACATTTGTAAGTTGGAGTTGTTCTTATCCAAAAATAGTGAGTTTTACATGGAACACCTGTGAAAGTTCGCAATTCAAATGTTCATAAGTTGGGGACATAGTATATAATTGTTATCTTCTATGATAAGAAGTTATAGGTTTATTCTGATTCACACTTTTAAGTGCTAAACTACTGTGAATATAAAAGCATTGTGAAATTCTATTCTCTGTCATGATTTCTTAAGCTATTACTTATATTTCCTGAGTGTAATTTTCCTTTCATTTTGAAGGCACTTAAAATGGGAAACCTGTTGCCTGAATATCAATGCTGTTGGCAGGAATTGCTTTGTTTTTCTAAGAACAAAAGTTTATGATACCTTAAGATCATCTCTAAAATGTCTTGATTCTATAATGATTATGTTGTTTTTGAAACATTCCCTGAAACTGTGCTGTATCCAGTACTCACTTTGGCTGTTGCTTTGAAACTGTATATTTAATCAAAAATATTTTGGGGAATAACTGAGCAGTAAGTATCAATTTAAAATCAGCATGGTGTCTGAATTAGTGTCCTGGCCCCAGATCTGACACTTAAACTGCAGCCTTGACTGTGGGAACTTGTTCTATTGAATGATATCATTGTTATTGAACACAATGAATGCGATGGCCCTGAAAATTCAAACATCTTCCCAGAGCTATCTCTGGATCACTGCCTTATTTTTCTAACTGAAGTGTCTAAGATTTCTTCTTTGCTATTTATGAAGCCTGAGATTTCCCAAAAGTCAACCTCTAAGCTTTCTTCAAATCTATTTTCACATTAAATGGATCTTTGTCCAAACTACTGTTAGGTCCTATGGGGGGAGTTTGGGACACGATGGCTCTTCTGCGAGTTCCATCTAATTGTGGAGGTCTGGCCAACACACTATCTGGAGACCATGAGGGCTTCCTGGGTCTGGCTGTCTATGAATTTAAACTGACTCTTTTGGCTGGACACTAAGTATGTCTGCAACAAGGATATACCATGCTGTGCTCTGAACATCAGTGGAGTAGCAGAACAAGAGCCTACATCTTGGGCATGTAAGGAACGATGGCTATTGTTTTGGCTCCTCTCCATATAATAATTTGGGGCCCAGGCTGTCATATCTTGTGGTGCCACCATCTTGTCATGTCGTTTCTATGGTTGCTATGGCAGGAAGAAAAGAATGAAGGCGCTCCAGCTCTCAAGTGCCTCATCGTTGAAGAGACGCAAGTTATTTTCGCCCACAAATCACCGGCCAGAATTAGCCATGCACTAGCTGGCTGGAAAATGGAGGGAAGAACCTGGAGTGTGTAGTCATTGTCGCCTGTGTGTTCTCTTTCTTCCAATCAAGTTCTGCTCCAAAGGCTTGGCTCATGATTTTGCTTCCACTTCACTAAGAAAAGCCAAGTGACTGTGATAATTATTTTCTCCTTTCTCAGACCTGGCTTTTCTTATTCTTCAGCAGACATCATGAAGAAGTGGTTCTCCTCATTTCAAGATTTACTCTGCCATGATGCTTTTCATTCTTTAACATTTTTCTACCTTCAAGCCTAATTTTAATTCTGAAATTACGTCTTCTCACTCCAATATCTTCAAATGCTCACAGCACATATTTGTGATAAAAGTACAAATGTAGGCGTACAAGAGTTACAATAACCTTGATTGTTTAAATCATTATTTAATTTCATTTTGAGTTCTTGTTTTGTCAGATTCATAAAAATCTTTTCCTTCTTCGGGTTCTCTCTCCTAAATTAGGCACACATTGCCTCTAACATTTGGCCTACAAAGATGAATCTATTTTTGGAGAAAGAGCTTTCTTCTGAGAGGGCCCCTGTCCAGTGTGTGAATCTATAGGACAAAGGGCTGAGCACAGGCTTGTCCTGCTCTTCCTCTTCCCCCCCTAATTCTGCTGTGCTTATAATCCCAGGCATCATGGACAGATGTTGCCTGCATTATATAGTTTTTTTCTCTGCCTTCCCGGCTGAAATTCTCCACCCTTACTCTGAACATCTACAGGCATTTATCTGTGCCTCTATTCACAACATTTATCACCCGGTAAATTAGGGTTCTATCGATGATGTTCCTCCTTTTGGGTGACAGCTATACCTATCTCGTCTCCATATTCACGTCCTAAAGTAGTGTATTGTAAGGAGTTGCTCCCATAAATATTTGAAGAGGAACTGTGTAAGATATCTTTGACAGTGAGGATTTGCTTTACAATATTCTAGGGGAAAGTCAGTGGAGGTAGAGCAGATATTTGAAACTAGCTAATGACTGATGAAGCTGGGTGATAGGCACAGGTACTTATGAAACTCTCCTCTCTACTCTTCTATGCGTGTTTGAAAGTTTTCATAAAAACAATCAAAGTCAAATGTCTTATTTTTTTTAATGTTCAGTGAAGTGGTCACTTTTAAGGATATATTTTCCATTTCAAACAGCTAAGGAGAAGAGTTCATTATAAGAGGCTAATTTGAGAATAATGAAACAGTAGAGTCCAAGAGTATTCTCAGCTGATAGATCTTTAAGAACTTTGAATTATATACATTTTCATTCACTGAAAGCTTCTCAGGGCCATTCTTAAGGGGTCAAGGCCTTGATAGTGCTGCTGGACTCTGTAACATTGCTTTCTGTACATTAAATTCTCTGTTTACATTGTGCTAATTCCAGATAAGGATGATGTACTGAAATAATTTGTTTTGAAATCTTCATGAAATATTAATATTTCTACATGTTTTTATAACTTTAATCATTCATGTAACCTTTGATTGTCCCATCGTTTTTCATTTTCAACACCTTTGTATGTGAAATCATTTTGTAACATATGCTTGTTATTATATAATAATTGCATATTATAGAAAAGTTGTGAACATAGTTCTCATATACACCGTACCTATTAACATCTTAATGGTATGGTATATAGATCACCACTAATGAACCGAAATGGATATATTATTATTAACTCTTCTATACTTTACAGATTTATTACTTATTATTTACTTCTCTAGACTTCATGCAGGTTTTCTTAATTTTTATTCAATGTCCTTTCCCTGTTCTAGGATCTCATCTAGGATCCACTACTATATTCCATGGTCATGTGTGAAATTATTTTTAAATGAACTTTTTTTTCTAATTCGTGATATCAACTCAGTGTTTTCCTAGAATATTCATCTTGCCTAAGAAATGTATGTTCCCTTGCTCTCTTTTTAATATTCTATTGATTAAAAGTCTTGACTTTGTTTTAGTCGTCCCTTTATGAATAGGTAATGATACTGAAATTTGGGATAGGGAAAGAGAAGTCCCTCCCTCTCATCCTCTTACCTCAGAGGGCTCTTTGAGTTGGTGAGAACATCAAGTTTGAGCTCAGGGCTTTTCTAATTCCAGTGTGATGGGCAAACCCCAGAGTGAGGTAAGTCCCATCCATTATTTGTACCCCTTTCCCTTACCAGGGTAAGTTAATTCAGGATTCTCTGAGCAGATTCTGTTAATGCGAAGGGAGGAATGACATTCTCTGAAGTCAAGGATGAAGATCTGGTGCTTGACAGCAGGAAATTAGGTCCCAGGTACAAAGTAAATGGCAGCAGAAATGTACTGGATGGGGATGAGGAAGAAGAAAGAGCAGCTCCTATACCAAGAGCTGCCTGCCTTTGACCCGGGACATACAGAGTCCTGGTACTCATGGCAATGGCTTATTTGTGGCGATGAGAAGAAATGTCTCCTTATCATTAAGGAAGCAGTGAAAGCAAATTTGGTGATAAAATAGGTGATTAAGGTGAGAAAAAAGTTAAAAAGTTGTTACATAAAAGTCTTGCTCCTTCAAACTACTGTGTTAAGGACAAAGCTCCAGCCCAGGCCCGCAAAAGTTAAATGTGCAAGAGATGGCCACCATGAAATTGCATTGTTCAAAAGAATCTGCTTTATTTTCATCCAGATTGAACACTCCTGCCAAGGTCTCTGAGGCTCAACAAACTCTGAATGAGCAAACCACACTTTCCCCATTCTGATGTTACCACAACACCTACCTTCTTTCTTTCTTTCTTTTTTTTTTCCTCATTGAGTTTTTTGGTACATTTTAGGTATACAGTACAGTTACATTCTTCATTGGGATCTTATACCTTTACATGACAGGTCTTGGTTCTCATTTTTTTCCCCCTTCTTTCCACTGAAGCCCACCAACCACATTACAGCTCTGATCATCTTGGGAAATGCACTGGGTTTGCTATGAGAAAATCTGGGTTAACAAAAGAGTTTGCAGCCATACAATACTCTTTCATGGTAAATTATGAAATTCTACTCAGGTACATCAGAGGGCTCCTGAAACTAGTGGGTACAGGTGCTTCAAGAGTCATCACCTGCTTTCCTTCCGGGAAGAGCTACTGGTTTGGGGTGCAGATAAAAGCCTTGATGGAAGACCACAGCTGGAAGAAAGAGTAACCAATAGAGTTTGTGTCTGTTACATGGGGGCTAAAAATACAAAATACTGTTTTACTAAACAAAAATCCTGGTGGGAAGAATGGTCAGAGAGCTAAGCCTGGCACATGAATGGCTTTTCTTTAAATATATTTGCCTACTCCTGGGAGTTTAAAAAGCTAAGTGGGAGGCAGGGACAAGGGGAAAAATGAGAACCAAGACCTGTCATGTAAAGGTACAAGATCCCAGTGATGAATGTAACTGTACTGTATACCTAAAATGTACCAACAAATTCAATGAGAAAGAGAAAAAATAGCCAAGTGGGAGTCTTCTAAACAGAAGATTTGAGTTATTGTTAATCTTAACATTCTGAGGGGACAAAAATTAAGATCAGTATCAGCCAGCAGGAAGGGTCCCAATGAGTATATCATGCTCCCCAAAGAGACATTAGAAATAGAGTTGCCAAAGAAAATACAGAACAAGCCCCAGTTTAATGTGAATCTCGGTTAGTCAATAAATGACATATATTGTAAGTATAGCCTGTTCTCTGTATATTAAGAATTCAGATATAAGAAGGTGCTCTATATTTTTATTTGATAAATCTGATGACCTTACTTATTGACTTGCAGGCAAAATACCGCGACTAATGTCCATACCTTATTCCCCACAACCTGTGCATCTATTACTTGACAAAACACACTTGCAAGATGTAACTAAATCAAGGATCTTGAAATGGAAAATGTCTTAATTGCTTTCTTATTGTTGGAGCAAAATACCCAATACCCACAATTTAAAGGTGGTTTTATTTTGGCTCAATTTCCAGTCCCTGGTCAGCCAGCTGCAAGACAAGAACAGAATGGGAAAAAAGAATAGAGGAAGAAAACATTTTCAACCTTTGGAAGCCAGGAAACAGAGAGAATGAAGGACCTAGGGACAAAAAGACACCCTTCCAGGTCATGCCTTCAATGATGTACCTCCAGCCAGGGTCCACCTCATAACTGCACATTCAACTACCTAACTCTTCAATGGATGCCTCTACTGATGAGGACAGCCTCCCCCACTATCCAATTACCTTCCACACACATGAAATTTTAAGGGGATATTTTAAACCTAAACTACAGCAGAGTTTCATCATAAGCTATCTTCATTAGCCCAATGTTATCACAAGGGCCCTTATATAAGGGGCAATAGAATCAAAGGCAGGGAAAAATGTGATTACAGGACAGGAAGAAAGAAATTGGCACATACTACACTGTGCTCTAAAGATGAAGTAAGAGCCATGGATTGTATCAGAAAGACAAGGGGCCTCCTTTCTCAACTTGATCTTGGCCAGGTGAAACCCAGGTTGGACTGCTGTCTTACAAAATTATAAAATCATACATTTGTGTTACATTAAACCATGAAGTCTGTGATGATTTGTTTTTGAAACAATTGAAAACTAACATGTCTATGTTAGTTAGATGAGCTCTAAGACTATAATTCAGTTCCTAATTATCCCAATGTAGAGTTGGATTTTCCAACTGGAAGGAAAGGTGAAGTCTCTCTGGAGGTCGGCAGTATCACATGGAAGTTCTAGAAAGTTCTGTGATCAATGCCCAACATTAAAGAAAACCATGGACCAAAACCACATAATGGAAATCTAAGGGGAAAACCAACAACAAAACCAGTCTCACTGATCCAATATTGGAGTTATCAGACAAGGATCTCATTTCTATAATTAATATGATTTGTTAAGAGTTAAACAGATGAAAATAGATGTTTAAAATGAAGAATTTCATAGAGAATTGATATTTTTTAAAAAGAATAATATTCTCAAACTGGAAAGCCCAAAATACAATATCTGGAGTTGTATATTCTATTTAGAAATGAGTCTAATAACAATTTATGCACAGTGGAAGAGAGGATTTGTATATTCAAAGTCACACGAATAGAAAATGCACTATGGGAAAATAAAAGGGATGGAAAATTTTAAAAGGTAGCTTTAAAAATACATTATTAACTCTGAAATTCATGTAGTTGAAATTGGAAGAGGGGTAGGGGAGAGAGGGAGAGAGGGAAAAAAAGTGGGAGGGAGGGACAGAAGGAGGGGTGAGAGAGAATAAGAGGATAGAGAAAAGTAGTATTTGAAGAGACAACAGGCAAACATTTTCTAAACTGATGGAAAACATCAACCCAGAGAGGTTCAGCAAAATATGAGTACAAGATGAAAATTTGAGACACTACTAAAGATGATCAAGGATAGCTGAACAAATGAAAAAATAGAATATGTTCTGTGATAGACAAATTCAACCTTGTAAAGATGTCAATTCTATATTCATTTATAAATTTAATGCAATTTACATGTAAAAATCAGTAAATTATTTTTTCTGGAACCTGAAGAATTGATTGCAAATTTTATTTTAAAGAACAAGCAAACAATATTAGTAACATAAAACAGTAAGAAAAGAAAAATGAGGAGAATCTGACTTTACCAAATACTAAAACATATATAAAGATCATATATTAAGAGAACACAGTATTAACACCTGGATAAATAAATAGACTAAACAAAATAGAAAACAGACATGAATTTGATGTTTATATCAATTTAGTATGCAAGAGAGGCAACATCTCAAATCTCTGGGGAATGATGGTGGTGGTAAGATAACTGTAGAACTATATGAAAATGGATAAGATTAAATATATTCTTCACACCACACAACAGGATTAATTTGAAACCAATAAAGGATTTAAATCTAACCACAAGTTATACAAATTCTAGAATGACCATAAATGAGTTACTCTGTAACATAGAGTGAGAAAAACTTCAGAAATTATAGCTCAAAATCAAGTGCAACAAAGGAAAAACATAGATAAATTATATTTTAAACAAGTTTTGTGTGCCAAAAACACCAAAAGCAAAGAGTTTGACAATATAATAAAATATTTGCAACCTATATCACAAGGCATTAGTATCCCTGAAATTTAAAGTCTCCTAAAAATAAATAAAATGTCTGTCAATCCTATATAGTTCGTTAGAAAAAACTGAGTGACTCTTATGTGAAAAGGTGCTTAACTCTTCCACAATAAGAGATGCAGTTTAAACTACAATGAAATACAATTTCATCTTTGGATTGGCAAAAATCTGCAACTGTGAGGACAAAGAAGTTCTCTCACCTATTGATAGTTGGAATGCAAAATTGTAAAAATTCGATGAAAGATAATCCTTCTAGAAACTCGTTCCTAAGATACACTGGCAAAAACACACACCCATGTGGTCACTCATTGCAGCATTATGGTAATAAAAAATGACTGGAAATAAGCTAAGTGTCCATCAGTAGGAGACTTGTCAAATTAACTAAAACAAATATACCAAATGAAATATTATAAAACTATAAGAAATGAAAAATAACTAAATTCTGCTGTGTAGTGACTTCATAAAAGGAGTGAATAAAAGGAGCAGGATAGTATGTGTAGTGTGCTATCTTTTATTCAAAAAGTGTAAGTAAACTTTTCATGTTTTTTTTTAATGAGAGGAAAAACAAACTTATCTTAAAATAATCACAGTGGACAGAGGAAAGAAACAGAGGGAACAAGGACAGAGCCAACACTGCTGTGAATATATTTTATAGATTTGTCTTTTGAAGAATAAATATATATTTTTAACTACTTATAAAGCAAAATTAAGTTTAAAAAGTATTTCCAAACTGATTATTTTGGTGCACACATGTAATCCCAGCACTCTGAGAGGCTGAGGCAGGGAGATTACACACAAGTTTGGGCAACTTCACAAGACCTTGCCTCCAAATTAAAAAAATAAAATAAAATAAAATGGGCTTGGGATGAAGCCCAGGGCAAACAACCTGGGTTTAATTCCAAGCACTGAAAAAAAAAACCCTAAAGAAAAAAATTTAACAAATTGGCTTAATTGATAATTGCATCCGAGGTATCTGACTTAAGAAAAGTGTGTCTATATCTAGATGATCTATAGTGCAGAGGGATCAATGCATGCTGTCCCTCCCTCGGACTGCCTCTTACCCTATCCTCATCTCAAAGTTAAGCTCTTACCATTGCTTTTTGACATTAAACTCTGTGTTTTAATTTAATGCTATTATCATTGTCCACCTATACAAGCCGTGTAAACAGAAAACACTTTTGCATACAGTAGCTTATGTAACATTCACAATACTCTAGGAATTATTTTCACCTGATGAATAAGAAAACAGACCCAAAATGTTAAAGGCACGTGTAAGATCACATAGATAACAAGAATCATAGGCTGGCTTTAAACTCTTGACTGTGAATTACAAGTTCTTTCCCCTTACAGTTCTTATAATTGGGGAGAAATTAAGTCCAACTTGCCTGGCCTGACTAATCTTTTCCTAATGAATGCCAGATGCCAAATGCCAAATTCCTCCACCTCCAAATTATCTTCATTATTAGGACAGTCCTTTTAAATCCATACCAAAAGTAAATTTCTTGGGAGTATATTTTCCTTCTTAGATCATTTTTATTTTGGAGTTGAAGGAAAAAGAGAACTTTTTCTCCCCAATCATTTTGAGGCACTCAGATTAAAATGACACCCTTGTCAAAGTATTCTTAATGCTATGCTCAGATCTACACAAATGTAGACAGATGATGGAGGAAAGAGGGGTGAAGAGGAGGTGTCCCTGAATTGATTAGAGAACACTCAAAATGGATTGTGTTCAGCTGAATGATCTTTGCCCCATTGTCTTCCATCCTGATGGAGCAGCATCTGACTGGTGGGCGGAGACTGTTTTGGGTCTTTTTATGTAGTTGCCAATTCTTCTAACTGTATCTTGTCCCTAGTGGGCTCTTCCCCCACTGAGGTGGAGTCCATGTGTCTGTATAGGAGTGGGACTCTTCCAAGGAGCAATGGAATCTAAGCCTGGTCAAGGGAGAAGTAAGCCTTCAAAGGAGAACCTACATGTTGCTCATCCTAACAATGAGTGCAGAGGAATTGAGAAAGGAGATTAACAAAGATGTGCTAAACTACATTTCAGTGAGACTTCCAATTTCATTTCTATGAAGTTGGCAATCCCAGGCCATTACCACTGGAGAGTAGATCACAAGCACCTTAGCTCATTCTGGTATCATGCTCAGCTATTAAATGAAAAGACAACTAAACTATCTTATTAAATCTTTAGAATTCCCCATGTGCATATTCTTCACAGGAAAGAACTCACAACAAAAGGCAAAATGACACTAAATTCAGCCAGGATAAAGGCCCCTCATTTCTCAGTGTTTTTCTACCACATTTGCCCCTCAAGGTTTCAGAATCAATTATGAACAAAATATTTTACTTCTATTGCCTATTACTACATTAGTTATCCAAGGTTGGCAGGTGATTACCTCTGTTCAGGAAGCTCAACCATTCTGAGGTACAGTGGAAGCAATGAGTCCACAGGGCACTCAGATTCATGGGCAGGCATACCAATCTCAGACTCATCATTTGGGCCAGCTGACACTGACAACACCCTTGTGCAGTATTTTCTTCGTGGAGATTGGCTGCTATTTAAGACCTGTCATAAGATGTGACAAGGAGTTTAAAAAGAGTTTCATATAATGCATCCAAAAACTTGTCAGCGATGTTATTCAGATTTAGAATTTGAACCAAGGATAACCAAATGTACCTAGCATCTTTTGTCACAAAGGAGATACATTCTTAGAATTTGGCCTTACCATCTCCTAAATTCTTTTTTTATTTGGCAGAACACTTAACATTCATTTCATTGAAATTGTCCACACAAACGCTTTTTGAAAACTTGCTAATTTGGAAGGAAAGAATTGACATTGCACTGATCTTGGAAACAGAGATGAATTATAAGAAGAGGAGATAAGTGGCTTTTATCTTTGTCTGGATGTAAGTTGGAAGACCACTTTTAGAAATCACCTTGCTGTGTGGATACAAGAACCAGGATAAAGACTATACTTTCAGGGATCATTTCTGTAGTTGGTGACTAGAGAAGGTTCTCTGATCATGTAGAGTACAAGAACCAGGATACATAACTCCAGGAATCTCCAGGAAGAGATCCTGGAGTTAGGCACCATACACAAGTAGAGCATTTTCTTCACTGTGTAGTACTTACCACAAATCTAGATGTGGCATAGGTGCTTAATGGCTATCCAGGGTGTGTATTAATTAATCAACACATGAACTAATGGTAGGATCTTAATCAGGTGCCTTAATTTTTAAAAATCCTAGAAAAGTTGAGGCAATACACAGGTACCCAAATAGCCAATCCCTTAAATTTAAAATATATCAATATTATATATTTTTTCAAATATTGTAATGAAATAAAACACTACCAAAAATGTACAGTGTTTTACCTTCTCCCTCTCAACCTCAACCATTTTCCCCTTTACCTAGAGGCAATACTAGATATTTCTTTTCTAAAAACCAATATTGGTTGATATTTAGAGAAAGTAAGTAAATAAATTAATAAGTACTGTCAAACTGGCTTCTGATAACTATAATTATAATATTTGGAGCACACTGTAGGTTGTAGGGGAAACCTGATAATAATCATGGAGGTAATATGTAAGCTCAGAATAGGAAAGTATTGTGTAATCACCCTGAAACTTTTAAAAATGTTTGATGTATGTGTAATTTATGGCTTGTGTGTGTGTGTGTGTGTGTGTGTGTATGTGTGTGTCACTATAAATGCTCTTACAGGCCTCTTTCCCAGACACAGAGCTCTATTTTAGAATAGAGCTAGAAACCTATACTTAGATGATTGAATGTGATTCTCCTACCATACCTCTGATTAGACCATTCCAATTTGAAGAATAAGACATATGAACAATGATAAGGGTATAGAAGGTTCTAGACTTTTATAAACTAGGAGTTGTATTTTATAAAGTATTTATAAAACTTTTTAGAAAACACTAAAGAAAGCAATCTGCTTAGCTTTCAGGTATTACTGAACTGTTCTTTTCTGAGGAAAATTTTCCCAGTCTTTCAAACCAAGTCAGTTATACCTGTTATTCACTCTCTTTACAAACTTCACTTTTTATATCTTGTTACTATTGTAGTTACACTACTTGGCGAAATTGTTTATTAAGCACTGCACTTCCACTCCATGGTGACTTTCATGACAACAAGAGTCACATTTGCTGTTCATTACTATATTACCAGCACCTAACAGAGAAAATAAGCAAAAGAACTAATGAACAAACTAAAAGATGAAAAGAAGGAGGGGAGGGAGAGGGGATGGGTGTTCAAATGATTGCATTGGAATAGTATGGGGATATTTAATGCAAGTGCTGAGTGGTTGATTACCATATTTCTAGAGTTTCATCTAAGCTCAACCATGAGGTTGGCATCATTTTTCTCAGACAAGTTCCATGACTTCAAACCTCTATCCTTGGGGAGATTGTTCAACCTGTTAACTTCATACTTCTTATATTTCAGATTGGCACTAAGGTTAGGGTAGAAAACCTAAAGGTAATTAAAAATGAGACAAATAACATAATTTTTTAAATGATACTTTTTTAAAAAACAGAAGCTTCAGGACATGATAAAAGTTGTCCAAAGTTTCAATACTTAAAAAAAAAAAAATCTCTTCCAAGCGACTCAAATTCCTAAGAATTTTAAGAATTACAATAAGCCTGTAAATTAAGCTTAGGCCTTTTCTCCCATACCACAAATTCAGAGGTTCCACAGACTTCTACCCTTAAGGAGACAACACTATTGATTCGGTACCATATCTCTAAATTTCAAAAGCATGCAGCTGGTTTGTATCCTAATCTAGCCCACTAACAGATAACCTGACAGATACAAGGATTACACATTCTAGATTATCTGTCTTGAGCAAACACCCAAGACCATAAAAAAACCCTAACCCCAGAGTATGATGCACCTCACCCCTCAAGCACACCTTTTTCCTGAGTCTATGTTTTTTTATTCTGCCTAATAAATCTGCCTATGCATTTCACTGATGCATCCCAAAATGCTTTTGTGTGTGTGTGTGTGTGATGAAAGTCATTGAACTTATTCCATGCAGGGCCAAGTTGAAGCTCCCATCTCTTATTTGGGAGGGGAGTTTGGAACCACATCCGGTGACAGTCCTTCCAAATACCATGTTCTCAAAGGCTAAAAATAACTCTATCAGTCATACTTATTTTAAGAGTAGAACTGTTGGGAGAAAACAGAAAGCCCAATAATTGGAAAAGCCAGGATTTAACCATACAAAATGATCTGAGAGACCCAGACGGTTGGTAGATACTTCAGGGCTAACTCCTAACACCTCTGCTCTCTGCCCTTCCCTGTCCATGTTCTCTTTGAAGCATGTGATGACACACTTCAAAGCGTTTGGATGTAGTTTGGTTAATGAAAATTCTATTCACCTCCAGAAAACATGTGTTCCTGCCTTGATTCACGAGTAGACATCAATATTTCCAAGGAATATGGTAGCTTTGTTCATCCTTCTTGAGCTAATGAGGAGCTTTGGAAGAGGAATATCTTTAGGGTCCTGGAATTGATTCTCTCATATGCAGCTCTTCTGTGGAAAACTGAAGCCTGATGCAGGAACAACTGGAACCCTACTTGCTTTTGTTTCTTTTGGCATTTAAAATTTTTGTTTCAAAATCCAGAGCAAATAGTTTTGTCAATTATTCATTCATTTTCCAACTATCTCCTAAATGTTCCAGGCTCTGAGAATACTGTGGTGAACAAAATATATACAGAGTCTTTGCTCTTCTGAATCTTCTACTCTAAAGGAGCAGGTTGAATTAATCAGTTTATTCTAGAAGGGATACAGTCAGTTGGGAGGGAAAACAGAAAGCTCTCCTGAGGAGATTACATTGGAGCCGAGGGGTGACAAATGTGTAAGATTGCTCAGGAGATTTTGCTATGCTGGGGTAAGGCTGAACCATCCTGGACCAGGGAACAGTGTGCATGAAGGCTGTGAGAAAAGATAGATCTTGACATCTGGAAAAAAAAACAGGGTTCTAGAAGATACGAGACAAGCAAAAGTCATAGGAGATGGTGCTGGACAGACTGGACAGAGAATCAGAGGCCAGGTAATGCTGATTTTTGTAGGCTCTGTTAGGAATTTTGGGTTTTATGTCAAGTGCAATGGGAAGTCGTTAAAGACTTTGAGCAGGTGTGTTAAGATAGGATTTATATTTCACTATCAGTCTGGCTGCTCTGTGTAAAATGTGTGGGAGAATGGAATGAAGAGAAGCGATGGTACTTACCTAGGCTATTGCACTAATCAGATAAAATAGGACGATGACTTGGACAAGATGTCGCTGAGAAGAATTAGATATGTTGTGGGGCAAAACAGCAACAAAACTGCTTGATGGAATTCAGTGCAGAGATGATGGGAAGAGTCAAGGTACCTCTCAGTTTCTGTCTGAAGCAAAATAAAAGTAGTGACATTTACAAGTTTAATGCGGAAATAGCTGGCTTATGCCAGGGAAAGGCATGAGATCTCTGAGACACATATTTGGGATAAGGACCTTGGATAGACCAGCTGCTTCCAGAGAGAACACGGTCCGGACACAAAAACGTAGAGGCCATCACGGCTGGTGACCTCACCGGCTGAGTCTGTAGACAGCTAGAGCGGAGGCTCCCCTAGGTGCCATCTGTCTCTTCAACAGAAACATATAATAACCTTTTCCAACCTCAAGGAAACTGTGAGTCAGGCAGGTAATTTAAGGAGAGAGAAAAGATCATTTTCCTTCGGCTATCTCTTTTCATCTGCCTGAAAAGTGGTTTTCAGAATGACACATTTGAGTAAGGAAACCAGATAACAAAGTTCAAACATTTTTTGTTTCATCTTGAGGTGGGTTTTTAGGCAGAAACCCCGTGATTTCAGTCACTTTGAACTGTAAATTTTGATTATATGTTTTTCCAGTGACCAATTTAATATAAAAACACCAGTGATATTTATATCATATTTTTTAAAACTCTAGACTACTTGGCTTCTTTATTAGTACAAACAATGAAGGGTTGGCTGTATCTGAAAATATTTCCTTTCAGTCTTCTGTACAAAGAGTGTTTTCTATGATATATAATTAAACCAAGAGATGTTATGCTATGTTGTAGCATATGACACAAAGATGACAACCTTGAGAAATCTAATAAAAAATGCTCTGAGTTCTCTCTTGCTATCTTTGTCCGCTCTGAAGTGGTATCTGAAGCCTTGGCTAAGCACTATAGCTAAGTTTTCTCACGAGCTAGAAACCTTCAAATAGCATATTGTTTTGTCTGCTGAAGTCCTTGCCCTTAAAAATATTATTTAAATGAAAATATATTGCAGTCATTATTCAGGTTCTGAAACTTGTTCAACACAGTTTCCATATTGCTCCCAAAACACATGGCTTAGCCCCATAAATCTAATAAACCCTTGGACCTGAATGCTACTGATAGAGGCTTATCTCTTCAGGCTTGTCTATATAGCTTACTAAATAATAATTCTAATTAGAACCTTAATTATGTTTCTGCTCAGAGTATTTTTAGATAGCCTTAACATTTGATCTGTTTAGTCTAGTTTCACAGGTGGCAAAAGATTAAAAACAGGTCTTAAAATAAGATATGACTATTACATTTCTAATACCAGCTGATTGTGGTCTCAGAGCTGCTTTTTATTTAGTGAAACATGGAACAATCCTTTAACAGTGGTAATTGTGCCCACATCCCCTGTTCACACACAGGGAAATACAGGCCACCTTTTGTAGTCGGTGCCTCAGTTCTACTGTATAAATTTTACTCCTTTCAATTTAAGAGCTTGAATTTCTTTGAATCTTTTCCTCTAAAATAACCTACCTTTTCAGTTCTGCCCAAGTCCTCTGGTTGCATATCCCCAGGGGCACTTGTCCTGATGTTACCTCTTTGCTGCCCCTTAAGTAAAAACTCCCCGTTTTAAATATGGCTTCCCAAACTTAAGTGCACACAGGGCTCACCAGGGGTGCTGATAAAAAAATACAAATTCTCCTTCTGAATCCAGAAGGGGTCCTCTGGCTTATATTTTTCAGGAAGGGTCTTGGAATCTATGCCTTAAATATAATGCCCCAGATGATTTCAGACAGATTTTGAGAAATGCTGCTTTGTGAGACTGGTGTTTTATTTCCAAACATCCGCTTTCTAATTTTCTATCAGGCTTATGTGCCACAGCCCGGGTAGCTGAAGGGTCCACAGAGTGAGAAATCATGGTGGGAGATTAAGAAAAGACAAAGAGATATAAAGTGGGACCTGGTGGGGATCTAACTCCTGATGGGAGAAAAAGACCCCAGGCAAATGAAGCTTGTTTATTTATAGTGGTAGAGATAAGTGCAGAGGGAGGTAAAAGGGGCTGGTCTGCAATCAGAGCCAGGAGAGTATCTAAGGCCCGCAGGACATCATGCTTCGATGGCTTTCTGGTGAATGGGCAGAGGAAGCCAGTCCTCTTCTTGGCCAGGCCTTGCTCCATCATGCCCTCTTGTCACCTATTCTCCTCCCATGGGGCCTGCCTTATGTGTATTCCTCGTTCCACTTGGAGGCCTACCTCATCCATGGGAGCAGGTGAGTTAGGCCTGGCCACAGTGATGTACAGCGCAGTGTTCCCAGCACTTATGGCTGTTTTCCACAAATGGAATGTGTCTTAAAATTCAAAAACTTTGGATAAATAGACAGATTATCCTAGCATACACATAGCTTCATTTCGCATCAACTTGCATTCCTCACTTTACAGATAGAAGAAAACAAGACAATATCAAAATTTATTCAAAGGCTCCTAGGGCGAGACTTTCTGGGCACGCTCCATTTGCCTGGATTTGATGTAGACTATGGCTGTGCTGTTTCCACTCAATGCCATGCTCAGTCCCATGGTGGTTCTGAGATTGTGATGATTCTGGTGCAGATGGGCACTAGACACAGCCAATCAACAAGGGACACAGGACTCCTTCATCTGCCTGACACCTTTCAAGATTCCAGGCTGTTTCACTTAACATCCATACGTCAGCTTGACCATGTCACATACTTATGCCTTTTGTGTGATTAACTCCATTTTCAAGACAGGCAACTCCAACTGGAAGTCAAGGTTTTGTTTATTTGCAGGGGAAAAAAAATCCGATAAGTGCCTGGGCATATGCAACACTTCTGGAGATGATGACCTCTAGCGATATACTTGCAAAGCCGAAATCTTTGACAGCTTAAAATACTAATTTAAGCCATGGTAATAGGACATTTTAATTTATCACAAAATGGTGCTTGACGTATTACCTGAGCTTGAGTACATTCTGTAAGATGGGCCTTTAGTAACAGTACCTCTCATGCTCCTTCATCATCCAGAAAGAGTAAGCTAGCTGTTCGCTAATAGAACTTCAAAAACGTTTATTGGCTCTTTACTACGTACTACCATAGGCAGCAAAAACACAGAAAATAATAATAAGAAACAATCTTGGCTCTCATGAAACAAACCCTCCAGCCAGGAAACATCCTATGGGAGCGTATAATATGTAGCAGAAGCATGGGTGACCAAGAGGTGTGGGAAAGGATGGACAGAGAGGACAAGTCACCAAAGAGGGTTTTCCAGAGGAGGGGGCACTTGAACTTTGAGTTTTGAAGAACAAATAGACATTAGTCAAGAGGATTGTGGGCAGATCAAGTTGGGGCTGGCGTTCCAGGCAAACAGGGTATGTCTGCACATGGAAACTAAAATGAACTTGACTCAATTTAAAATGCAAATAATTTTTCAACACTAGAGAAGATGAGAGAAGGTACAGTAATGTTACATCTCTTGATTAATAAAAAAAACACTTAGTCTTTCTTCTTTAGGCTGTGAAAAAGCTTTTAAAGAACAAGAAGTAAAGATGAACACGATTTAATTTGAATTCCTTCATTTATTCACTTGCTTTAACAAATATTTGTAACAAACTAACTTTGTGATAGACATTGTGCCATACCAAGAACATAGAATGTAATATTGAGGATGGTACGGAAGGTTCCCACTACCAAGGAGCTCAAACTCTGTCCCAAAAGGCACAGAGAACAACAAAAACAATAGAAGAAAAAAATGCAGATTGTGGTAATTGCTAGTAGGAAAATAACTATGTGAGAATATGGAGAGAGTTACTTTTCTTAAAGTGGGTAAAAAAAGTGTCTCCTGGGATCTGATATATAAATTGAGGTACAACAAGGAGCAAATGAGGATTTGGTTCAACCAAAATATGTTGGATTTTCATCATTGGGACCAAACGCCTGACATATATAACTTAAATGATAAAGATTTATTTTTGCTCACAGATTCAGAGGTTCCCATGCTCTGCAGTTCCCAAGTCAGAAGCATCATGGCAGAAGGGTGTGGAAGAGGAAAGCTGCTCACCTTACAGTAGCCAGAAAGCAGAGCGAGAGGAAGGAAAAGCCAGAAAGAAAGGGGCTAAGGTCAACAAAACTGCCAAAGCCACGCTTCAGTGACACATTTCCGGTAGCCAAGCCTACGCCCTAGTGGCATGCTCAGATGTGAACTCATCAATGGATTAATCCATCAGGAAGGTTATCCTTCTATGATCTATTCACCTTCCAAATGACCCACCTTGGAACACAAGAGCATTCAGGTGGGGGGGGGCATTTTTGATGAAAACATAGCACAGACCCACTGTGGAGTGATTTAGGAGAGATGAACGATACCTGTTCCAGGCAGAGGGAAGAAGAAAGATAAGAAAGCTCTTGGCTTGAGCACCGAGAGAAGGGCAGAATGGCGGGTGCATGGAGGTAGACAGCGACTTAGATGAGGTGAGACCACAGGCAGGGGCACGAAAAGACTTTTAAGCAGAGGCGGGTACGACTTGAGCATCTTTAGTTGACTTATTGCAGCTGTCTCAGTGCTGTGAATAGATTGGAAGCATTTAGCTTCATGGTTATTTTGTGTTTTTTTAAAATTTTAACTTTAATTTTTTAATTTTCAAATTGTTTAAAACCAATGAAAATGTAGAAGAATAATGTAAAAATAACCATATACATTTTTCCAGATTTACCTCCATTACTGAAAATTCACATTTGTCTGTATCTGTGAGAAAGTTTTTGACACAATGCCTCTTACTCCTAAATAATTCACAAAGTCAATCCTAAACAATAAAACACATTCCTTTACATAAACACAATACATAAATTAAGTAATAAGGTCTTAGGGTACTCCATTGAAATAGTAAAGTAAGTTTATTTTTTTCCCATTAAGTTTATTGCTACAATTTAGGTATACAATACAGTTACATTTTCCTGGTATGGGCAAGATCCTTTCTGGAATGAGGGATCTTGTAACCTATATAGGCTAGAGAATTTATTTATAGTTAACTCAGAAAGGTGGAGAAAATTATAATAATGTTTTTAGGTTTTATGCTTGACTTTGGAAAGGAGGTAAGGGCAATTCTATTCCATGATTCATCCTGGGAGAGAGGAATTCTATTTTCTATGGCTTGCCTTGGGGGAGAATGGAGGGTGACAGACAGCAGGGCAGGAGATGGAAACAAAGAAATTTTTCAACAGTTGCTTTGGACATCTTCACTTCACTGTATTGTTTTCTGAGTCCCAACAATTTATTCATAAATGGCATTCTTTGGGACATATTTACCCAGATGCTTTTATTAGATCAGAATGCATAAGTTAACGGTCTTCTCAACTATTTCCTTTTTAATGCCCAAGAGGGTGTTAGTGTCATCTGGAGGACAAGAGTTTGGCTCAGTCCCCCTGGGTTCTCTGGTGTGACAAGAAGGGAAGTAGAGGGCAGCTGCAGCATGGCAGTGTCCTGTGCTGCTTTGGTCCACACCAGAGGATGGAAGGCTGCTAGCTGTTTCCAGTTCCTTCATCCTACTGGTCAGGACATCTGGACCTGAGCTCACAGGGAAGGACTCAGTCTCCTTTTAAACAGTCTAAGTCCAAGTTTTCCTATTTCCTCCACACATAACTGTTGTGATGGCTCATATTTTTCTATACCTTCTTCTCTTCCACAGCAGTTTACTGATTCTCTCTCTCTCTCTCTCTCTCTCTCTCTCTCTCTCTCTCTCTGTGTGTGTGTGTGTGTGTGTGTGTCTATCTCTCTCTGTCACACATGCACGCACTCAATAGCCTTTAACAATACAAAAAGAATGAAGACAGGATAAACTGTTTCCAGGAGAAGGATGGTAGAAGACAATTGCTGTTACAATCACCACACATAAGTGCCATTCATGTGGTATTGTTCCTTCAAATTAGTAGCTTCATCTAACTGTTCTCTTGAAAGCTTTTCTATAAATGTCAGAATCAAAGTCAGAGGGTGGAGGGAAGAAAGTGTTTAGGAAGACGGCATTTTAAATGTGGATTTATCTAAACAGAGTGCCATTCTTCTTCCATCTATCTCTGTAAACCTTTGTTCTTAGGATGTCACAAACTACGCAAGAGGAATTGGTATTAATGGAAAGTCCCAGGGAGAATTCCGTGAATTTAGACACAGACAGTTGATGACTTTGGACTCAGTATGATGTGGATGAAACTAGAGGACAGAATTCAGAATTCAAAACCTGCCACTGAAAGCCTTGGTAATTTAGGGCATTATCAGATTGGTGGTAAATCCTAGATCTCCTCCTTTCGGGATACATCAAGTCACTCCACCTTTCTGCCTCTCATCCTTATCAACTACATTAGGGAAGGCAAAATAGTATCAAGTGGCCAGAAGAATTAAATTGAGTGGTGTCATTTAGAATTCATGGGATAAATATTATGATTCCAATTTAAGATGAGGAAATCAAGTCTGCACAAATTGGTCCAATTTTAAGACCTTATTTCTTTCCATTACATGTGTCAGCTTTCAAGATTTCCAAAAACATTTCACACAAAATCCACATTTTCAAGTCTGTTTGTTTATACTGACAAACTCCAGAAGTACACTCAAGCATGTTTTATTACACAGGCTACCACACCAGATACTTCATACTCATGCTTGCTATTGCCGGATTAAATGACTTTATGAGAAAATGTGCCAGTGCATCCCCTGACTGCCTTCTTTGCTTAATTCTGAAGAATCCAGAGATCGCAGCAGGGAGACATACAAAGTTTCCTGCCTTTTACAGCTATGTACTTAGCTGGGGTGTCAATTATCCATTCATACCTGAACAAATTATCCCCTAACTCAGTGGCCAGACATAACAGGTATTATCTACTGGCTTCTGGTGAGGACTCTGGGCATAGCTTCCCATGGTTTGGACTATTCAGTTCCTCTTGGACTATTTACTGGAGGTCTCTATTCATTCCTTGCCAGGTGTGGGTCCCTGGGTCTCCAAGTCTATAAGACTGACAACATGGGAGAGTGCTTCATTAGTATGAGCAAACAAGAAGGACCGTAGAAAATGAGTCACAGTCTTGTTGCAATGTAATCTCAGAACTGACATCCTTTCATTTTTTCCATATTTTCTTCAGTAGAAGTTAGCCACTAGGCCCAGCCTATATTCAAAGGAGGAAGTCACACAAAGATATGAACATCAAGCAGTGAAGGCCATCGAGGACTGTTTTAGAAAACTGCCTCCTTCACCTTGAGGGCCTGGACAGCCAAACGTTGTGACACCAAATGAAATGTTAAAGTGATAAAATACAGAGGTTTAGAAAACTATTGTCATTCTTAACCTTGTATTTAAATTTCTGGTGGGGCTTGGGATTTAGCTCAGTTGTGCTGCTGCCTGCCTCGCAAGCACAAGGTCCTGAGTTTGATCCCTGGTACCAAAATAAATAAAAAATAAAAAATAAATAAATTTCTGGAATTCAACAAGCTAATTTTATTATCTTCATTGATTTGTCTAGTAGTAACTTTCAGTTACCCCAACAAATTTAAATTGATAAGGTGTCTTTTTAGGTCTGTGTACTTACTGTATTTCCCTAGAAGAGTTTGTTGCAAAGTAGTAAGGAGTGGAAATTTCTCTAATTTAAGAACAACAACAACAAAAGTGTAATTCTGTCTGGACTACCTCACGTACTATGGAAAATGAGGAAAATGGATTACTAAGTCACATTGAAAGCTCTTCTTACTCCAAAATTCATTTTTCTCATCTCAAACTATGTCTGCTCTGAATACTTACAGATGTGTTGGCAAAATTAAGTGACAGGTAATGGTATCATTTCAAAAAACGATAAAATGCTATTCAGCATAGAGATTTCTAATGTTGATCCAATATTCAACTAAATTGCATTTTCAGGTTCCTTAAACTGTCCCCTTGAACGAAGAGGGAGAAGAGTTGGGAAATCTTCCTGCAAGCAAAGTTGAATGCTCAGAGGGCAGCAGTGAGTGATTGATGGATGGATCTCTCTTGGTGGACAGGACCTGTTTCCATGAAATTCTCTGAAACTGACCAGGACCCAAAAACTATTCTTTCAGAACTGAAATGACAGAAAGTGTCACAGAGATAGAGAAAAGGGGGTTTTCTCCATGTGACTTGACTAATTTGGCCAAAAGCAGTTTAATGTAAAATAAAATAGTGATGAAAACCAACAACTTGGCTTTGGATGAATTTAATTTGAATAGATGAATTCTTCAAAATGAATACTCAAATACTGTTTTGTGCTGTGTGGCTACTTTGGGTTAATCACCAGCCTATTTCATACCGATTTATGTAAATGTTAATTATTTTTACTTTTTAAAAGAATAAGTGGCTGGATTTGTTTCTGTTTTTCTTCCTTTCCAATACATTTTGTGCCCAGAAAATCCTTGTATTCTGTAGAGTTTGCAAGAGTGAAAAATGTGACAGCAGTTTCATGGCTGCTCCCAACTCCTCAATATTACAAATTATCCAAGGCACAACATTTGGCTGAAAGTAATTTTAAAATTAAAATTCATAAAAGTCGAAAGTAGGATGTTCTCAAGTCATGAGGAGGCATGCCTCCAAAAGCAACTGGGGAACTCTGGCCTCTTTCTCTTTTGCTTCTTGGCCATGAAGTGAGTGGTTTGCATAGTCACAAGTTCCTCACTATTACTTCTGACATGCCCACCAGAGGCCTAAAGCAATGGGTCCACTCATCATGAAGTGGAACGCCTAAAACTATCAACCAAAGTAACCCTTTTCTCTTTATAAATTAGTTATCTGAGGTATTTTGTTGTAGTAATAGAAAGCTAACATCAATATAAGCATTCCCTTCAGTATGAAAGTGACATTACATGAATGAATAAAAACGCACCTTCGTTTCAAAAGAAACTAGCTGTGGAAAAACACTGGAATTAAATGTCTGGAAATGGTTCTATTGTTGCATTACTTTAGTTTCAGAAGCAGTGTGTCTCCTTTTAAAAACTCATACCTTGTATCTGCAGAAAACTTGGAAATTTTTTTGTAGCATATTTAAAAATTGTCAAAAATTTAGTGATTTTTAGACCCATTTATTAAAAGCCTTAAAATGTAAAATTTCTAATTAGTAGAAAGAATACCTGATGGCATCAGAGAAGACAGAGTATTACTGGCCACACTGACTAAACCCTTTTGAAAACTTAGCAAAGGGGAGGGATAAAAAGCACTTTATGATTTAGTAGGGTCAGCAAATACTGTTGATTCCTTGATTTCTTTGGTCTGATACCATTTGCTGTCTCTCTGTCTCTATTTATCCTGTGGAGCTCCCTTCCTTTATCTGACCTATCCCTAAGATCGTTGAAATGTCATCCTTTCAGCTGAGGTTAAAGGCTTCATTTCAGTTTATTATCCAGGCTTCAACGTTTCACACAGTAGCTCCTTCACCTGCACAGAGCTCTGAGACCATGGTGAAGGATACTGCTGTTTAGTTAACAAAATACATTTTCAAATATTCTCTAGACTCTTCATTATTCTGGAAAGAACTAACCTAACACATAAAAGATAAACATTAAAAGCTCTTAGATTAACAGGACTTTTTATTAAAGTAGGCATAGAAATAATAGTCTTTAGATTTCATATTTCAGGAAAATATTCATGTAACTTACATATGTATATGTATCCAACAATACTAATACTTATTTAAAATCTACTGATCACATTTTCACTCCAAAGGTTAATTTAAAAAATTGAGATCTTAAGAATTTATCTGAGTACTGACTCAGGAAAAAAATTACTG
This sequence comes from Fukomys damarensis, assembly GCF_012274545.1. Lineage (NCBI taxonomy): Eukaryota > Metazoa > Chordata > Mammalia > Rodentia > Bathyergidae > Fukomys > Fukomys damarensis. The sequence goes on along the minus strand of NW_022900950.1, from coordinate 43,454,261 downwards.
AGCTGGCGTCTTTACTGGGAAATGCGAGACAAAAAACTCCTAATCTGTGAAACAAGCACAATTTCAGTTACTCATGGATTAATAAAAAAAACTAGAAGCATCTAACTTTAGTAGTAGATTTTAAACAGAAACAAAACTTACACATAGACTGAATTTTCCTCTCATTTGGTAAGCATCACGACGTATTTATTGCTAGTTAGGACATATTTACTACCAAAATGAGCAGAATGGAACTCAGCATGCAGGGAAACAATATTTGTATTTTAATACTATCACAATTGCACTTTTTGCCTTTGCTACTTTTCTTGACTTTTATTTTCATTCCGTGCATAGCAACTTTTTAATTAGCATTTTAGACGAGAATGTCAAAAACAGGGAGATGACAGACTGCTACTATTCTTGGACTTTCTGACACTTTCCCTGTGGCAGAATGACAGTCACAGCTGCAAGTCAGTGCAAGGAATCTGCCTGAAATTAGCATGAAGGTTGGGTCAAAAAGCTTCCATTTCTTGAAACTGTTTTATCTTCCTGAGTAGTTCCGAACCAAAACAGAAACCACTCTAGGGAATGAGCTTGAGAGTAAGTTTTGTTTTGTTTCTTGATTTTTTTTTTCCTGAGAGCCACAGAGCATATGAAATGGCAAGACTTCATATCAAATGCTATATTTCTCAAACAATGTATTTCTCAACATATATATTGGTCCTTTCACATGACACTGCAAAAAGTACAAAGATTTGTAAAAAATGGTGTCTGCTTCCAAGTGAGTTACAGTCTAACTCATGAAATCCATAACTCCTAACTTTTGTGGAGGGTCAGTGTTTTCCATGCTGTTCAAACCAGCTGCAAAAAGCGTCACCACTTGAGTTACATTTTTTTTTTCTTAAAATTTTATTAGCAGTGTTCATTTCTCAATTTTTATTTTTATTTTCTATGAGTACATATTTCAGTACATATTCGCAGTACATCATGTCTACCTTCCTCTTGGAAAACTGGAACATGCATACCCACCTCTTAGTTCCCTTTTCATCCTCTTCTGCTTCCCCCTTCTGTGTTTTCTTAGTCTCTGGCCCATTTGCAAAAGATCTATTTCCCTATTTCTTATTATCTATCTTTTAATTGTTATGAAAGGAAAACTTTCAGATATGAGTTATAAAGAAAATTTTAATTAATAGTCAGTTGCTTATGTTGAGTACTGAACAATACAAATCAGCTAACTCTTCAGACCTGGTGACCCTGACTGCTTGGGAGGCTAAGGCAGCAGGATCACAAGTTCAAGTCCAGCCTGGGCATCTTAGTGAGGCCCTGTCAGAAAAAAATTCTGGGGGTGGAAATGGGAAGGGGTGTGGCTCACTTGAGGTACAAACACGGGCACGAGGTGGGTAGAAGCAATCCTTCCTTAATAGCAGATTTGAAGGAAGCCAGATTTAAGAGGTGTGGTATATCCTGCCTTGTCCCTCTTTGCTTTACTTGACTGTGTAGACAGCAGAGTCAGGTTTGCACTGGTATGGCCCTGGGCCTGCAGATCCTGGGTGCACCTGGGGCTCAGTGGAAGTTGCTGACGGTTCCCGCCAACTTAAAAGGGCAGGCTGATGGCCACACAAAAAGGAGGTACTAGAGAAGAGACACAAATTCACCTCAGTGCTCAACTTTCCATTGCAATCTGTGCTGCAAAATAAGGTCACTGGCATTGACTTTATTCTGTCCGTCCCTGCAATAGGTGCTCCAAGTAGAAGCTTTCTCACCAGGAATCTTGCCTTAAATACAAATTACTCTGTTAGCCACAGTGCTTGTTGATTCCCTCAACCTGTTTTAAGGAAAACAACTTGTTAGAATTTTTGCCTGTTTGTTTCTCCATTTTTCTCCACATTAGCTTTGCCTGATGAATGACCAAGATAAAACCTCCATCATCTGCCCCATTGTACTCATTCATAGTCTCTCCTTTCACTGTTTCCCACCTTTCATTCCTATTTCCTACCTTGTTGACTGCCTCCCCTGCTCTCTCTCTCTTGCCTGGGCATTTGTCCGAATGCCTGTCCCTCTCCTTGGGACAGTCTCTGCTTTTCCAACTAACTCCACAATACCCATCCAACTTAGATCATCCTTATTAGACTTTCAGATATAACCTTAAACAAAACATCCCCAGTTCTAGACCTTTTGGCAGTTTGGTCTTTTACTCTGTCCTCTTATTTCTCTTTCTTTTACAAAACAATCAAGATGCTTACTACAATTAGATTCTCAGGGACTTTCCTTCTAGGCCAGGGGTCAGCAAACTGTGACCCTAAGCAACATCTGGACAGTCACCTGTTTTTGTAAGCAAATTTTCACTGGAACACGGTCCTGCTCATTCATTTATATCATGTCTATCACTAATTTTGCATTACAGTGGCAGACCTGGCTGGTTGCAAAAGGATCATCTGACCCAGTGATGGTAGGGATTTTGCCTCAAGTAACAAAGTATCCTTAGGATCTAGCACAGAGCCTAGAGCTTAGTGAGTAGTAGTTGATAAATAAGGGTCAAATGAAAGACGAGAACGAATAAAGTAGGTATGATTAAGATTTGGTGAAAAGTGCAGAAATTCTTAATAAACTAGGGAAGTGAAGGTAGCGGGGCACCCTGATTCTTGCTGGACAGTTTTCACTATGCCAGTTTGGAGCCTAAGCCTGAGTTAGGTTTTACATCTCCACAAGTCTTCTCCTTGCACATCTTCTTCTGTCCTTTCTTGCAACCCTCTGTTGGCTCAGCTTCCTTAATGACTCATTTACTACCTTTCTCCATGAGGTCTTGGCTGGCTGCAGGGATTTACCGAATAAGTGCTGCATAAATTGAAAAGTCCACAGTGTTCCCCCAGTGGCCCTTACATTTAGCCTCAGATTCTCCTTGTCATTCTTCAAGTCCTCCAGATCTGAGCTAGCCACACATCTTGATGTAAAACTTTTCCTAAAGCCAGACAGGTTGATTTCCTCCATTCCCTTTCCAAGAACAGGCCCTGTAGGGCCTGAAATTTAGCTCACTGGGGCCACCACCTGCCTCACAAGCAGAAGGTCCCAAGTTTGATCCCTGATATCAAAACAAAAAAACAGGCCCCGTTGATGTCACCCTGATGCTTCCTCTACACTTGATCTCTCATAAGATTGAACAGAAGCTTCAAGCATCTCTTAGAGGGGAGTACTCCAAGGAGCCAGCAAACCATTCAGGAAGAGTCTATAGGTCTCTCCGATAGAACTGACTTGTTTAAAACCTGACTCCATCCCCTGCCTTCTGACCCAGTCCTCACACTGACCTTCAGCATTCTGACTTCCTTACCAAGCTTCTCTGTGTCTTCTGGAGTGACTGCCTATTAGCCCTGCTACTCTCTCTTTTATTTGCTGACAAAGTCTGACATTTACTTGCAAACTATGACCCTATCATCCTGTCATGTGATAGTCACCTCAGTGAATGGTAACTCCTATCATGGTATATCTAAAGTCCAGCCTATCTTAAATTCTTAGTCCCCATTAAGGTGGCATTTTGTGTCTTCATGAGAATTCAAAGAATGTAAGGATGGAAAGTGAAACTTCAACTGGGTGCAGTGCAAATCCATTCATATACATTGGCCTCAAACCACAGACACAGTTTTGAGTGTACTTACCCCAGTGATGTCCCAGGGATATCGAGGGCATATAAGACACAAGAGAATGTAACACAGGAGACCTTTAATGGAGTAAGGCTGTGAAGTCCGATCTGTACCTAAATTGTTGCCCTCATCTCCAGGATGTGTCAAGGTGAAGCTGTGCTGTGGTTTGAATCTTAAATGACTAAATGTGCATGTGATCAAGGTTTGGTCCTCACTTGATGGTGCTAGTGAGAGATGGTAGAAACTTGAGACTTGGGGCCTAGTTGGAAGAAGTAGGTCACTGGGGACATTTCCTTGAAGGTCATATTAGGGACCATGATCCTGTCTTACTTTTTTCAAACTTCTCAGGGGCCGTGAGTTCAGCTGTTCGGGTCCACTATGCATTATTCAACATGACAATTCAGCCTCATCTCAAGCCCAAAGCAGTAGGGCCAACTCACCGTGGCAGAAACCTCTGAAACTGTGAGTCAAAACAAACCTTTCCTCTTCTAAGTTGATTTATCTCAAGTATTTTGCCACAGCAACTGAAGTCAGACTAATACAATCGGTGATTCATGCGCCAAAGGAAAGAGCAGTTATTGAAATAATTGAGTTAAGAAATGGAAAAATGGCAAAATTGCCAATTATTTAAAAGAGAGAATAAGATAGTAGTGACTTTGAAGAGTTTTGAAGTTCAGAGCATGCCACAAGAGTAAGCAAGAGAGAGTATGTATTTGATTTTGTTTGGCATTAGAAAATGAAAGGCTGAGAGAGTCAATTGAATTGTAAGAATTTGAAGTTACCCTGAGAAAAAGAGTCAAATTGACTTCCCGGCGCAGGATGCAGCTAGAGTGAATTCCAGGCATTAAAAAACAGTGAGTGTCTACTATATTCCTATCAGAGATGGCATCAGAAAACAAGGTGTGCATAGTACCTATCCTTACTGAGATTGAAATCTGGTATATGAAAAGTTGGCCAATTCAGTTGCAAAAAGGAAGAAATCTCTGCCTCCAGAAGACTGCAGTAATGGGACTGGTCTTGTCATGACAAAGTCAGACAAAGCGCATGACAAGGCAGAAGCAAATTCCATCTGTATCCGAGTGCAGGAGGGATAACGTTGGGACCCCTAAATTAGGTAGCAGCATCACTTGACAACTGAGACTGTCCTGGGAAGATGAAGGTTTGTGAGATGTCAGAACTTCTCTCTTTCCTTGATTAGAAGAAAGGGTGAAGTTGGGAAAGATATTTGGGTAGTCAGCTGGAAAGAAGACTACAGTGCTGGATTTGTTCCACTCAGACCTGTGAAGACTAAAGGAAAGAGCCATTTTCCCAGCACAGTGCAGGAAAGGAAAAGAAAGTCAGTGGTCCTTCATTTTAAGACATGTTTCAATATGGCTCTTGAGGATGATGATCTCAAATCCTTGCAAAAGGAGTTCTGAAGGAATCTTCTTGAACACTCCAAAGGAGAAGTCCATTCCCCTGCATTTTAGCCCAACTCCCAAGAAACTGTTCATGGTGCCTGTTCCTTCTGCCACAATTCTCTGTGCTAATAATAGGGCTTAAGGAAAACAGCAAAATGGATTTAAGTGTCTTATTTTAAATACAGCTTGATATCAAACTTATCTCAAACTTCACGGCCATCAGTATTTATCAAGGAAGCATAATTTTCAGGAGGCATCTCCAGAATCATGAGGTTCTTTCTTGAGCTGGGTGAGTTTCTATTTCACAGGATTCTTTTTCTCTGGCCTCCATCTTGCTTTTCTTCCCATGCAGAGTGTTCTTTTGTTTTCAGGGCCTTTTGGGGTTTGGGTTCTGGACTGGGGAGATATTTGGCAGGTACCTAGGTCCTTCTTTCTAGTTGCCACTACTTGTCTCTTTCCTTCACATCTCTGAGCCAGTGACTTCCCAAGACTTCGTGTGCAGAGTGTTGACATCAGAGATTACTGTCTTTTCTTTCTTACCGTGGACACTTTGGCATTGATGGTTAATAGGATTGTGTTATGGGAAGGAAAAAGTGAAGGGGATGGCTCCAGTGTTCCTGTATTCCTCTCCTCTTCTCTTCAGAAACCTGGAACTGGGAAAAGATGTTAGAGCTGGACTTAAAGTTGCTGAGAAGCACAGTGTTCCTTTGTCTGGCCTTGCCTCTGCTATCTGCAGATAGCTGCTGCCGTGTTCTGCAACCTTAGGGAAACTTCAGGCACACTTACTTCTTTTTCTAAAGGCAACCTGGGACTGGGGCTGCCCTGGAATGTTTTCATGCCTAGGTATTAAAATTACTTCCCAGTTGGGAAGGAAAAGTCTCCTGCTTCTGGCTCTGTGAGGCATGGAGAGAGCCCCTCACTGAATACTGCTTCCAACAGAACTTTCCAGGATCTGAGACTTTGAATCCTTCTTTTCCCAGTTTTGCCCTGTAAGGCTCTCCTTTTTTTCTCTCTCTCCCAATGCCCCAGCCTGCCACCTGTCATCCCAAGGGGTCCACCTGTGGCATCACTGTGGCACCCAGAGTCCCACCCTCTAGCACCCTGTGCTTATCAGTCTCCTCCCTGATATCATCTTTTACACAGGAAATCAAAACACCATGTGTATGAACATAAAATTCTGTCATTTATTTGTGCTACAGACTTCAGGAAGAAAGAAAAAAAATTGCAGCTCTTTTTTTTATTAAATTTTTTTCTTTTCTGGCACAGTGTTTAAGCGTTGGTGACCTTAAATCAGCCTGTTATTAACAACCAGGAAATGCCTGACCTAAAGGTCCTCACTGCTATTATAAACTGTGAAAATTATAAAAATGGAAATAAAAAATAAAGTAATTACCTCTTCATGTGTTAAAAAGTTAAGTTGAATGGCCTGTTGCCATGGAGATGATTTCTTGTTTACTCTGCTGGTCTTCCAGAGCTGTTAGGGCCAATCACCCAGCCAATGGGAAAACAGCACTTACCTTTCCATCTTCCATCAATGTTTGTCATAGTGACTTGATGCAGCCTATAATTTACCAGTCTATAAAATTTGGTAAATTGTATATTCACATATGTTAGTGGCTTCACATTTGTATTCTTTGTATAAAACTACCCCCATGGACAAAAGCACTATTTTATGTTTTGAGAGATGGGGGAAATCCCTGTTTCTAAAATATATTAACCGCTCCTTTCAAAACCCTAGTGTTGTCTTTCTGTTGCAGCAGATAAACTCCCATAGTAAGGAACTTTGTCATCTCCTCATTGCTTTTAAGAGAAAGTATATGGTTAGCAATGGTAATGTTATTGGTAATATTCACATTAACAGTAGTAAGAACCCAACTAGCCCTTTCTGTCTTTGAAATTTTGAACCTGAAAGATCCCAGGATTCTAAAATAAACTGCTTGGTACATGCTAAAAGATAAAAATTATTTGAAAATAGAGGAATTTTATTTTCCTTATTTTGTCTAAATATAAAAATAAAACCTAATACTAAGATACCTAATGACATTAGGAGATGGAGCCACAGATTTGAGTAACAAAGTCGTTTGAAGAAGAAAAATGTATGGACTTGTGAGAAGTGCCAGGCACCATGGAAATATAAAGTATAGAGATAAAAAGGAGAGGGAATTGTATACTTGCTCTTGAACATTTAGCTGAGAGCAGGGCAGCTGGAAGCAGTCTGGCCAGAAGCTTCAAAGTATCATGTTACATAGTCGGCTCCCAAGCACTGCTCCGGGAGTACACCCTTCATGGATGCTCTGCTGTCTTTTTCCTTCATACACCTGCCTGTGCCTCTGAGGAAGGCCAAAGTCTCCCTGTCTACCCTCTGCTCCCCCATCATCCTTGTCATGCCTGGCCCTCTCTGACCTTTTTTTCCTGCCCACTCTCCTGCCTCCTCAAGTCCCTCACAGCTGCCCCTCAGTAACACTTGGGGTTGCCAGACACACCCACTCTTGCAGGCACACAGTGTCAGTGATAGCTCTTAGCAGCTCGTGCTGTGTACTCAAGCTTTGTCTCAAGTAATAATTTGCTGTATTCTTAGAGAGTGGTACAGTCTTCTCTCAGTGTCCGTAGAGGCTGGGCTTCGGGACTCTGCCAATACCTACAGATGCTCAAGGCCTCTTTATAAATGGTGTCTTATTTGCACATCCTCTTGTATACTTTAAAAAGTCACCTTCAGATGACTTGTAATATTTAATACAATCTAAATGCTATGTAAATAGTTTAGAGAATCCTGACAAGAAAACAGAAGTCTATACATGTTCAGTACAGACACAGTTTTTTCAAAAATATGGTCTATTGAATCCATGGATTTGCAACCCACAGATAATGAAGGCTGACTGAAATTAGCAATAAACATGGCTCAACATTAAAAACTGAAATGGCATGTGGATTTTAAACTACCATTTTAAAGTGCCCACATATTATGGTGGTCCTAGGGTGATTTGAGGACTTCTTTAGCTCTTCTTTCTGAGACTTCAGAGGGTTGGAGGCAGCATCCTCTTTTATTGACCTTGTAAATTCTTAATATCTGTCACAATAAACTCTTACTGCACCGCTCACCATATCTACCACAGGATCTGAAGTACAATAGAAGGCAAATAATACTGAATAATGGAATATTTATGATCTAAACAAGATGAAAAGTTATATTTTATATGCTTCTATTCACTGCACTGTATTTCTTTAAGTCTCCATGTTTGAAAGGATCTTCTAGTGTGGGCTTTTGTGAGATTTTCTAGGCTTGGAAGGCATGTGAGATATCACTTCAATAAGTCTGAAAGTTTGTCTGAAAAACCCTCAGTGAGTGACAAAATGACCTTTGCTTTTATTTCCAAAGGGATGATACAGAGTCTAGGCAAAAAGAAAAAAGAAAAGCTATTTAATAAAATTGTTTTTGTATTAGTAGTGCGGTTGACCTTTGTCATATATGTTGAAATTTTTACACTTGTCAGAGATGGTCAAAAGAAGCATATATCCTGCTGCACATTTTCTAGAATGATATGCAATTCATTATCAAATGCCAATCCTACCTGCTTTAATGTAAAATAAAGACTTACATTCTACCATCATTACAAGTTGTGGAATAAAAGGCTTTCCAGCTTTGATTGGCAGTTTAGAAATCTTAGTTTCTTTACTCTGAGAATGTCAGAAAGGAGAGGCACAGAATAGACAAATCATATGGGATGACCTTAACAGTGCCTTTGAGGTCAAAGGTGGACACTTCAGCATGGAAATAGGGACTGATATAAAAATGCCAGTCTTAATTCAGAAGCAACAACTTTGCAATTGGTACTATAAGCTCCTGACATGTTGACAGCTAAAGGAAGCCCACAGCAATGCCCCATGAATTGGAATTGAATACCACTATTTCATACCTTACTTCACTTGATTGGTTTCACTTCTATTTGTTGTGCTTGCTATCCTTGGCCCTGGGCTAAACTTTTGGGAAGTGTCTAACAGCTTATTTTATTCATCTGACTTCAGCACATTACATAAAAAGTTGAAAAGTAGTGAACTTCTGTTTTCTGAAAGAGGAAGACACTGGAAGATCTCCGTTGTGATGCTTTGAGAAACAAGGTGACACACAGGATACTTTCTTGTCTGATGCATGACGTGCAGAGATAGGCAACACAGAAACAGTATGGCCACATCTACAGAGGTCACATAAGAAGCAGTATTTCATAAAAGCTCATTTTCCCAGGCTCCAAATGCTAAATAACCAAACACTTCTATTCTAGAAAAATGACAAATGCATGTGTAAGGTTTTTATTTTTCTCTCCTGTATCCAGGTTTGACATTAGTCATCTGTCTGATTCACACAGAAACTCTGGGGCAACTGGGAGGTACATCTAATATGCTGGGTGCTGAATTTAATCTGACATACAGAGTTTTTTTTTTAATGATACAGTTTGAAACAGCTTCATCAAGCAGGAGGCTTATGAATGAGGAAAGGGAACTGCAGAGATATTGGGGTGACATGAGCATCCAGGTGGGACCGCTGCTGTTTGGTGGTACTTGGAGTGATCAAGGCTGCACTGCTAGGATGGACCATAGAGAAAAGTTACTCTTGTCAGTATTGTTAGCATCCTTTTCCTCCAGGGAACAGACAGCAGGGACCTATGAGGCCAGCTCGTAAATCTCTTAAGCTTCCAACTGGGGGATTCTGAGTGACTCCAGCTCTGGCTCTCCTTTCCTCACCCACAAATCGGCACAGGATGGCACTACCCAGGGAGGATTCAAATGCAGAGAAGGCTCCACTGCTCATAGAGAAACACAAAGTCATCAATCATACTAATTTAATGCTCTGTATATTTTTCAACCAATATAGTTAAAATAGTGTAATTTCAACACGTAGTCAATATTTTTGAAAATCAAGATACTTCTCCGTCTTGTCTTCATACTAAGCCTTTCAGATCTAGTGTGTGTCTTCCACTTCAAGCACATCCCAATTCGAGCTGGCCAGATCTCCTCCAATTCTTCAAACTCTCACACGATTCTTGGCTGCACATTGTATAGCAACACGTGTCCTCTCCTGGGGGATGAGTGCATTGCTTTTAGGAATTTGGCCAGCTTTTCATCCCCAGGGGGTCTCTGAGATCTCCAGAGGCCTACCCGCCCTCCTATCAGTTCAAGGGTTGTGAACTGCTAGACTGTTTAGCACCATATTTCTTAGCTCCACCTCTAGGGGGCAGCACTGAAAGGTGTCCGGTGAGCCCTCTAGTGACTGCAGTCAGAACACAAAGGACTTCAAAAACAAACAAAAAAGGAACACTGTCACAGACCTAAACAGTTTTTGTTTGTTTTCTGTACTTGAGATCAAACCCAAGAGCATTCTAACATTGAACTATATCTCTAGCCTTTTTTATACTTTTTTTTTTTTTTTTTTTTTTTTTTTAGTTTGAGACAGGGTCTTGCTAATTTGCTCAGGTAGGACTTGAATTTTCAATACTCTTTCTCCAGTCTCCCTAAGGCGTGGAAGAACAGGTCTAACCAATTATTTATAGCCATTGCCTCTAGCAGGATACAGGCCCATGAATTTGCTCTTTAGGAAACTGTGATCCTTGGAGTTCCTTCAGAGGTTTTGCAGTACAAAGCTCGTCACACCTTTATGTCATTGGCAAAATGTAACAGGCCAAGAAGCTACTAAGCAGTGTGCTTCCCAACAGCCCACAAAGGTCAATCTATTCCCCCTCTCCCCTGCCTTTGGGAGCCCCAGGATCAATCTAGTATTAACCTCTCCTCACAGAACTCATAGGCCTCAGGGAGTGTCTGAGCCCAGGACTGAGGGCAAACATGATTGGTCTTGGGACATCGTCTGGTTGAGAAGGCAGAAAGGGGCATTCAATGCCTGGAGTTCCCTGGACCAAGGCAATGGGGTGTCAAGTAGATCCTAGAGGAAGTTTGACGAGATCTTCTGGGCAAGACTTTTCCTCTCTACAGAGTGAACACAAGAAGAGACAGCAATTTTTTTCTCCCTGTTGGCATTGTAGTGCATGAATGTGAAATCAGAAAGTAATGTAGCCATTTGTGCTACCAAGAGAAAAGCTGCATGTGGTGAAGGCAATGCACAGGAAAGGCAATGTGAGGAAATGTGGCGAAATAGAGTTAAAATGAGTGGATGAGACTGTATCCTGCGATCTGCCTGTCTGTGTTTCCAGTTAGGTCGCCAACAAATCTCCGATGGTTGAAGCAGTCTGGGCAGGCATCTGTGACTTGCTGGGGGAGTCCCTCTACCTGAAATGGGCAACACAAACTGGATTCCTGAAGCTTCCTTGTGCAGTCTACCGTTTCTGCTGCACAGTCTACAGTTACTGGTAGCAGATGAGCAAATGAAACTTCCCCCAATATGTGTCTATATATGTATCTATCCTTCTTTTTCTTTCTTTCTTTCTTTCTTTCTTTCTTTCTTTCTTTCTTTCTTTCTTTCTTTCTTTCCTTTCTTTGGTGTGACTAATGCCTACTCCCTGAAGTGAAGATTGACACATTGAGTATATGCCAAATGGTGCAGTCAATTGTAGATACAACAGAGTATCTGCTTACTAATCCTAGGAAGGGAAAACAAATTTAGTCTGACCTTAAATTAGAAACATCAAAAAAAAAAAAAAAAAAGCCAAAAGGTACCGACATCCTACCGACTGAGATTTCTATTAGAAATAGGGGAACATGGCAACATTGAAATAGTAATTCTTCAGCAACATTTCCATCTAAAGGACTTTCTCCAGTCCTCGATGTATGTGATATGTTCAGGATTATTCTGCTGATGATCACTTTAGCGGGGCCTGGCAGGAAGATGATGGGACAAATCCACACTCTGTCTCTCAGTGGAACAGTCAGCCTCACCCTACTCCAGGGACACAGCCTCTCCCTTTCCTCCTTTGCTGACAGCAGCTTCAAATGCTACTGTCTGTAATAAGAGAGGTGGGCATAGTGGGCACTACAGACTCCCTCCTGTCCCTAGGAAAACAGTTCTTGATCCTGACCTTATGAAAATCAATCGTGTTCTCTTACAATAATATATTTGGCCTAATAAAAATAGAGGCCACAGTGACTCCTTATTTCTTGATGGTTCCTTTTTTGCCTGTCCAATGAGGATTTCTGCATGTATTGCCATCTGAAAAGGCCCAGGGCTAACCTCCCTTTCTCAGTCTAACTGGAGGCTTGTCCTCCTGCATTTTGTAAAACCATCTAAACCATCAGATGCTGGTCAGCACCAGTCTGTAACACTCTCCCTTCTTCATTCGTCATATTTAAACATTTTTATCACTCCTAATTCAGAGAAAGGCTCATATCTTTGCCAGTATTGCCTCTTTCTGAGATTTCACTTTAGCCAAATCTCTATATTTTTGGCTTCTTCCTTTTTGAGCAGATTTTCTAAGACAGTTATATTACAGGGATGGTATGAAACACATACAGATTGCAGACCACACTTCCATGTCTTTGAATCATGGCTCTGCCACTTAACAGCAGAGTGATTTTGGGAAGTTAACCTAGTTAGTTTCCTTATCTAACTAATAGGGATAATTTCTCTGACAACATGAGAACCAATATTATTGAAACATATAAAGTGTTGAAAACATTGAGTGCTTTAAATATAATATTTTGTTAGTCAATAGGAACTCAATAAATGTGCTTAAAGAATTTGAAATGTGGCCACTCATAATAAGATCTTAATAAACATTAGATGTTAATGTATTGCTAATACCACTGTCATAGTCAGTCCTCTGGACCACCTTTAAGAAGGCTGGCTAGAGGCCTTGGAAAGGAGACAAAATGGATTTGTGACATACATATCTGGACTTATATATGGTCTTGTCTAGTTCCAAGTATGTGCTACAAGTCATATGTGTACCTTATAGTTAGTGCTTTCATGCAGAGAGTGGAGTGAAGAGCATTTAACTGAAAGAATTTTGGTGAAGGTGAGTAATAGAGTAAAACACATGGCATTTGGTAGGTGTTCAAGGTTCAACCCATCATTCCAACCTTCGTGGGAGCACTGCTGACAGAATGATCCTGTAGGGGAGAAAACTACAATACTGACTAATGGGTGGTTATCGACTGATTTTATTTACCAGGGGCAATGCTAGTTATCAACACATTAATGGTGACAACTACACAAATGTTAATTTTGTAGAATTTTTATTGCAGTAAAGGAATATTTGTAAAATTTTTACATTGCATCTGAATTTGGAAACTTTTGTAAAAAGACACACACACACACACACACACACACACACCCAAATGTTGGGTGCAGTCTGACTTTTTGATTTGTGCATTGGATCGTCTGTGTTTTGGCAGATTTCCTTAAACACTCACTGTGCTCTCTCTAGAGCTACAGAATCTGTACCTCTTAGGCATCACCTCAAAGAAAGATGATGTAATCTATTGCATTTGTCTTCTCTGGACAAGAATTTAAAAAGCACTGTGGGGAAATTAGCTTGAGCTTAGAGACTTAATATACGCTAAAGAATTCACATAGATTTATGCTGCATTTCCAAGTACTTTTTCTTTTTAGAGCTTGTTAAGTCTTTGCAAAGCTATGCATGTTATGAAGCAATTCATTATTATTAAGAAGAAAACATTTCTTTCCAAAGAGTGCAAATATTCTCCAACACAAAGTAAATATATACAAAGATTGCAATAGTGGAACCAAACCTGAGTCCTTACCTTTAGAGGAGAGATATCAGAACTGCATTGGACAAAGCAAATAATACTGTAGAGGGTTAAAAAAAAATCCCTGAGGGGGCATCATAACTATTTCTTTCAAGATATTTTTTGAGACATCCTCTTATTTTTAAGAGCACTTTATCACACAAGACAAGGATGGATGAGATATTCTCTGCTTTCCTGGAACAGTCTGTGAATTGACAGTGAGGGATAAGCTGACCCAGAGGTATTTGGGGCTAGACAAATGTTTCAATTGTTTTTTTCCCAGTGTTTGGGTTTTTATAAACCCAAAACACATTTTACCCTAAATGTTTTCCCGCTGGATTTTAACAAGTCATGTGTATTTGAAGGGAAATTAAATCCATATGTGTTTAATCTACTTACATTTAAATCATTAGCATGTTGTTTGGTAAGATTATTTAGGTGACAGAGAACCCTAAGCACCTTTAGGACTCTGCTTTACACCACAGGAGCCCTCAGTCAATACAAAGGTCACATTTGCCCCTAGGCCCTGTAGTTTGACCTTATTATAAGTTCATAAAACCAGATCCTTGAGGCCTTTCTAACTTAATGAGTCAATACCGCATGATTTCCCAATCTCAAGAAAGGAAATACGTTTATAAATGTGCTACCAAAAAAAAAAAAAAAAAAAAGCAAAGAAAAAAAAAGAAGAAAGATAAAGAAAGAGGGAAGAAGGAAGGGAGGGGAGAAAAAGACTACAAAAGCCCTTTATATCTTCTTCAATATCAGCGTGAAATAATAGTAGATGAATTCTGAATGAAAATATACACCGCAGACACAGACAAGAAGGATAATGGGAAATTTGAGATGGGTCCAAAATAGTGCGTGGGATTATCAGAAATACTGAAGGATAGAGAAAGTAATTCTACTCACTGTACCACATATGGGATCATATACTTTGAAGGCTTATTTTCAATGGTTCTTGCAATGGTACTTTAAAATTCCTGAGTGTAAGGACCGCAACCTAGGCAGATAACTACATCACACTGATGATGGTAAGAAGGGCTGGTACAAATAAGCATCACAAAGCTGAGGCATCCAGCAAAGACCCCAGAGCTTCCTACTGAGGACTCTGCTCGAAGAAAAAAATAGAAATCCTTTACCTTGAACATAGAAAAGAAGAGCTCAGGAGAAAGCTCCTATTTTGAACATCTCAGTTCCATTGTTTCTTTGAGTGAAGACTAATCCAATTCCAACTCTAATTTCCATAGAAGATTAAACTCAAACCTAATGATTGTAGACTATATACTTAGAGAATTTTAGAAAAGCCATTGTAGAATATACCAAGTTTAATTACAAAGCAAAACAAAAGCATAGAGAGAGTTTTGAATCATAATGAGTGCTGACAACCCCATGGGATGTCCTGGGGGTCCTGCGTTGTGACCACATAACACAAGATGTACACGTGGAGTGGAAAGGGAGTGGGGCTGGCTGTCAGCCAGATTAACTGAAAAATATTGGGCAGAACCTAGAATGATCTCTTTTTTTCACACAGCTTCCCTTTTCTGATTATCTGCAAGAAATTCAATGTCAAATGCAGTGAATGAGTGGTAGGTAAAAGGTTAACATATATGTGCACACTTGCGCACACACACTCACGCGCGCACACACACACACACACACACACACACACACACATTACTGTGCTGTCATTTCCTGACTGCATCAGAAACCACACTTAACTCACTGCATCCTGGTACAACTTGCCAGTGTGTGCTAAAGTAACGCCTTCATTCTCCTCCACACAAAGGGAAAGGAATAGGCCCTAATATCTGGATGATGACCACTTGCTAGGCTTGGACCAGGCATTATATGTACAAGTAGTTTTAAAAGCAATCCTATGTGGGAGAGAGAACCAACGCAGTTTGATTGTCCTCTCCATTGAGGATTGGACATGAATTAGTTACATAATTTAATCCACAAAAAAGCCAGAGATGATGTTTTGAAACTTGCCTTTTTCACTTTCCAAAACATTACAAAGACTATCAAAATAACCATGTGGAATATTCTAAAATTTTTCAGTGGTACCATGGTATTACACTAAATGAGTATGTTATAATTTGTTTAATCTTCTCTTATTGTTGATCATTCATGAAATTTTTAATGGTTTACTGTTGCATACAGTGCAAAAGTAAACTGCTTTTTAAGTGTTGAGTTTTTCTGTCATAATTTTATTTATTTATTCATTTATTTATTTAAAGTATAGGAAAAATTTATTGAGAGAAAGAAAGCTTCTGTTTAAGAAGGACAGAGGGGGGATCAGAAAGTGGGCTTCTGCCTATAATTTTTAAAATTGTTTTTCTTCTCTCTCTAGTTCTCTGCATCCATTTTATTTATTTATTGTTATTTATTTGTTTATTTGTTTATTTACTTATTGGTACCAGGAATCAAACTCAGGACCTTGAACTTGTGAGGCAGGCAGTAGCACCACTGAGCTAAATCCCCAGCCCATCCCTCATAATTTTATTTTTGACCCACGTATTAAATTATTTTCTTATATATGGAATTAATTTATATTCCCTGCTCAAAATGGAAATTCTTTTATAAATCTATGATCTCCTTTGGTTTGTGATTACCACCACTTCCTTATTACTACTATACTCTACTTATTACTATGTCATTACTAGCCATAATCATATAAATTTTAACTTGTGGTCTTTGTCTGTATTATAATGGCCAGAAATTTTTCTAATTCATTGGTTATTTTATTTGTTTTCTTTTGTTTGTTTTATCTTTGGTACTGGGGTCATGTGTGTGCTAAGCGCATGCTGTACCAATCAGACATACCTGAGGTTGTGGTTTGTTTCTAGATGTAACCCAGGTTCCCATGTGCTTAGAGTTGGGGCTTTAGAAGGTGATCATATCATGAGGGGCTACAGCTGAATGTGATATTCGGAGGTGGGGAATGGTCATTCAAGCAGGTCACTGGGGCTGTGACCTGGAATCAGTATCTCTCTCCCTAGCACCTCCTTTTTTCTTTGCATTTGGCTGCCGTGACATGAACAGTTTTCCTCCGCCAGTCCTTTCCTGTATGCCTTTCTGCCTGGAAGCTAACCAACTATGGATTTAAAATAAACTTCCCCTCCTGTAAGCTGTGGGTGTCAGGTATTATGTCTCAGTGACCAGAACAGGACTAACATATCCCCATCCCTTATTTATTTTTTAGTCATAAAAATGCAACCCTTATATTTATCAATTGCAATATTTTTTTCATTTCTTTTGTTTGTTTTTATTTTTATTTAAAATTCCTTTTTTTTTTTTTTTGAGACAGGGTCTCACTATGTAGTTGGTACTGGCCTGGATCTCACTGTGTAGCCCAGGCTGGTGTCAAACTCACAGCGATCCTCCTGCCTCGCCTCCCAAGTGCTGGGACTACAGGCATGCACCACCACACCCGGCTTTTCTTTTTTTCAATCATTAAAAAATTTCCTAGTTAGTGAGTGGGATGCTTGCTTTTTACTTCTTACACTCTCATTTAATAATGGAAATATTTGAAGTTATGATTGTGTCCCTGAGCACTATTTGATCACATCTTATAGGATTTGATATAAAATGCTTTCCTTTTGAAACAGGCTATAATTGTATTTTGATCAGCATTTTGAGTTGATAATGAATTTAAAAAGTTCATTTTAATATCTCAGCAGTCAGAAAATTTGTTTTGATTTAACTTTTATTATGAATTTCTGGAATTACTGTATGATGGTCTGGGAATTAATTCTATGAATCTCATTTCAACTCAGGAATTTACTAACTTTTAGTATAGCAATTTTCAGTTTGTTGTTGTGCAACTAATACAACATTTTTTTAAAAAATTAAATCAAAATATTTAAGATGAAAAGCAGGGCATTTATGGTTGTATGGAGACTTGAGTGACCTAGAAACTTACAAACAAACCTGTCCCATTGGTTTGGACAAAAATCTCACTGCCCGCCGCCCCCCATATCTGTAAAACCCTTCAGCTTTGAAAAACACAATATGAAAAACTATAATTTTTTAATTGTATGATCAATCAATGTGTTTCATAGATCCTTGAAAAGAAGGGAAGTTATCTTTTCATGTAGATTTTTAATGTTATCTTCATGTTAATAATAATTCAAGTAGTCAACATTCAATTTTTTAATATACTTCCTGTTGGAGACTAATTGAAAATGATGTGGTAAGTCCTCACAACCTGTGACTGACAAGAATGTTAGCATTTGTTTTACTACCACAATTTTCTCTTCTCAGCATTTGGTAGTGTTTATCAGTTTGGTGAGGATGTAAGTGTAAATAACAGAATAAATCATGAGTAGCAGTTTAAACCAGTGTTTCTCAACTTAAGTGTGCATAGTAATCATCTATGGAGGCCAGAGATTTAGCTCAGTGGCGCGTTCACCTGCCTTGCAAGCACAAGGACCTGAGTTCAATCCCAGAGTACTGGGGAAAAAAAAAAAAAAAAAAAAAAAGAAAGGAATCATCTATGAGACTTAAATGTCAACCTCAGTAGAATTGGTACTAAGATTCAGTTGGTCTGGGCTGTGATATAAAATTCTATAGTTATAAGAAGGTTCTAGATGATGCTGAAGCTGCACTGTAAATGTTAAAACAAACAGAAGTTTGCTGCTTTGTATAATAAGAAACCTGGAGCTAAACGGTTGCAGGTTGGTCTTCTAAGGATGTCCTCAAGAGCCCAGGCCTCTTTCCTTTCCATTCCTCCATGCTTAGCATATTATTTTTCACTTTCATGTTTTCACTTAATAACCAACCAACCAACAACAATAAAACAACAACAACAAAACAGACAGCTACTGTACTCTAGGTGGATATTTAAGGCAAAGGTAGGGAAGAAGATCTGTATCAGCCATAGCTGCCCCCTTGTATTGGGAGAGCAAGTGCTGTCCCGGAAAGCTCCTTGGCATACTTTCACTCGGGCATTATTAGCTAAAGCTGGATGCATCGTCATCTCTAACTACAAGAGAGACTGGAAGAGTGAGATAAGGATTAAAATGACTGGCTTATTTGGTCCCTAAGGGTAGGCACTTTAACCTGCTGAGCAAAGTCAAGTTCCTGTTAGTAGGAAAGAAGAGAACAGATTTTGGTAGGAAATAACTGATAATAACAAAGTAAGACAGACCCAGCATGCTAAAGAAATGTCACTGTTATTAATTTTTTAACATTAGTCTCTTTGTAATGAATAGTTGGACATTTGCATAGTTTTACAACTATATTTGTAACTATTATTTAAGTTTGAATCTCTTCCAATTTTGACATATTCTTAAATATTTTCAATTACAATTTTTTTTATTATTGAGTTCTTTACTATGTTCCATCTCCTGTCAGTTCATTTGCATCATCGATATTTTTAGGAAAAAATATTTGATTCTTGCCTTAAAATATGTAGTACAATTTAGTGATGTGTAATACTTTAATGTGTCAGATTTTATTCTGTTGAACTTTGCAGAGTTTGCTTATTTCTTTCTGTCTTTCTAATTGTAAAGAATAAATTGATCAGCCTGCTTATTAATCCTGGTTAGATAAACTATGCAGCTATGATGGGTGGTGGTGGTAGTGATGGTGGTGGCATGTATATTTTCTGCCTAGGATGATACTTTATTTTTGAAATGTAATCTGAAAGTGTCTTCAGGATGAGTCTAAGTTTGGATCTCTTTTAATTAGTCATATCCATTGCCAAATAAGTTTGTTTAATTTGCAGATCCAAATTACACTTCAAAATTTTAAAATTTTATTAGATCATTGTTTATTACAATTATTTATTTTTTCTTAAAATTGAAATTAAATGTTTATGCCTACTTTTGTTCTATTTTACTTTATTTTATTATCTCTCTTCATTTTCTTAGAAACTTTGGAAAAATTCCTCAAATCTCTCCACTATGGCATTGATTAGATTTTGTGTTACTGAGGGTTTTTTAAAGTTTTTTTGTTTTGTTTTATTTTGTTTTTGGTATGGGGATTGAACTCAAGTCCTTGCACTTGTGAGGCAGGCACCAGAACCACTGAGCTAAATCCCTGTCCCTAAAGTAATTTTTTTGATTCGAATTTAAATTCATCATTGTATTTTAATTTTCTATGTGCTAAGTAGTACTGTAGTTACTTTAACTTTCAGGATAACTTAATGAAGTATTTTAATGCTTATTTTACAGATGAAGAAACAAAGACTCACAGTTATGCAACTTGCCCAAGTTTGCACAGTTAATAAGACACAGAACCAGGTTTTGAAGGATTTGGTTACAGAGTCCTCATTATAAACTGTACTTTATAATTATCTTGTCAATTCCCAACCCCTCAAACACACACACACACACACACACACACACCCCTCCAGATATAGCAATATAATCAGGTCCAAGTTTGGACTGTTGCCTGGTGATCCTTTCCACATGGAAATTGAGTATATCATAGATCCAGTCCCACATGCTGTGAGCAGCTATCGCAAGACTTGGTTATGGTGTTGCCTTTTACTCCCTCTTTGCACCCCGGATAAACAGAGTCAAAGCTCTCGGCACCAGTTGTAACCTTTTCCACTTTCTTTCAGAGGTCAGGTGCCATATCCCAGAATGACTTTTATGCAATAGGCCTGGCTCTTGGCTGCTGAAACCTATGGAGTACTCTGTGTCCCCAACATCCTAAAGAAACCAGTCTGCCAGCTGACTTGCTTGAGAGCCCTGTAACTTCAGTCCTGCCTGCTCTCTCCTCTACTTCTGGTCCACCGATACTCTCTGTATCTCCTGTACTCCTATGTTTCTGGTTTTTCCTATTTACTTATCTTGAAACAAAAAAGAGATTGATCAAGATTTAGTGTTTGCAAGCAGACAGTCTGTAATTTGCTCTTGGCCATGTCTGTTGCTCATTTAGATATGGCTAGAAATCTCCTTTTGATTTATAATTGAAAAGAAAATTGACATGCATAATTTTAAGTCCAATTCCAAACGTCTGGTCTACATCCTACTAGTGGAATTATCCTGGATTTAGAAAGTTTGTTCACACCAGTACCTGGTTCTTCATCCTGATATATTAATATCATCATATCCTGCTCACATCTGCTTCACTTCTAACTCTTACTGGGATGTAAGTTTCCAAAATGAAGCTTACCACTGTCAGCCCTTTCCTTCTTTCTTCTCTGCTCACCTGCTTCTCAACATACTTACTATCAAATACTTTCCTACACTTAAACCTAAATACACGAGAAAGGGATATTACAGATGGGGCAGGGAGTTGTATGGATAGACAGACCTGGGAACCAAAAAGAAGTAGCAATATAACTACACTTGTTGTATGTTGTACTATGTTGTACTTGGAATAGTTCTTGGATTTGTGAACCAGAGTATAGCACTGAGAAAGGTACTAGGAACCCTCCAACATTGTACAACAATCTGTTAAGTTCCATTCCTGCTGGAAAACTACATGTGTTTCAGTTACAGGGTAGAACTAAAACATCCCCCGCAAAGTCTCATGTTCAGAGGCAGGGCCTGGTTGGAAGGGACAAGTCTCTGAGAATGTGACTCAGAAGGGTCTCCTTGCTTCCAGCTCCTCTGTCTCTCTGATTCCTGGCCACCATTGTGTGAGCAGCCTTCCTCCAATAGATCTTCCACCACGCTGTTTCTGACTTGGATCCAACCAGTCACGGATGAAACGCAAAGAAGCTGTGAGCCAAAATAAATCTCTCTTCTCCTTAAAATAATTTGGGTCAGCTATTTTGTCCCAGTGACAAAAATGTGGTTAACAATTTTGATTTTAAATCTCCCTTTAATATTCCTCATAATTGGTGAAATTTCTTCTGATATTTTGATTATACTTTGGCTATCAGTTTCAGTTTTGTTCAAATGATCATTCCTTTTGCTGTCATTATGTATATTTGAGCAGGCATTTAGGAGAGAGCATCAAAATATACTAACCAAATTGTTTTAATGCAGACATATGCTGCTGGTTTTATCTTTAAATACTTTTTCCTGCACTTATTAACAATTGGTAAGGTCTTATGTCACTTCATTGGAAAAGAAGGAAGAAAAGGAAAAAGGAAAGAAGCAAGAGAGGAAGGAAAAAGAGAGAGAGCGTGCACATAGAGAAATAGGAGAAAAAGAGAAGAAAACTCAACAATCTGTATTGATAAAGTCTTGCAACAGAGAATCACAAACCTGAGAGATAATTTGGAGATTAATAGTAATAAAGACACAGAAAACTAAAGAAACCCAAACTAATATAATTATAGATTCTAAGAAGATAGAATTATACAAAAGAGTTATATTTCTCACATGACTTGGTTACAACTAGCATTTACATAATAATAATTATAAAAATAATAAAATTATATATACATGTGAGGAGGGGGTCAGTCACTAGATAGAATAAAAAGGAGAAAATCCTCACTTTCTGTATCTGGCTGTCAAACATGTATAAAACTTCAAAATCAAGATGTATGTTATTTGAGATATGGACATAAATACTTTAAAAAGCAAAAAAGGGGCACTTCTCAGTAGTACGAAAAGGGGGGACTTAGAAGATGTAATTGTGTTGTTTATTGCTATTTGTTTTGTTAATAAGCTTTGGAAAACTATTTGATTATTCGAATTTTGTAAAAATATAAGGATAATTTTGCAATAAAAAATGTTCAAAATATTTATGAAGTAGAACATGTAAAGACAATCACGGAAAGGTATAAAGGGGAGGTAGATTATAAAGTAACAAGGAAAGAGAGATGAATGCATAAGGGATTAAAAAGAGATAACTCTCACCAAATTTTTTCACATCCTAAAGTTATGCTGTGGGATGGAGCACATTGAAAATTAAAATGTAAATGAATGCTGACATTTACCACCTGGATACGTGGTCTTGTTAAAAGTGAAGTTTTCCGGAGTAGCTGATAACTATTTCTAGTAATGACTTGGTGAAGGAAAAAGGGTAGATATCATTTGTTTTAGTCAGCTTTCTGGCACTATGACAACATGCTTGAGACAAACCACTTAGAAGGAGGACAGATTTGTTTTGGCTCGTGGTTTCATTGGCTTCAATCAATTATTACTTGGCTCTCTTGGCTTTGGGCTTGGTTAAAGGCTGTACATCGTGGTGGAGAGCATATGACAGAGACAAATATTCATCTCATGGTGGCTGAGAAGTGAAAGAGAGGGAGAAGGGGCTGGAATCCCAGTATTCCTTTCTAGGGCATACCACAATGACTTAACTTCATCCAATAAAGTCCCACCTACAAAAGGTTCTACAATCTCCCAAAAGCACCTTTAACTGGGGACCAAGCCTATATCACATGAACTTTCAGGAGAGATTTAAGATCCAAATCACAACACCATTTAAAATAACTTGCACTTAAAAAATACCAAGGAGAAAAAGAGTTTTCGTGCTTGCCTGCACCTTTCTGAGTCATTTCTGGCTTTGCCTCTTCCTTTTCCCACCAGCGACCCCACCAGTGTGGTTCTCCCTGCTGTGCTCTCATTCTAGAGCTGGTGTCTTGTTGCCATCATTATCTGATAATGAATCCTATAAGTATTATGATGGAGTGTTGGAAAATCACTTTTCTTGTAGCTTCAACACAAAGTGTTTCAAGAGTCTTCTTAGAAAGTAAATTTAAAAAGAACAGAACAAACTTGGCAAAAGAATAAAAATATTTTCTTTCCAATGCTCTCACTTCTTCAACTAGCTGGTCACAGAATGACATGGCATGATTGCCGCTTATATAAAGCTCCAGCTTCAATTCTCTTTTAAAGATTTGCTGTATCTCAGAATCTTTAGCCAAATCACATATTTAATGACAGGAGAGGACACTATGTGGTAGAGTTATATACAAGGAGGGGAGTTGCTGGAAGCCAAATTAAAGTGATAAAAGAGAAGATAATATCGAAACAAATGACTTTAAAAGAACTGAATTGTTTAAAAATTATACAGAGTTATTTTAAAAGGTCTGAAATTTTTGTCTTAAATTTTAAGAGTAATTTTCCCACTCTTTTCTTCAACTCTGGTACATGATTGGCTCATGTAAAATAGCAGACTCTTAATAGGTCACCTCTTATTGACAAAGTAGTGTTGAAAGTCAGGAGATGTACACTTTCCTAAAGCACTTTCACAAGGAGGAAAAAACCTCTCTAAGTATTCTTTTTCTAGTGATGTGTTATGGATCACTTTTCCACAAAAGAGTCTGTTTTTCCTTTCCAGTAGGTAAGATTGAGATCTTCCATATACCAAGGGACAAGAACTGAAGAATTTTCAGATGACCATGAGACATTATCTATTGTTTTGATTATTCCTAAAAACCAGAGCCTGCACTTGCAACTACCTGACAGCTATCATCAAAGGATAATTTCAAGAAAAGATTAATTATTCTGATATAACAAGAAATAATGTGTCTATGACAATAAATTTCATTGAATGTGAATTTCTGATGGAATCTCAGAGGCAATTTAGTCACCTTTATTTGTATTTTTTATATCTGTTGTTTCCATCAGCCTGGAAACATTTTATGTTAATTATACTACCCACAGATATAAATGAAGAACTGGCACATTTTATTCACCTTCTCTAGTAACATGATGTATCAGGTTTTTCTGAAAGAGGATCCAAAATGTACATGTATGCAGGCACACTATAATATAAAATAATTTTCAGGCTATTTTTAGAGCCTTCCAAAAGAAATAAGCCTTTGTTTCTGAAAATTGCAGAGAAAAACTGGTTGTACTTAAAATTTCAGAGGTTTATGCTTTCCCTCTCATGTACTTTGTTCTTTTGATGTCATGTCCATCAAATCATTGCCAAGATCAATGACATAAAGCTTTTCTTATATGTTTTCTTTTAGGAATTTATAGTTGTAGGTTTTACCTTTAAGTCTTTAACTCATTTGGAGTAGATTTTTGAATGTGATGTATGGTAATGTTCAATTTCATTCTTACCCATGGGATGTCCAGTTCTACCAATAACACCTGTTGAAGAGACTATTTCTCCACTGTGCATTTTTAGTGTCCTTATCAAAGATCCATATATGTGTGGGTTGATTTATACGCTCCACATTTCACTCTATTGGTCTGTATTTTTCTGACAGTAACCTACTGTTTTAATTTTATTTATTTTTTTGGTCCCGGGGATCGAACTTGGGTCCTTGTGCTTGCGAGGCTGGTGCCGGAACCACTGAGCTAAAGCCCAGGCCCTGCTGTTTTAATTACTATAACTTTGTAATATATTGCCAATTCAGAAATTGTGATGTCCCCAGTTTTGCTCTTCTTTGTCAAAATTTAACTCTTTGGAGTGTCTCATGGTTCCAAATAAATTATAATATTATTTTTTTATTTTTATGAAAAAAGTCACTGGAAACTTGACAGGGTTTTCTTGAGTCTGTAGATCACTTCAAGTAGTGCGACTATTTTAACAATATTAAGTCTTCTAAACTATGACCACCAGAAGTGTCATTTTTGTTGCTTTCATCAATGTTTTGTATTTTTCCATGTTCCAGGATTATTTCACCTCTAAGAAGAATCTAAAACCCAGTGTCTTTCAAGGTGGAGGAAGGGGAAATGCAAATTGCTAATTAGCGGGCATAAGGTCTCAGTTTTATAGATTAATAAGTTTTAAAGTTCTACTGTGTAGTTAATGGAATGTTATTATCCACTTACATGTTTGCTAAGAGGGCGGATATCTTAAATGTGTTTACTATAATAAAAGAAGGTTAAAATTAAAACTGCAGAAGTTTAAGGACACTATGAAAGCTTTTCATGCTTCTTTACTATGAATATCAATTCCATATTTCCCCAAAACAGTTCTTCCTAAAATAATGTGCGAGCCCAGTCACGACATACAGAAATATTTAGTGGCTCACTGATGTTTGTCTGCCCCTGGCTGTGTTCTGATCAACGAGTCAGCATGACATTTGCAATGGAGCCTCACGGTTCCCACAAAGTAGGCCTTGGTCAGTACTGAGGCCTCCCTCATCTTTACTGAGAGAAATCCCCACGCCTCAGAGGGTTGCTTCAAGTGACTGTAAAAGCAGGACAATGAGCAGAGAAATTCTGTTTCTAAAACATAGGGAGGATTTCTATTAAATAGAAGAGTATGGCTGTCACCTACTTTACAATTTATAGCTGCTTGTGACAATAAACAGGATGTCAGGTTGTGCCCCTCTCAGAGGATGTATAAATCAAGGAAAGTGTTATTGTTAAAACGGACTACACCAGAGACAAGTTTCCACTACAATTTACTGAGCAGTACTACCTAGCCGCTCTTCTTGAAGCCCGGCATAGGCAAGATAATGCTCAAGGCCCAGAGGATTAAAATTCTTTATATAACAGCCACATCAGGTTGGAATTGGTGGTAATTTTGGACAATTTGTGACATTTGACCACTTTCCCCGCTTTTTTCCTCTCTCTTTGATAGATGCACTAGCTTAGCTCTGTCTAAAGTACTCTGACCAGAGTATTTTCCATGCATTTAGAGTTCACATTAGTTGGTTCCTCTTAATATTATCATCCTGTGATTTACAATTCTTTTCATTCCTCTATTGGTTTGGATTTCTGCAGCTTAATTCTCACATGCTCTTGACCTCAATCTTTATGAACACTTTTCGTGTGGGAGACAAGAAGACAGTCCCAGATGGCTGGTGTTTACTAAGGAAGCTGGATTGCTACAATGCCATCGCTTTTGTACTTATGGAAGAGCCCATTAAAAAAGATAAAAATGCCTTTTCTATACCAAGGACATCTTCTGATAATAAGTTTGAAAAATGATTAAATGAGTAATTAGCATTAAATGTTTTGGCTTCACACCATAGGGAATGATCCCAGAAAAGGGCAAACATTGTGAGCTTTACACTTGTGTATAAGACTGGTCCTGTGTCTCTTAGAAGAAAATTATTTTTTAAAATCATATTAGACAAATTAAACCTTAGTTATTAGCTACCCAGAGGCAAAACATTTGAAATTTAGTCTCTGTCTTCTAATCACTGTATAGCAAGTACTTTCCTCTCTGGCTCTAGGCAAGTGATTTGACCTCCAAGTGGTTCACATTTACTTGTCTGAAAAATGTGTATATCAGTATTAGCAATCATACAAGTCATAAGATACTTGGAAAATTTTGAGAGAAAGTAATGCAGTCCTTTGTTTTTTAAAATGTGGTAACTGTCCTGATGTTTGGCACATAATAGGAGCCTGGGTAAATGTTTATTGTATTTCTGAAGGAATTGATGTAGAGATGGACGAATAGAAAATCCAAATGTGCTTTGCTATATTTTCATACAAGCAGCTGAAGAACTTATAGCGTGTGTTATACATGCTTAAAATATTGTTCAATTGTCTCAGCTCATTAGCCACCAGATTAACTGTCCCTCTCCTTTCTTATCTTCAATTTTCCTTCCACTCTTCTCTCATTCTGATTTTCTTTTTCAGGACACCTCTTTGTTTCTCTCTCTCTCTCTCTCTCTCTCTCTCTCTCTCTCTCTCTCTCTCTTTCTCTCTACTGGCTCACTGAGCCCTCCTCACTCACTTCAGTACTAATCCAAACTAGGTCAGGGCTGTGCGATGGTAAGAAAAATTGTCATATTTTCTTTTTTTTTTGTGACAGGGTCTCACTATGCAGCCCAGGCTGGCCTTGATCTCCCGGTGATCTTCCTCAGTTTCCTGAGTGCTGGGATTACAGACATATGCCACCACACTTCTCAGATGATCACTTATGCACAGTGCCAGAGAAAAGAATATCAGAATTGAGAAGTTTCATTGCAACTCTCTACCTGTATTTTCATAATAACACTGTCACCAAAAGTTGACTCAGTGAAGACCTTGGGGATGCTTCTGGAACTGGTGATCACATGGCCGCTATCACAGAGAAAAGCTCTTCCAGTACCAGAGGCCCAGTGTCTTGCTGCTTTATAAAGCTTAGCAAATAACCTTTGGGTCTGCTCTTCACCGCATATGGTAGTATGTGGAAGTGTACAGACTTAGGCCTTTATTTTATATATATTTTTTGAGGTTTATTTGAACCTCAAGTGTCCAAATCAAAATAATGAGATTATTCATTTATCTCTTTTTTTTTTGCTACCTATATTCTCTTTAAATGAAATTCATCAGTTTTACTTTTTCTTGGTTTTTCACTTCTTTTCAATTTCAGAAATTTGGAATATATAGAGAGTATTCTACTTTTGTCCACAACTCAATGACAAATTGACTTATATAAATTACCATCTGATGTAGTAATTACTGGTTTTCCCAACTCAGTACATATTTCAAACATATCCACCCCTCTCCAAAGAGATCTTTGGAAATGATCTCTTCATGTTATCAGTATAAATATTATGAACTTGCAAATTTTTAAGGGAATTAAAACTGTACCATTTTCCAGTTTTGTCAGATTAACATTTAGAATGTCTTTATTGTACTTGTATCATCCCCAGCAACAAAGCACTTTTATCTAACATACATTTGGCTTAACAACATGCATGCTTATCTAACATATTCCATGGCAAGTTTAGAGCAGGATTTATTTGCCCAAAACACGAATATTTGGCATATACTTTGACAATTTAAAACTACATAAACTGAAAAATTCAAATCTAGCTTAGAGATCTATTTTGCATTTAGGGTTATTGCTCCCTATGTAACTGTTATGGCTTATATCTAAAATGTCCCCCAAAGCCCATTGCCCTTCCAAGGTAGAGTTTTGGGTAGTGACTGGACCATGTGTGCAGGATGCTAGATCATAGGTGTTTGATAACTGGGTCAGTAACTGATCAGATTAGCAGAGTTCAGGATGTGGCTGAATGGATTTACTGAAAACACCGTGGGTGTGAGTGAAACCAATCGGCTTATAGCCTGAATAGACTGAAAAGAGAAAGGAGGCTTATAGCTGCTGCCTCCTGCTAGCCAAACCATGAACTGTTTTACCTATGCCATACCCCTCTGTCATACGCCCTGCCTTGAAACCAACCAACAATGGACTGAAACCTCTACAAACTGTGGGCTAAAATAAACATTTCCTTCTTTAACTGTGTCAGGAATTTTGTCCCAACAGTGAGAAAGTAACTGAGATAGTAACAATTTTAAACTTCATATTCCTTAATTAATTTTAATGATTACCATCAAATCTTTCATATAATTATCTTCCTACTCTTTTTTACTTTTTCTGTTGACTATATTTAACCATTCAGCAAAATTTTCAGAGTAGGTCCTTGGTCCATATATTTTCTTAACTCCTTGGTATCTGAAAATATCTTCTAGTTGCCTTTATACATAAATACTAACTTGTCAGGCTACAAAATTCTTGTTCAAAATCCCTTTTCCTTAAAATTCTTCAGATGTTGTTTCATTGTCTTTTGGCATTTAGAAATGCAAAAGAAAAATCTGAGGTCAGTCTAACTTTTATCCATATATAAGCCTGTTTTCTCCGTCTGGATACTTGTAAAAATCTTTTTTCAACACTGAAAATTTTTTTGATTTTTTTTCTTTTTATTGAGTTTATTGGTACAATCTAGGTATACAATACAGTTACATTCATTACTGGGATCCCGTACCTTCACATGATAGGTCTTGGTGCTCATTTTTTCCCCTTGTCCCTGCCCTCCCTTCACTCCCTCCTCCCTTCCCATTAATAAACTCTTTATTTCCATTTATTCATTTTCTCATATTTTTTCTTTTCCCTTATTTCCTTGCCCCTACCCTCCCCGCTTTCCCTACACCTTCAGCCCTTTTCTTCCTATTTCACACTCTTGATTAACACTGAAATTTTTTTAAAGTCACCAGGATATGTCTAGGTGCTGCTTTCTTTTTATTAAATTTTAAAGGCACCCTGTGAGCTGTCTTCATTTACAGGCTTACTTTGTTCTTCAACTCTGAAAAGTTTTCCTCAATTACTTCTTTGGTTATTGTTTCAGCTTTACTAGCTTTGTCCTCTTGTTCAGGTATTATTATTATTATTATCTATTACTCATAGATTTTATCTCCTGAACAGGTCCTCTCCATCTTTGTATCCCTCCTCTTTTTGTACTTTAATCTCTTTGGCCTTTTCCACTATGTCTTGTGATAATTTCTCTGGTTTTACATTTAATTTAGCAATTTTATTTTGTGGTCAACCTCACTTACATGCTTCTTTTAACTCTGCAAAGTCCAAAAAATCTTCCATGTGCTCCAAATAGCACACATGGCCAATGAACTCTCTTATAAGATGTTCAACACCTTGTAGATCATCTGAAGATGAATATCCATTTTAAGAGGAAGCATTTTCATTACTTAGCTCTTTTCCTTTCTTCTGAACTATAGTATTTTGATCTTTTCAAGACTTTTTTTCACAACAAGGTCCAAAAATGCAGTCTACCCAAGTGTTGAATTTGGACAACCTATTAACTTCTTAAAATAATAAAACATAAATTCTTTTGTGATTAATGAATTAAATCATAATTGAAAGTTTAAATATTCTGTGAGCTTCTTGGATAAGGTTATAACTTCCAGGTTTCATTTTAGGTTAAATTTCAAACTTGTACAAACTTAGAAGGAAGGATAAAAATAATAGAACAACAAAATCCAAATGGAGGCAACTTTACAGACAATATAAGTATGTTTCAAACAGCCCTCACATAGAAAAACTTACATGCTACAGAAACCCATTTATTTTGCTTGTAACTCGAACCCAAAATCATGCCTCAGATGTTTCACATTATAGTAGTCTTATTATTGTACCAGTTCTAAGAAGGTGACTAGATAATAGAGTCAGGATTAGAGGGCTGCAAGGAAGCTGGCAGATAAACTTGATGAAAGCAAGACCTTGGATGTCAAGTGACCAAGATCAAGTACTTTGCCAGAAAATGATAGCTTTAGACATACAAAGTAAAGTTGGTGCTTGACACTCAGCTAATAGATGCATGCACTCATAGGCCATTTCAACTATTTCTTTTTAAATAAAAAAGGTACAAATGTTTCAGCATTGAGATATTTTAAATTCTTTTTTAAATTCAATGTTTAATTCTTTTGCATTGAAGACTGATTTCAAGTATCTACTCCTCTTTCTCCTCAAGGAGGTGCTCATTGCATTCTGGCCATTATGGACAAGAACCTTAGCTAGCATCACCTTTAAAGCAAATCGCAGAAGAAAATACTAATACCTGATCGACCTTGCTTGAGATCCATGTTCCCTATGGAAGACATCACTGTACCCAGGAGTAAAGGGTGCTCTGGCCAGACCTGCTCATGATTGAAGAGGGGAGTTATAGGATACACCACTCCACAAGATTTTAGAAAAGAGCAGTTTCTGAAAGAAAAAGACGTTCAGCAAACAAGAAAGTACCAAAAGTCATGATAATGAGAACAGGATGAAACAGACATGTAATGTGTGAATTTTCTTATTATTATTCCTCTTAGTCATTGCTAGTTCTTCTGTAGTCTTTAACAATACATACCTGCTTATATATTTATGATTTTTGATTATAAGAAGAGTTCTATAGTTCTCATTTTCTTTCATTGCACTATAGAATTTTTTGACTCAGAACCATGTTACTCCATTCTAACAGCTTCTAATGAATAATGAGGTGTTACATTTTTTTAAATGTCGACTAGTGTTTTGATAAGAGAATCATTTAAAATACTTGTAAACATAATTTTAGATTGCATTTATTTTCCTTTTAGAAGATGGTGTTGGTTTGGGGGGCCTTTAAAGTGTCTTCCCATATGTGTTCGTTCTGTTACAGAGATTGCTGGTTTCTTTAGACACTGGGAAGGTCAGAACTGTGGCCTATTCACAGGCTTATGACCTTTCATTTTATTAAAATCTGTGTTGTTTGGACAGTGACTAGAATGAAGCATTGGTTGATATATGTAAGAAAACTGTTGTTATTTATATTTTAATATTAAATGTTGATGCCTATGATATACTTTAAGCCCTCATTGGGGATGTAGTCATGCGTAAGTCCTGTCCCACCTTTCTAGCACTCACCAACTGTCAAATGAGACATAATCTGATAGCTAACAACAGTGAGTGATGAATCTCATGAAGGAAGACACAAAAGACTGTATGTTTGTTAACACACACAACTAGAGACCACTTCTGAGTAAAAATGCTTGTGTGTTTTCTCTGAAAGCTGCAACAAAGTGTCATAGGTTTCAGGGTTTTAAACTACAGAAATTTATTTCCTTTCATTTCTGGAGGCCTTAAGTCAAGGAATTGGTAAGACTACACTTGCTCTGAAGATTTTGCAGTGAAATTTGAGCTTCTTACCTTTTCTAGCTTCTGATGGTTGCCATTTTCCTTGGCTTGTGTCTCTACGTCTGTCTGCCCTTGTGTGTGGTCTTCTCTGCCTGCTTTCTCTTTGTGAGCATTACAAGAATACTTGCCATTGAATTTAAGGTCCAGCTGGATAATCCATGATGATCCTTTCATCTCAAGATCCTTAATTTAATCATCTTTAAAGACTCTTTTCTCCAAATAAAGGAATATGAATAGGTTCTAGGGAGTAAGGATCACTACGGAGTGCACCATAGATGACTGGCCTTCCTTCAGCTATTCATCATTAAAGCTGAGGTCTAAAGATTGAGTAAGCATCTGGAGAGTTGAAGTTGAGGGTGTGTTCTAGACTGGAAACAGTATGTTCGAGGCCTAGAGGCAATAGCATGGTGTAATGCAGGAACTGAGAGAAGTTCTATTTAGCCTTAGCTCAGAGTACTGGAGAAATAAAATATAGACAAGGTTGAAGAGGGGCCACGAGCCAAATGGTGTGTAAGCCACATGAAGGAGTCTTGAGTTTATCCTTAGGCAATGGGAAGTCATTGTATGTTGTAAGAGGAGGAGAGATATAATCAAATATGCACTTTTGGAAGATCTCTGTCTTGCATATGGAAAATGAATTAAGAAAGACCTAGAGTGGAGGCAGAGATCAGTGAGGAGTTACTTCTCCAGCCAGGAGAAAGAATAAATATGGTCAGGGCAAGGGAAGAAATAAATAGTGGATCAAAGGTGTATTTAGGGTAGAACTGGCAGAATATGTTAGTGGACTGGCTGTGCAAAAAGAAGAAAGTAGGTAGCAGGAATCCAGCATCCAAGTTCCTGAGTGTCATGGGTTGAATTGTGTCCCCCTAAATTCATATGTTGGAATTGTCACCCAGAGTATTTCAGAATGTGACCTTATTTGGTGATAGTGTTTTTATAGAGGAAATTACTTGAGAATGAGGTCATTATGGTGGGTTTTAATCAAATATGACTGATGCAGTTATAAAAAGAGAAAATTTGGGGCAGTTATACTTGGAGAACACCATGTAAGAATGAAGGTAAAAATTGGAGTGATACTTTACGCTGCAAGGAACACTAATGATTCTAGCAGGGCAACAGAAACCATGGGGAAGTCATGGGATAGATGACCTCTTACCCTCCACAGGAGCCAATTCTGCTGAAACCTTGACTACAACTGTGAGATGATAAACTGTTATTGTTTAAGTCATGCAGTTGATTGTATGTCATTACAACAAATTTATTCCCAAAGTCTCATGTCACTGGGTGATGTCATATACCAATCTGGGGAGTACAGAGGAAGATCCAGTGGTGCAGAACAACACCCTTAACTTACCAGATGAGGTGATTTCCAGCCATACATTAAAATATTGCTTTTCTTTATTTAAAATTGAGGTAATATATAATTTAAAGCACCATCATTTTTCAAATGATCAAGAAATTAGATCATTTGAACTAAATCAAGGTTATGTTATTATTTGTCCCACATCATTATTTGGAGATGGTAGTGTAAAATATTCTAGTATCTTCTAGTGGTATCCTAGTAACACCGAATCACTTGAATGTATTGAACCTGTATGGTATTGTAATAAATAAGATGTGTGGTTACTATAAAACATTTATTAATACCAATCAGCATAATTATTAAATCTGTTTACATAAAGTAAGAGGACATCAGTGCCTAATGCATGGTATAGAATAGAAAGTCAATATTTATTGAGTGAATATATGAAGTATCTAGTCATCAAATATTAACATCAGAAATTTATGAAGAATATCCAATATACTAGTAGTTTTCATACAACTTTTAGCTGTAAAACTTCTTGTTTAGAAATGTCTTGCGGATATAAAACTGATAAAACAGAACTATGGTGGTTGAAATATTGCCAGAGATTCATTGACTTGAACCCCCACCCTCTCCCATTTCATCAGTCAACAGGTCTGAAGTAGATGTCCCAGGCCTTTAAGCAAGAACATTTTTAAATTTACTGACTGGAGTTCCAACTAAGTACATCAGATTGTCTTTTAATTGTGAATTCCCTCCTGAAATCTTCCTAACAGGATATCAAAGAACTTACTTTTTTAGCTATATGTCACAAGGTTAAAGACAAAGGCAGAATGCATAGAGAATTTCAACAGTTTTGTGGGGGGTGTGGACATAGAGAGCCAGTGAAGGAGTGGTATCTTCCCTGCTGGAGGGAAGAAGTTACTAGCTCAGTAACCAGGGTAAAATGGGCACCAATTTGCAGGCAGGGCCTAGAAAGGTTCAAGACTGGAGATCCCTGTTGCCATAGAAGATGGCAATGATTTCAGTACTGGAACTAGGCTTTGCTGACATCCTTGAACATGACCATAGAATTTCCAGGTGTACTGACTACCTGGCAGCCAGAAGACCATACCTGTGTAGGAGGCCAGTGGAGTTTTCTCCAAAGTATTAACAAGACAGGACAGAGATTCAAGGACTCCATCCATCAAGACTCAATGAAAGTCTACAATCTAGATGGTGGAGTCCCTCATCTCCTTCTCTTCCCTGGTTTCAGAATATTAGAACAAGGCTGAGTGTCACAACCAAAAAAAAAAAAAAGTTTCAAAGACTCAATCTGTTCAGAAATTAAATAATCCAGAACGAGGGCTTCTGTTATGTGCTGACATTTAGGGATTCCTCAACTAAAGGACTAATCTCTCCTCAACAAATTAATGTAAATTTCATTTTAAAAAACTCTTTAAAAAAATCATACAATAAAATTTCTCAAACTGAAAAATTCAGGTCTCTAGGCTGAAAACACTCCTAGATGCTTAGCCAAAAAATAACTTTTAAAAAATGGTTTTAATCAACTAAACTCAATGGTTTCTGTCAACTAGAAATTTCAGAGAACTAAAAATAAGAATCTAAAAGCTTCTAGACTTGAAAAAGATTATGTTACTGTAACTGAGGGCTATAGAAGCCAATGGAGAAATGCCTTCAAAACCAGGAATGGAGGAAAAAAGATTTTTAATTTCAAGTCTAATACTGAGCTAAACAATAAATAACTGTAAAGGTAAAGATGGTCTCAAGTGAATAAAGTTTATTTCATAATGTAATGACAGAATTAGCAGCCATATGGCACCGCCTTGGGCCCTGTTGTCCTGCTCATCCCTGGGCTGGGCAAGACCTTTCCCCTGCTGGAAGAAATGTGTCTTCCCCCACCAACACACAAGGCCAAATGGCGCCAACAACAGTAGGACAGTAAAGGCTGGCAAGAAAAGAGGGAGATCTCGAAGAACACTTTTAATTAGGTGACTCAAAACAGCAAGCAACCAAAAATTGATTTAATTCCAGAGTGTTGTGGTTTCCAGTTATGACTTTCAGATGGATAGAGTTTTACTGTATTTGGCTAATAAATGTAAAATAAATCAATATCAAATTTTATGGGATAATAATGATGACTTACAGATTTTTTTAAGGAATAAAATAACACTGATGCACAAAGGTAAGTTCAGAACAATTGATGAAAACAAGTACCACCTGATTAGACTGTGACATATGATTATTATTTTGTTTTCTACATATAATTTATAGTAAAATTTTGGGAAAGCAGGGACAGTTCCCTTTGGACAGATATTTGTTCACTGCAAAAGCATAAATTAGGAAATCTATGTAGTAATCAGAAGGGTTGAGTTTATTTTTCATTAAATCAAAGTTACCTCCTGCTAGAATATATAAGCCATGTGCAATGACAAAACTGCAGTGGACATTTTGCAATTAAAATTGTATTTCTTTATCTGGACACTGTGATCCTTGTTAAAATGCAATTACTCCAGGAAATAGGAATGCACAAAACTGTGGGGAATCACTGAAATCTTGCTGTGGCCGACTTAGAACCTTTGAGAAAGTGAGGTTTTACAAGGGAAATGGGATCACAGAGCAGAAATTGGGTACAACGCAGAGGGCCTACCACATTCCAAAGTCTCATGGTGATGTATGTTAATGTCAGCCTCTAATTTATCTTGATGCTGTTTGTTCATTCACTGAATAGGTATGAGTACTATGAGTAAGATATGTCAGGTGCTGTCTGAGATTTTAGGGCATCATCAGTTGATCAGACAAAAACCTTGGCCCTAACAGAGTTTACTTTTTAATCAAGAAAACATAAACAAACAAACAAACAATCCAGAA
This sequence comes from Fukomys damarensis, assembly GCF_012274545.1. NCBI lineage: Eukaryota > Metazoa > Chordata > Mammalia > Rodentia > Bathyergidae > Fukomys > Fukomys damarensis. The sequence goes on along the minus strand of NW_022900950.1, from coordinate 43,418,181 downwards.
AATTAAATTCTAGCGTGTTGGAAGGTGATTTTAAATTGCTATATAGAGAGAGAGAGAGAGATAAAAGAAAGCAGACCAGAGCAATACCAAAAGCTAGGAATACTGGGGTGATGGGGGAAGATTCAAGTTGCAAATGAAATGGGTGGTTTGCATTTTCAATCAGGTAATTCAGTGAAGAGTCACCGAGCATGCCATCAGATGCCAGGTTTAAAACCATAAAATGTGTCTTTGGCAACTTCCAGACACTGAACATTCACATAACACATGGGCCAGGAGGCTGTGGAGGCATTTATTATCCTTTGAGATATTCAAATAACATCACATTATCCCCTTCATTGTTTCATGACTGCAAGGGACGTGCTGAGTCTCACTATCAAAAGCAAAGTTTGAAAATGTCTATTTGTTATGACACACCTTTGCCTCCGCTCCACCTGCAAACCTGCATATATAAATCATGCCTAATTTATTGGGTGTTTCTTTTATCAACCTATAAAAATGTTTAACTATTTGAATTAAACACACTGATAAAGGATGGAGATTACTATAAATGTTGAGAGTGTTGCTATCTGCTTCACACTGAAAGAATAAAAGACCAGAGAAAGGATGGGCTCAGTACAATCTCCATTCTAATAAAAGGTAGGCCCTTAATCACCAGGTTCTGCTCCCTGTCATTAACATTCAGAAGGATGCAGAAGCAGTACTTTGTAATTGAAGCTCATTGAAAATTATAAGGGAAAACTGTCATGGAAATCACACATAAGAGCAAGCATTCAAATCAAGATTATTTTATCCTGGACCAATCAAATTGAGCCTTGAGATTTGCTTTTTGTTGATTTTGGCCTTCAAATCATTCGTTCATTAATCATACCTTAACAAAACCTAGTTAGTACAAAGTAAAAGGAAAAAAGTTCTTCAAAACATTAACTACTGGATCAATATGATTACTGAAAAAAGCTGAATAACTACTGACATAAAGCTTTGTGAAGTGAGATCACATATCCTGAGTACATGAGACAATGCTTTAGGCAAAAATTATGTTGGTAGCTAATAACACTTTGCTTTAAATATCTTGAGTTTCAGATCACTTTGTGACATCTGTGGTAAACATTTCTTGAATTGGGAAATGATTTTTTGCTCTTCAACATCCTGTCTTCGTTTCTGTTGGATGGTATCCCTCTTTGTATATTGGGATCAGCTAGGTCTTTGCCTTTTCCTAAGGTGCAGGAGCGTGAGTCAGGATGAGCTAGTACAATGGCCCAACTGGAGAATGCAGTTTGTTTATGACACCAAGATGATGGCCCAGTGGAGAGTTCACCACATCTGGGGCACAGGCATCCTGATGGAGGCAACGAGGATGGCAATCGTATCCACAGGCATGACAGTAGTGACTGCAGGGGTAGCCTGTCAGCAAGGCAAAGTTTCCCTTTATCCACACTTTTCTGTGAGTCCAGCTTTGTAAATTCTTGGAGATGTCCTGTTCCAGTCCTTTGGTTTGTCTCCCCAGCCTTACCCACAATTCCAAAGCTCCCAGAAAGTTTTCAACAAATTCACTTTCTATTCAAGATACTAGGGCTGTCTCCTTTTTAGCCAAGAACCTTAACTGATAATATTTATGTGAATCCAGAATGATTTTCTATTCTCCTTCATCTCACAAAGTCAGAGAGGGAGTCACAGAGGCTATGACTTCCCTAAGTTACTCAGCAGCAAGTTGCTCTGAATGCATGACTCAAATAACTAACAAGATCATTGAACATGTATGAATGGAAGCCAGGCACAAAGTTAAAAATAATTTGGTGTTTAAGCCTTAGAAATTAATAACATCACTTACGAGAGTATGCAAAAGGAACAAAAGGGAGAGCTGAGAACTAAACCTTAAAAAACAGTTACTTTTAAGAAGTGAATGAAAAAAGAGAGTGTGGACTAAGGCAAACTAAAAAGAGGTCATTAAAAATATTTAGAGAATGCCTGGTGCAGTAACATAGGTCTATAATTCCAGCTACTCAAGAAGCTAAGGCAAGAAGATCACAAGTTCAAGGCCAGTTTGGGCAATTTATTGAGATCCTGTCTCAAAATTAAAAATTTTCAAAAAGGGGTGGGAACATAGCTCAGCTCCAAAAGCTTGTGTTCCTTCTCCAGTAGTGCCCCCCCACCCCCACCAAATTCTTTTAAGAGAAGGAACAAGAGGTAACAGGAGTGTATATCAAAGGTACAGAAAACAGAAAGACCAAACAAGCAGGCTTTGTGTGAGCAACAAGCCTTTTTATTCACTCAGCTGGGAGTGAGCTGAGTCTGAAAGGAGATCAGCTGCAAGCAAGGGGAGAACAAGATGTTTTAAGGGGAAGTAGGTAGTTGCCTGTCATTGGAGGTGGTTGCAGGGCATTGGTCCCAGGAATTGCTGCTTTGAGGGTCTGGAGGCAGAGATAGTGTGTCCATGCTCCTTGGAACAGGCAACAGTGAAGATGTACTCTGAATTCTTGGATTGAGTGAACAATGTAGCTGTATACTGGGGTTTCTGGAACTAGGGGGTTGGATCATGGTGCTCTGTAATGGCCTTTCCCACCAATAGCCTTACTCACTGAGCATGACAGAGTGACAAGCACTGAAACCAAAACATCAGAGAGTGATTCAAAAGAGAATAATTGATAATGACACGTTCAATAGACTTGGGATGGAGAAGACAATTATTTCTTCACGAGTTCACTTGGAACTTAAAATATCTCTATGATAGAGGTCCTCTGAGAGACACTAAAGACAAAGCCAACATGCAAAAGTGCCAACTAAGTTAGGATATGAAGACAATGAGTCTTAACTTTTGTTTTAGGAAGTTCAGTTAGACGAAAAAGAAGTAAGATTGTGTGTTAAACACTGGAGGAGTGAACAAGACATTTTTGTACAGGATGAATGATTTGAGCACTAAAGAGAAAGTACTTATGAAAAAGGAAGCAAGAGCTAAGGACAAGGACCAAGACTTCATTTCTGTTGAATATCTGCATTTATACGTGTTTTCTCTGTAGATAGCTGGCTGAATATTCTTGTTTGGCTCATGAAATCATAACCATAGCCCACTGTGTGGTCAATCACATTTTATTTATTTGACTCTGTCTTTATCATTTCTTATTGTGTAATATCACATAATGAGATCTGGATGTTACTAATTCAATAGACTCAAATATATTCAGCAGCAGCAGACCTGTGCTGTCCTGGGAAGGCAATTATGGAGTACCTCAAGTCAGGAAAGTAAGTTACCTAGGTTACCTGATTGTTTCATGCGTTGGATGGAGTTTGCATTGGTTTTGAGAGAGTGATGCTATCAGTTTCCTATTGTATATGTCGCACTAGACCTCCACACAGGAAAGACCTGGTGGCCTCATCTGTCATCCCCAGGTAATCTCACTGGAGTAATTGCGGTGAATTTGAGTATTGAGAAGGAAAGATCTTTTTGAGAGGTTCACAGAACTAAGAAAAGTCATTGTTGCAGCTGGTATCTACTTGAATGGAAACAACTTCAAATTCTGAATTATTCTGGCATGAATGGGTACAGGTATTGATAAGGCTCCTCTTCCCATCTGCACTCTAGCTGTATTTTCAATAGAGTAGGCTTTGGAGTCTGACATGTTTTAATTTTCAGATTTTGAATTACTCACTCAAATAGTTACCCTCACAAATATTCTCAATTTGTTAGCTGGGTAATCTTGGACAAGTTGTTTAATCACTCAGAAACCCAGGCTATATATAAAATAGTTGTACAGATATCTGAGGCTCTGGGGATGATAAAATAAAATATGCCAATCACTAAGCACAATGTCTGACACATGGTAAATGTTCAATGAATGATTTTTTTTTACTTTCTCTGAATATTGGGCTGTAATTTTTTATCTTTATTAAGTTTATTGGTACATTTTAGGTATCCAGTACAGTTACATTCATCATTGGGATCTTGTACCCTTGCAAGATTTATCTTGGTTCTTATTTTTCCCCATGTCCCAGTTCTCCCTTTAGCCCCTCAACCCTTTCAAGTTTACATGATATTGTTTCCATGTTTTTTCTTTTCACATATTTTTTCTTATCCCTTTTTACTTTCCCCAACCTTTTTATCTTTCCCCAACTTCCTTTACTCTTTCAGATCTTATCTTCCTATTATGCAATATCATTTACAGATTTTGATCCTTATTTACACTTTAAGTTTTTCACACCAGAGAAATTTCAGTATTTACACATATGTGACTTATTAATTTCACTTAAGAGTATGGCCTCAATGTGCATTCACTTAGCTATAAATATCTCTAGTTTATTATTCTTTATGGCTAAGCAATACTCCATTTTATTAAAATAAAAACACATCTTCTTTATACAATCTCCAGTTGATGGGCAATTGGGCGGTTTCCAAATATTAGCGATTACACACTGTGCTGCTATAAACATGGGTGACCGTATATCACTGTGGTATGATTCTCTTAGTTCTTTGGGAAAGATACCCAGGAGAGGGATACCTGGGTCAAATGGGACTTCTAATCCTAGTTGTTTAAGGTATCTCTATAGTGATTTACACAGTAGTTGCACCAGTCCACACACCCATAAGCAATGAAGAAGGGTTTCCATCTCCCCACTACCCTTCCAGCATCTTTTATTTGTTGATTTCTTGATAGCAGCCATTCTTACTGGGGTGAAATAAAATCTATGTTGTTTTCATCTGCATCTCTCAAATGACCAGAGATGTTGAACACTTTTTCATATGTTTATTTGCTGCTTTTACTTTTTTGTTTGAGAAATTCCTGTTCATTTCAGAAGTCCATTTTTTAATTGGGTCTGTATGTTTGGGGGGTCTGACTTTTTGAATTCTTTATATATTCTAGATAGTAGACCTTTGTTTGAGGAGCAGCTGGTGAAAATTTTTTCCCACATTATGAATTGTCTCTTAGCTCTGCTTGTGATTTCTCTGGCAGCGAAGAAACTTTTTAAAAAGATGAGATCCCAATTTTTGATTCTTTGAAGTAATTCCTATGATATGGAGGATTTCTTCTTAATGTCTTTCCTGATATCTTCAAGAGTCCTCCCTATCTTCCAGCCAGTTTAGTGTTTCTGTTTTAATGTTTATATCGTTAATGTGCTTAGATTTTAATTTAGTGCATGGTGAAAGCTAAGGTTCTAGTTTTAATCTTTGACAAATTGAAAGTTCCAGGTCAGTCTCAACTACATAGTGAGACCCTGTCTCAAAAAACAAACAAACAAACAAACAAAAATTGAAATCTAGTTTTCCCAACATCATTTATTAAAGAGGCTATCTTTCGTCCTTTGTCAGAGATGAGGTAGCTGAATATGTCAGAAATTATCTCTGAATCTTCCAATCTGTTCCACTGATCCTCAGGTCTGTCTCTTTGCCAGTACCATGCTGTTTTTATCACAGTGGTTTTGTAGTATAGTTTCAAGTTGGGTATTGTGATACCCCCTGTCATGCCTCTGTTGCCTAGAATTACTTCTGCTAATGAATTTTTGGATTGTTTTCTCTAGTTCTTGAAATATACTATTGGGATTCCAATAGGAATTGCATTGAATCTGAATAGCAGTTTTGGAAGTATGACCATTTTCACTATGTTGATTCTTGCTATCGAGGAACAAGGGATGTCTTTTCATTTTCTTATATCCTCTTCAATCTCTTTTTTCAGACTCATGCAGTAGTTCTCAATGTAGAGATCTTTTTCTTCTTTTTCTTCCTTTGTTAGATTGATATTTCATTTTTTGGATGCCTACTTTCAGTCTCAGTGAATCTGTTATTTGTGTACAAGAAGGCTATTGATTTTTTAGTGTTTACCTTGTATACAGCCACTTTACTGAATCTGTCAACTAATTCTAGAATGCTTTTGGCTTATTGTTTTGGTTCTTCTGTGTAGAGTATCATATCATCAGCAAATAATGATAGTTTAACTTCTTCCTTTCCTATCTTTATTGCTTTAATTTCTTTCTCTTATCTAATTGCTGTGGCTAATGTTTCAAAAGTATATTGAACATGAGTGGTAATAGTGGACATCCTTGTCTTGTTCCTGATTTTAATGTGAAGGTTTTCAGTTTTTGGCCATTTAATATGATGTTGGCTGTTGGTTTTCATAGATTGCCTTTATTAAGTTGAGATAAAGACCATTCATTCCAAATTTCTGCAGGGTTTTTATCATGAATGGGTGTTGAATTTTGTCAAATGCTTTTTCTACATCTTTTGAGATGATCGTATGGTTTTTGTCCTTGACTCTGTTAATATAATGTATTACATTTATTGATTTACATATGTTGAACCATCCTTGCATTTCTGGGATAAATCTGACTTGGTCAGGGTGTATAATCTTTTTCATGACCCTCTGTATTCTGTTTGTGTGTATCTAATTCGGGATTTTTGCATCTATGTTCATTAGGGAGATTGGCCTGTAGTTCTCTTTTTTTTTAGTTGGGTCTTGCCCTGGTTTTAGAATCAAAGTAACACTTGCTTCCAGGAATGAATTTGGAAGTATTGCTTCTGTTTCAATTTCATTGAAAAGTTTAAAGAGTAGTGCCAGTAGTTCTCTAAATGTTTTTGGAAAATTCAGCAGTGAAGCCATCAGAGCCTGGGCTTTTCTTTGTTGGTATATTTTTTGTTACATTTTCAATTTCATTGATTGCATTTAGGGTGTTTAAAATTTTTATATTGTCTCCATTCAACTTTGCTAACTCATATGTACCTAGAAATCAATCAATTTCTTCTGTGTTCTCCATTTTATTAGAGTACAGTTTTACAAAGTAGGTATTGATGATCCTCTGGATTTCTGCTGGATCTGTTGTGACTTCACCATTTTCATTCCTAATTGCATGGATTTGAGCCTTTCCTTTTGTTGATAAGGTTGGCTAATGGTTTATCAATTTTATTTATTTTTTCAAAATATCAACTCTTCACTTCATTGAATTTTTTGTGTCATTCTCTTAGTCTCTATTGCATTGATATTTATGCTTTCCTCCCTTTTTGAGCTTTGGATTTGTCATACTTTTCTTTTCATAAGAGCTTAAGATTCACCATTGGGCTGTTAATTTGAGCTCGCTCAGTTTTCCTAGTATGGGCATTCATTTCTATGAATTTCCCATGTAAGAATGCTTTCATTGTATTCCATAGATTCCTGTATGTTGTACTGGGATTATCATTGAATTGTAAAAACTAATTTCTTCTTTAATATCTGCTGCGACCCACTGGTATTTCAGGAGAGTGTTATACAATTTCCATGTGTTTGTGAAGTTCTTGTGGTTTCTTATGCTATTGATCTCTAGTTTAATTGCACTATAATCTGATAATATACATGGGATAACTTTATGTCCTTTGCATTTAATTTAAGCATGTTCTATGTACTAGCATGTGATCTATTTTGAAAAATGACCTGTGTGCACCTGAAAAGAATGTATATCCTGATTTTGTGGGGTGCAACACTTTGTAGACATCTATTAAGTCCATTTGTTTAAAAGCTTGGTTCAGTTCTAGTATTTCATTGTTGATTTTTAGTCTAGATGATCTATCTATATGCAACAGTGGGGTATTGAAGTCCCTCACTACAATTATATTAGTACTTATCTTGTGTTTCATGTCCCTTAATATTTGTTTTGTATAGTTGGGGGTATTAGTGTTTGGTGCATAAATATTTATGATTGTCATCTCTTCCTCTTAGATTATTCCCTTTACAAGGATATAGTGACCTTCTTTGTCTCTCTTAGTTAGTTTTGGTTTGAAATTCACTTTTTCTGCAAATCAGATAGCTACCCTTGCTTTTTTCCGGGTTTCTGTCACATGGAGAACTGTTTTGCATCCTTTTATTTTCAGTCTATGAGTTTCATTTTGAAATAGGTGTGTTTCTTGTACACAGTATATTGTTTGATTTTGCTTCTTATCCATTCTTCCAGTTTATTTCTTTTGATTGGTGAATTGAGGTCACTATTGACATTGATGTAACTGATATATATTGACTTATCATTGTTATGTTATTTTCCTGTTGTTGGTTCTTTTTGGTTTTTGGGTTCTTTTTTTTTTTTTTTTGGTTTTTTGAGACAGGTTCTCACTATGTAGTTGAGTCTGACCTGGAATTCAATATGTAGCCCAGGCTGGTCTCAAACTCACAGCGATCCTCCTGCCTCAGCCTCCCTAGTGCTGGGATTACAAGTGTGTGCCACCATGCCCAGCTTGGTTGGTTCTTTTTTATTTTTCTTCCTTCCCCTTTAAATTCTTACCTATTAGATTTGCTTTGTAATTTGGGTTGTAATTTTTTCACAATTAAGAATTACAGAGCATTTGTGTGCATGGTGGGTAACAGGAAACAGTAGTCTAGCTAGTGAATCTCAGGTTAATCTATATCCTTAGCATTTTCATACTTAAGCTTCAAGTGACCCCAATAATATTTAATATGAAAGTTTTCATTGGAGATAAACATTTAGAGAATGGCAGCAATATAATTTATTAAAATTTAACCAAACTAATGTAAGATTCCTAATATTCAAATGTGCGTGGGTTATAATTGCTTAGGCTGGGTCATATTTTCCCAAGATGTTCCTCTTTCTTCTCCCAAGGACTCAAAATGACTAAAAAAACTCCTCTTACACATTTGTGTGTATGTATGCATAGGCATATGTGTGTAGGTAGCTTCCATTCATCCTTGTCACTTTACAAACTATTCTCATTTAGCCAGCCTGATATGGTCAGCATTCACTTTGCTTGGCCATTCAAAAACCTCATATTATTCTACTTCTGGATATATACCCAAAGCACTTATAAGTAAGGACTCAAAAAGATATTTGCATACCTATCTATGATCATAGTATTTATATTTGCAGTAGCAAAAATGTAGAAACAACCCAAGTACCCATGGGTGGATGAATGGATGAATAAAATACAGCATATATAAAAATGGAATATTACTCAATAACAAAAAGAAATAAGATCCTGATAAATGCTACAGCATGAATAAACTTTGAAGCCATTATGTTAATTGAAATAAACCAATTACAAGAATACAAATACTGTACAATTCCATTTATGCCAGGGACCTGGAATAGACACATAGATACAAAAAATAGAATGGTGGTTACCAGGGGCAAGAGAAAGAGAGAATGGGTAGTTATAGTATGAATAATGCAGAATTTTAGTTGGGGAAGATGAAAAAGTTTTGGAGATGGATGGTGGTGATGGTTGTACAATAATGTGAGTGTTTTTAATTTCAGTAAATTGTACACTTGAAATGGTTGAATGATAAATTTTATGTCATGTCTCTTTTGTCAGGCTAAAAAAATACACATAGAATACAAAAAGCCACCCATCTCATATCAAAAACCCAAATTTTTATGTTGATTTAATGGCCCTAAGTGATGTAATTCCAAACTACCCTTTATTTGAAGTTGCTCTTTCATCCCTGATCATTCTGGTGCAGGCACGGTTACCTGTTGCAATCTGAAATTCTCAGGGCATGGTACCTGAATAAGCTGTCTGCTCCTCCTGGGACTCATGGGGTGTATATCCCCCAGATAATTCACCAGGCTCACTGCCTTACCCACACCACTCAGTTTAAAATTAAAATACATTCTTTTGCTCTTTTACTTATTTATTTTTCCCAGTACTGGGGATCAAACTCAGGACCTTGTGCTTGCAAGGCAGGAATGCTGCCACTGAGCTAAATCCCCAGCCCTAAAATACATTCCTCCCAGTACCCCTTTGCTTGTTTTACTTTTTTTCCATAGCTTATTAGCATTTGACACACATATAATACCTTATTAGCATTTGACATACATATAATATTAGCATTTGTTTCCACCACTTTAACTGGAGTTTCACGAAGGTATAATTTTCCTAATTTTGCCCATTTCTGCATCTCTAGGGTGTAGAATAGTACCTGGCACCTGTTCGTTATCCCATAAATATTTGCTAATAAATAGCCAAAGTGTGTGAAATCATAGAAACAAGCTAAGAGGAAGGAAAAATACATTCAAATTATCATTTTTAAAATCCCAATCCTTATTATATTCATTGATTTCATATTTCTGAGTTAATCTTGTAATCATTTATATTCAAATCCAATTCAACAAACATTTCCTAAAGGCCTTCTACGTACTGGGTTACACTTATTCAATTTGATTTGGCATCGTTTTTGTCACAGGTCTGCAATCATCCAGTAAATGCTTTGGTTTTTAAAATATTCTTTCAAATTTGAATAGAAACACATTTTTATTAGCTGGGAGAATACATTGGATATTCAGATTCCTTTTCTCCCATAACCATGATTCTTTTTCTTTATGCCTCCTCTGTTCACCATGAGCTACTTGATGCCAGCAATGAGAATCTGTCTGGCTTATCACTCTGCTCTCATTTTCCTTGTAATTTTAGCAAGTGTCTGATAGTTTTTATTCACTATTTTAATCATTTTTATTTAGTACACAAGACGCATCAATCCCTGAATTAAATTCTTTCTATTTATTCTGATCCTTTTCTCTTTCAAGGTGCTGCAACTGTGCTTTATCTGAAGCTCACTTTTTTGGAGAAGTAATAAGGAAATTAATTATTATATATATATATATATATATTTTAGCATATATGATAAGAATAAATATAGTGGGAAGGAGTAAGAAAAGAGGGTAAATTCCAGTTTGTCACTTTGAAAATGATTAAAAGGCTCTACTCTGCTGGACTGCGATATCTCGAAACATTTTCTCAGAAACCATATTTTTGTTTGGTAAATGAAAATGCTATTCCCAAAGGCTACTTCTCACCAGTAGCAAGTCTATAAGTTGTGAGCAGTCACACACTGGAGATGAGCGGGCAAGCTTGTGTGTGGGTGTGCTCTCCGTGGGTGCTCTTCCTCAGTTTCATGGTTGAAATGGAAATGTAAAATGCAAACAAAGTGAATAAATTGAGTGAAGAATTACTCTTTCCAAATCTTATTGATTAGATCTCATTTTATCTTATAAGACAGAAATGCTCACTAAGTTCTTATGGGAGGCTTGATGGAGCAAGGCAATTCATTTTTGTTATGGAACGTTATATTATTTGTTATTTATTATTGCATTTCTGTGACAATTTCCAATCAAAATGCAGGACCACTTATACCTGTTTGGGTTTTTTTTTTGTTGTTTGTTTGTTTGTTTGTTTGTTTTTGAGACAGGGTCTCATATGTAGTTGAGACTGACTTGGAACTCACTATGTAGCCCAGGCGGGTCTTGAACTCTCAGTGATCCTCCTGCCTCAGCCTCCTGAGTGCTGGAATTACAGGTGTGCGCCACCATGCCAGGCACTTATACCTGTTTTATGATCAGTAATTTATATGGCCTTGGGAATAAACTTTTTAAAACTCATCAGCCCACGGAGACATTCACAATCGTGTCCCATCAGAAGCAATTTTGTTGACTTCTTTGTGTGTGTGTGTGTGTGTTGACTTTTTAACCTGCAAGGCTGCATTTATGATTCAAAACCTTAAACAGGCTGCATCACAACCAGCATGAATAACCACCCCAGCTATTAATTAAATATAAAACAAGACAAGTGATAAGGAGAAAATTGGCATATCAATCATGTAGTAAGAGATCAAATAAAGCTCCCCAAAATAGGCTGCAGAAATTCACATTACAGCATATCATGTAGAGCATTTTAAAGCCCTTGCTAACTGCTACCTGACCAACAAAGATAGGCAAATTCCCATATCTAGCGTAGAATGATGAGACACTTGATCCTTTAAGATGCTAGCCCCAAGGTCACTGTAGGTCAGTTGTTTCCTGAGATCTTGCCAATTGTATGTGTTTATGGTTAAGTGCATCCTGGTGTGTGGTGGCACACGCTTGTAATCCCAGCACTGGGGAAACAGAGGTTTGAGTATCACCACAAGCTCAAAGCCAGCATGGACTACATAGTGAGTCCAAGGCCAGCCTGAACTACATGATAAGACCCTGTCTCAAAAAATATATATTTTTGTACATATACACATCAGTCCAGCTATGTCATGGTTACAATGTTTAGGTAAAAGGAATATCTCCAACAGCAAAGAACCAAATATTTTTATCCACAAAATCAAACGGAGGTGATTTTTCCTCCTTATTGTGTCCAAGTTATGACACAAACATTTAGGGCAGAAGAATATGAGAAGGGGAATTTTTTTCTTCTAATGCACAACACTGTTGTGTAGATCAAAGTTAAGAATTTCAGAGCAGTAAAAGACCTCCAAACTCTTCTGACCCAACCTCCCATGTTCTTAAAGAGGAAACAGCAGCCCAGGTTTGTATCCAACATTGCTTTTGGCACTTGGTCCTGACTAATTTCGTTCCACCCATCAAGTCTGTAATTGATTCCCAGTGGTATTAGAATTTAACTGCAGAATTTCCCCCTATTTCTCCCTCCTTCCCTTTTCAAACTCTTTAGGAATTTCACAAAATAGTATTTTAGGTAAACTGCAGATTTGTATCATTGCTGTACATTATTTCTTTGAAAACTTTGATTATGATATTTAGTCAAATGATATCTCCATCAAATAATTCTTATGAAATAAATTAAGAGCCTTAAATTTATAACTAAAATAATTTTAATCAATGAAATGATTCTATTTTCAACATTTTAAAACATTTTTATGGGAGAAGGAGAATCAAAATCATACTCTTAGATACAGCATAGTCACGCTATTTTACTTAAATTAGCACTTGTATAAGTAATGACATTGAACAATAAAATATTTTTGTGCTACTTATAAGTGTTATCTTTCTCTTCCCATCTGGATTATTTATTTTTAACAGGAAAAAAAATCTTTCCTTCTATTATGTCCTCAATGCTGAGCAGTATTAGATTGGCCCAAAATCACCAATCAAATTATTTTTTGTTGATTGATTAGTCTTTTCTTAAAAGTCACATAGAGCTAAGTGATTTAATATCTTTCTTGTAAATTGTGATACTTTTCAATTTAAACAAATTATATATATGAAAAATCAGAGCATGATGATTTACTATCAAATAGGATATATCTTATTAATGAGAAAACTGCATCACAAAATTTAAACACATTATCATTTGTGTGTCTGTATTTGTATAGGGATATACTGATTGGGAAAATAGGATGTGAGGATACCCTGATTGATTGCTATAGTTTCTTTTTTCTTCATTGAGTTTATTGGTACATTTTAGGTATACAGTACTGTTGCCTTCATTACTGGGATCTTGTACCTTTACATGACAGGTCTTGGTTCTCATATTTTCCCCGTGTCCCTGTGCTCCCTTCATTCCCTTCTTGCCTCACCATTTACAAACATTTTATTTCCATTTTTTCATTTTCTCCTATTTTTTTCCTTTCCCTCATTACATTTCCCCTACCATTCCCACTTTTCCTACATTTTTAGCCCTTTTCTTCCTATTTCACATTGTCAGTTATCTCATTAGGATCTTATGTACTATTATAGTTTATTCACACCAGAGAAACTATTCGGTATTTACACATGTGTGACTTATTTATTTCACTTAGGAGTATATCCTCCATATGTATCCATTTTCCTATGAATGAATCTGATTTCTCATTCTTTATGGCTGAGTAGTATTCCGTTTTATAGAAAAGCCATATCTTCTTTATCCAGTTTCCACCTGATTGGCAAATGGGCTGTTTCCAAATTTTAGCTATTACAGACTGTGCTGCTATAAACATCGGTGAGCATATATAATTGTGGTATGATACTTTTAATTATTTTTTAAAGATACCCAGCAGAGGGATGGCTAGATCAAATGAAACCTCTAGTCCCAGCTCTTTGAGGTATCACCATATTGATTTCGATAGTGGTTGCACCAGTCTGCACTCCCACCAAAAATGGAGAAGGGTTCCTTTCTCCCCACAACCCCTCAAACATTTGTTATTGGTTGATTTCTTGATAGAAGCCATTCTTTGTGGGGTGAGGTGGAATCTCAGTATTGTTTTCATCTGTATCTCTCAAATGACCAGTGATGTGGAACATTGTTTCATACATTTACTTGCTGCTTTTACTTCTTTGTCTGAGAAATGTCTGTTCATTTCAGATGCCCATTTCTTAAAATCAGATCCTTATATTGGGGGGGGCTAATTGTTTTGAGTTCTTTATATATACTAGGTAATAGTCCTTTGTCTGAGGAGCAACTGGTAAAAACTTTTTCCAACATTGTAGGTTATCTCTTAGATCTGTTGATGGTTTCTTTTGTAGTGCAGAAGCTTTTTAATAAGATGAGATTCCAGGTGTTGATTCTTTCTGCTAGTTCTGGTATGACTGAGGATTTGTTCACAAAGTCTTTTCCTATGACAATGTCTTCAAGAGTTCTGTATAACTTACCTTCCAGCAAGTTTAGTGTTTCTGTTTTAATATTTAGATCTTTAATCCACTTGGATTTTAATTTAGTGAAAGATAAGGGTCTAGTTTTAAGCTTTGGCTGGTTGAGATCCAGTTTATCCAACACCATTTATTAAAGAGGCTATCTTTCCTCCACTGAGGATGGTCAGCTCCTTTGTCAAAAATGATGTAGCTGAGTGCATCTGGAGTTGTTTTTGTGTCTTCCAATCTGTTCCACTGATCTCAGGTCTTCTTCTTTGCCAGGACCATGCTGTTTTATCACAGTGGCTTTTTGGTATAGTTTCAAATTGGGAATTGTTATACCCACTGCCTTGTGTCTGTTGCCTAGGATGGATTGTGCTATTCTAGGTCTCTTCTGGTTCCAAATGAATTTTTGGATTCTTTTTCCTCATTCTGTGAAATATAGTGTTGAAATTTCAATTGACATTGCATTGAATCTGTACAGCAGTTTTGGTAGTATGGCTGTTTTCACTATGTTGATTCTTCCTACCCAGGAGCAAGGGATATCTTTCCATTTTCTTATATCCTCTTTGATGTCTTATTTCAGAGTGCTGTAGTTTTCAGTGTAGAGATCTTTTGCTTCTTTTGTGAGGTTGATTCCCAGATACTTCATTTTTTTTGGTTGCTATTGTGAAAGGAATTGTTTCCTAATTTCTCTCTCAGTGAGTCTCTTATTTGTTTACAAGAAGGCTATTGATTTTGGGGTTGTTCACCTTGTATCCAGCTACTCTGCTAAAAGTGTCAATTAAGTCTAGAAGTCTTTTGGTGGAGTTTTTTGGGTCTTCAGTGTAGAGTATCATATCATCAGCAAATAATGACAGTTTAACTTCTTCCTTTCCTATCTTTATTGCTTTAATTTCTTTCTCTTGTCTAATTGCTATGGCTAGTGTTTCCAGAACTATATCAAAGAGGAGTGGTGATAGTGGACATCATTGTCTTGTTTCTGATTTTAATGTGAAGGTTTTCAGTTTTTGGACATTAAATAAGATGTTGGCTATTGGTTTTTCACAGATAGCCTTTACTGAGTTGAGATATAGACCATCTATTCCAATATTTTGCAGGGTTTTTATCATGAATAGGTGTTGAATTTTATCAAATGCTTTTCCTGCATCTATTGAAAGTATCATATGGTTTTTGTCCTTGACTTTGTTAATATAATGTATTACATTTATTGACTTATGTATGATGCTGAGCCATCCTTGCATCCCTGGAATAAATCCGACTTGGTCAGGATGTATGATCGTCTTGATGATCCTCTGTATTCTGTTTGCTAGTATCTTATTAAGGATTTTTGCATCTGTATTCATTAAGGAGATTGGCCTGTAGTTCTCTTTTTTAGTTGCATCTTTCCCTGGCTTGGGAATCAAAGTGATACTTGCTTCCAGAAATGAATTTGAAAGTATTGCTTCCCTTTCAATTTCATTGAAAAGTTTGAAGAATAATTGCAGAAGTTCTTCTCTAAATGTCTTGTAAAATTCAGAAGTGAATCCATCAGGACCTGGGCTTTTTTTTGTTGTTGGTTAATTTTTAATTACATTTTCATTTTCACTGATTGTACTTCGAGTGTTTAAAATGTTTTTATCTTCTTTGTTCAACTTTGGTATTCATAAGTACCTAGAAATCTGTCCATTTCTTCTGTGTTTTCCATTTTATTAGCGTACAGTTTCTCAAAGTAGGTATTGATGATCCTCTGGATTTCTGCTGGATCAGTTGTGACTTCACTTCTTTCATTTCTAATTGAATGGATCTGAGCTTTTTCTTTGCTTTTTTGATGAGGTTGGCTAAGGGTTTATTGATTTTATTTGTTCTTTTGACAAACCAACTCTTTGATTCATTTATTTTTGTGTCATTTTCTTAGTATCCATTGCATTGATTTCTGTTCTACTCTTTGTAATTTCCTCTCTTGTTCAAGCTTTGGATTTTTCTTGCTCTTGTTTTCGTAAGAGTCTAAGGTTCATCATTAGGTTGTATATTTTACCTTGCTCTGTTTTCCTAGTGTGGACATTCAGTGCTATAAATTTTCCACGTAGAACTATCTTTATTGTGTCCCATAGATTCCTGTATGTTGCCTTGGTATTTTCATTTATTTGTAAAAACTGTCTAATTTCTTTAGTTTCCTCTGTGATCCATTGATTGTTCAAGAGAGTGTTGTTCAATTTCCATGTCTTTCCAATGGTTTCTTATGCTATTGATCTCCAACTTAATTGCACTATGATCTGATAATGTACAGGGAATAACTTCTATTCTTTGCATTTATTCAAACCTGTTCTGTGAGCTAGTATGTGATCCATCTTGGAGAATGACCCATTTGCAGCCAAAAAGAATGTATATTCTGATTTTCTGGGGTGGAACACTCTGTAGACATCTATTAAGTCCATGCATTCATAGGCTTGGTTCAGTTTTAAGATTTTGTTGTTGATTTTTGCCTAGATGATTTGTCTATTTTTGATAGTGGGGTATTTAGATCCCCCACTACAATTGTATTAGTGCTTATTTTGTTTTTCATGTATCTTAATATTTCTTTTAAATAGTTGGGGGCATTAATATTTATAAGTACTTATGATTGTCATCTCTTCCTCTTTAATTGATCACTTTACAAGGATGTAGTGGCCTTCTTTGTCTCCTTTAATCAGTTTTGGTTTGAAATTTACTTTGTCTGTGATAAGATTGCTACCCCTGCTTTTTTCTGGGCTCCTGTTGCATGGAGAATTGTTTTCCATCCTTTCCCTTTCAGTCTATGGGCTTGTTTTTGTACTAGGTGTGTTTCTTGTATACAACATATTGTTGCATTTTGCTTCTTAATCCATTCTGCTAGTTTATTTCTCTTGATTGGTGAATTGAGGCCATTGACATTAATGGCTATAACTGATATGTCCTGACTTATTATTGCCATGTTATGGTGCTTTTGTTGACTCTTTTTAATTTTTCACTTTCTCCTTTTAGTTTCTTGCCTTGCCTATTTGATTTGCTCTGCTGGGCCTCACTGTGTTGTTTCCTTCATTGTCTTTTTCTAGGATATTGTTTAGAACTATTTGTAGTGTTTGTTTTGTATTCATGAAGTTTCTCAGGTGTTCTTTGTCATGGAAGTATCTTAATTCCCTGTCCATTTTGAAAGAGAGTTTTGCAGGATACATCATTCTAGGTTTGAGGTTGTTTTCTTTTAGGACTTGAAATACCACACTTCAGGCTCTCCTTGACCTGAAGGCTTGTGTTGGAAAAATCTACTGTGATTCTCATGGGCTTCCCTTTGCATGTGATTTGTTTCTTTTCTCCTACTGCTTGTAGTATTTTGTTCTTCTGTTGGGTTTCTCGGATCTTGATTATTATATATCTATGTGTAGATTTTTTTTTTTATCATGGCTAGTTGGAGTCCTATATGCCTTACTTATCTGTATGTCAAATTCTTCCCCTCTGTTTGTGAAGTTTTCTGTCATTAATTCTGTGAACAGCTTTTCAAAGTCATTTGTATTTTCTCCAGCTACTTCTTGGGTTCCTATCAGCCTTATGTTATTCTTTTTTGAATCATCTAGTAGTTGTTGAATGGATTTCTCATGATCCCATACTGGTTTTAAGAGGCCTCTCTTTTCATGGTCACTGACTTCAATTCTATCTTCTATATCTGAGATTCTATCTTCGCATTCCTTTATTCTGTTTTGAACACTTTCAGTAGAGTTTGCAATCTGGATATCTGTTTGAATCTGTTTTATGGATTCCATTTCTTTCCTATGTTGGGCATTCATTGTTTCCATTTCTTTCTTATGCTGTGCCTTCATGGGTTCTATCATGGTCCTGAGCTCATATATATATTTTTTTATGAGTTTCTGTTGTAGAGTCTCGAATCATGACTTTCATTTTGCTCCCCAACTCTATGGTTAACTGGGAAATAATTTCTCTTTTGAATTTTTCTAGAGCCTGATTGATCTGTTTTGTTACTTCCTGTTCTATGAGTTTAGGGTGTCCTAGTGGTTCACTATCAGACTTTTCATCCTCATTTGGCCTACTGTTTGCCTTTGGTGAACTGGAAGTCTGTCTTTGTGTCTTGCTTAAGTATTATCTCATTTTTATTTTTGTTGTTGGGTTGTCTTTGTTTTAATTTCTGGGTTATTACTTAAATCTTTCTGATATAGTTGTACTTTAGCTTTTGAGTCTCTAATGACTCATAGACATTCTCATTTTCATAATATCAGAGAAAACAACTCATTAAATCAATACAATCCTTTATCCCAATTGATGCAATCAGCAACACAATAGGATCATGTGCAACTTGCAAATTGACCACTTGTGTTAGTCATTAATCTATCACCTTTAAACCATGTGAAGTAAATAAAAATCAAGGAGCAGCCCAAAATATGTTTGCAGTGAATAAACTTTTCAAATTAGCATATTTACCATTTATGATGGGGGCTTAGACAGAGTTAGGTGGAGAGGAGTAGATAAGTAAAAACATTGGAGAAGGTTTCCAGTGAAGCCAGAGTACATAAAATCACCACACAATCTTTAGGAAACTTTTAAATTCAAAAGGGATAGACAGAGTGGAAGTATAAGGACAAGAATACATCCCTTTAACAGTAATAGGGGCTCACTTTCCCTTGAAAATATTGACCCCTGAGTGAGGTAAAATGACAGAACTAAAGAACATAAAGAAAAAAGCAAAAATGATAAAAGAAGAAGTTAGGGCAGGAGCCAGAAAAGAAAGGGAGATGAGGGAGAATGTGGTGGAGCAAGAGACTGAGTTGGAGAAAGAGGACAGAAAAAAAAAATTTGCAGAGTGGAATGAGAAAAAGAAAGAAAAAAATGAATTTGAAGGGCCTCTTTCAGACTATATTTTTGCTGTCATAATATACAAAATACACAGCCATGTGCAGAACTAAGTCCCTTGATCTCAGCTAGCTGATGGCAGACCCCTATGACACAGACTGACCTGAGGCCTCAAGGCCTAGATTGAATTACCTGACCTGCAGTGTTGAACTCCACACAGTTCTATTACAGGTTTCCCCTGCCCTTTCTTTAAAGATATTTAAAGTTGGGAGCTCAGAAACATACCCTCTATGACCACCTATGCCTCTGCAGAGTGGGTCCAACGATTGGTCCAATCAGGAGGTCTGAGAGTGGGGGGGCAGTTCAAAGGTGGTGGAGCTAATGGCAGCCCAGGCAAGGGAGGGTGTGGCTACCCAGTCCTGAGAATTGGGACCAAGCAGGCTGGAGGAAGAGCAGATCTCAGAACATCTTTCCCAAATCTTACCTTCTTTGCACTGGAGTGATTTGATTGCTATTTTTTTCAATCTTCAAAAATCTCTAATGATTTTTTTAATCTATGCACTGCTTATAGTAATACTATTCTTAACACTTCACTTTTGATTCTTATTTCTATGTCACTATAATTTTAACATTTACCTTTTAAAGAATTTCTCGTTACATTTAACTTTTGTTTTTATTTTAACTCATGTGTAATATACATGAAAATGCATGAGACATGGTATACAGCCCAGTGTTTTTTCATAAAGTAACATCCCCTTCCCCACCTGTATCTCATGAACATGTGGAAACAGGACATTGGCAGCCTCCCAGATCCCCCATCTCTTCCCCACAGCTGTTCCCCCATCTGTACTTACAATACCATGGTTGGGTTTGCTTTGGAAATCATTAAAGCTGGACATTTGCTTGTTTTCTTGTGGACATTCATAAGAAGGTTCATATTGTAACCCCCTTCTTTCCAACACACAAACACACACACATGCATGCACACACACACACCCTAGGAATTCATTTTCTCTTTTTTTCAGCTTTAATTGAGTTTATTGGTACATTTTAGGGATACAGTACAGTTACAGTCATTGTTGGGATCTTGTACTTCAACATGACAGGTCTTGGTTCTCATTTTTTCCCCTTGTCCCTGCCCTCCCTTCAGCCCCCTCGTCCCCTCCCCACCTACAAACACTTTATTTCTATCTTCTCATTATCTCACATTTTTTTCCTTTCCCTTATTATTCTTCCCCTACCCATCCCACCTTCCCTACACCTTTAGCCCCTTCCTTCATATTTCACAATGTCAGTAATCTTATTAGGATCTTATGTATTATTGCAGTTTATTCACACCAGAGAAACTATTCGGTATTTACACGTGTGTGATTTATTTATTTCACTTAGGAGTATATCTTCAATATTTATCCATTTTTCTATGAATGAATCTATTTTTTCATTATTTATGGTTAAGTAATATTCCATTTTATAGAAAAACCACATCTTCTTTATCCAGTTTCCAGTTGATGGGCAGATGTGCTATTTCCAAGTTTTAGCTATTACAAACTGTGCTGCTATAAACATGGGTGTGCATACATCACTGTGATATGATTATTTTAGTTCTTTTGGAAAGATACCCAGCACAGGGATGGCTGGGTCAAATGGAACTTCTAGTCCCAGCTCTTTGAGGTATCTCTATGTTGATTTCCATAGTGGTTGCACCAGACTGCACTCCCACCAACAATGGAGAAGGGTTCCTTTCTCCCCACAGCTCTGCCAACATTTGTTATTGGTTGATTTCTTGATAGCAGCCATTATTGGTGGAGTGAGGTGGAATCTCAGTGTTGTTTTCATCTGCATCTCTCAAATGACCAGCGATGTGGAGCATTTTTCATATATTTACTTGCTGCTTTTATTTCTTTGTCTGATAATTGTCTGTTCATTTCAGATGGCCATTTTTGAAATGGTTCTTTATATTTGGGTGGGCTGATTATTTTGAGTTCTTTATATATTCTAGATAATAGTCCTTTGTCTGAGGAGCAGCTAGTAAAATTTTTTTCCCACATTGTAGGTTGTCTCTTAGTTTTGCTGATGGTTTCTTTTGCAGTACAGAAGCTTTTTAATAAGATGAGATCCCAGTTGTTGATTCTTTCTGCTAGTTCCCATATGACTGAGGATTTGTTCATAAAGTCTTTTCCTATGCTTATGCCAATGTCTTCAAGAGTTCTGTCTAACTTACCTTCCAACAAGTTTAGTGTTTCTGTTTTAATATTTAGATCTTTAATCCACTTGGAATTTAATTTAGTGCATGTTGAAAGATAATGGTCCAGTTTTAATCTTTGGCAGGTTGAAATCCAGTTTTTCCAACACCATTTATAAAAGAGGCTATCTTTCCTCCACTGAGGATGGTCAGCTCCTTTGTCAAAGATGATGTAGCTGAGTACATCTGGATTTGTTTTTGTGTCTTCCAATCTGTTCCACTGATCCTCAGGCCTGTTTCTTTGCCAGCACCATGCTGTTTTATCACAGTGGCTTTTTGGTATAGTTTCAAATTGGGAATTGTTATACCCACTGCCATGTGTCTGTTGCCTAGGATGGGTTTTGCTATTCTAGGTGTCTTATGGTTCCAAATGAATTTTTGGATTCTTCTTTCTAGTTCTGTGAAATATAGTGTTGGAATTTCAATTGGCATTGCATTGAATCTGTATAGCAGTTTTGGTAGCATGGCCATTTTCACTATGTTGATTCTTCCTACCCAGGAGCAAGGGATATCTTTCCATTTTCTTATATCCTCTTTGATGTCTTTTTTCAGAGTGCTGTAGTTTTCAGTGTAGAGATCTTTTGCTTCTTTTGTTAGACTGATATCTAGATACTTCATTTTTTTGGTTGCTATTGTGAAAGGAATTGTTTCCCAATTTCTCTCTCGGTGAGTCTCTTATTTGTGTACAAGAAGGCTATTGATTTTGGGGTGTTCACCTTGTATCCAGCTACTCTGCTAAAAGTGTCAATTAAGTCTAGAAGTCTTTTGGTGGAGTTTTTTGGGTCTTCAGTGTAGAGTATCATATCATCAGCAAATAATGACAGTTTAACTTCTTCCCTTCCTATCTTTATTGCTTTAATTTCTTTCTCTTATCTAATTGCTGTGGCTAATATTTCCAGAACTACATTGAAGAGGAGTGGTAATAGAAGTCATCCTTGTTTTCAGTTTTTGGCCATTTAATATGATATTGGCTGTTTATTGTTCATAGATAGCCTTTATTGAGTTGAGATATAGGCCATCTATTCCAACTTTTTGCAGAGATTTTATCATGAATGGGCTTTGAATTTTGTCAAATGCTTTTTCTGCATCTATTGAGAGGATCATATGGTTTTTGTCCTTGACTTTATTAATATAATGTATTACATTTATTGACTTACGTATGTTCAACCACCCTTGCATCCCTGGAATAAATCCAACTTGGTCAGGATGTATGATCTTCTTGATAATCCTCTGTGTTCTGTTTGCTAGTATCTTATTAAGGATTTTTGCATCTATATTCATTAATGAAATTGGCCTATAGTTCTCTTTTTTAGTTTCATCTTTCCCTGGTTTGGGAATCAAAGTGATACTTCCTTCCAGGAATGAATTTGGAAGTATAGCTTCCCTCATTATCTCTTCTTTTTAAAAGAGGAATTTAATCTCAGCATTTGGGAGGCAGAGGCAGAGTCAGGAGGATTGCTAAGTTTGAGGCCAGCCTGAATTGCATAACGAAACCTTTCCAAAAGAAAGAAAAAAAGAAAGAAAGAAAGAAAGGATGCTTTTCTATATAGAAATAATGACATGCTCTTCATTAAATCTATCTTTTTTCTTACTACTCCACCTGGTGTTTCCTTTCTGGCCAATCCTTTAGCAAAGCCTTAGAAATTCCTGCACCCCTATACTTGCACACTACTTCAAGGAGCTCTGTCCTCTAATGTCACTTTCTGTTCTCAGGATTGCTCTGGCCAGAGACCAGAGCACTTTTTTCACAAGCTCAGAGGGAGATGTATTTAATATCTTTCAAGGTAAAATCTTCCTCCCTGCTTTGTGATCCACAGTTTAAATGTACTTTTCTTATCTTAGAAGAAAATAAAAATCCCATATGTATTAATTATAGAGTACAGCTTAAATTTCTAGATTCCTGCAGGCACTTGTAGGCATTTAATAATTCTCATTTCTCTTGGCTGATTTTATTCTTGAATTTTTAAATAGCAATCATACCTTACTGTGCCTTGAGCTGTGCATTCATCCATTTTTGTAGTGCCAAATTTAACTGGTCATCAGAGAATTGTTTTCTGTGCACTTCATCCCTGTTCACTTCTCCCTCCTGTGTTCAACGGCAGATTGAAACTTTGGCTGGGAGTTTATTCTCTGCTTCTAACACCAATGCCACTCTGACTAGAGAACCACTTGAAAGATGTATATAACATGTGCTTATTTCTCAGAAGATTCCTAGAATAACTCTCCCCGAGGAAACATTTTGAGCACTTTGAGGAATTTAAAACTCTAAGTACCTCACCTATTCTTGATAGTCAGGCAATCTAGGGACACAGTATGTTGTAAAAGATAAAGTTCTTGACTAGAAGACAGGAAACATGTGTTCTTATCTTGGGCTGAAAGCTCGCCAGCTATGGAATATTGCATGGGTCATCCCTGGGCAATTTTTTCATCTGTGGGATTGTGCTTTGGTGATTCTTACTGAATGTGGGAGCAGAAGTACCTATTCCTTCTGGGAACATGTAAGAGTCTGTAAGGGTACATATTTTTATGACCCAAACTATAATAAGAGAAATTATTCAAAGTTAGCTTGGGTTGTACAGATGCATAGAAGCAACATTTAAAAAGCACTGTATAAGAACATGGGTTTAAAAATGCTCAAAATGCTGAGTGAGAATATCTTTGAGGTCTTTAATTTTTGCTATTTTTAGTTTTCTTGCATTTCTTGACTTTCTGCTTGCATCTATCTTTCTCTATCCCTGTGCCTTGCCCTCCACAGTTTGATATAAATTATACAACCTCAGACAGGAGTTCTGGGCCTTCTACTCCTCCAGAATTACTAATGAAGATAAATAATTCCTTTTACTCAGTAAAAATGCAATAAAAATCAAAGGACCAAGTCCTCTGAGAAGGTAGCTTGCTTTCCCTGTTGGACCTTCCTGCCTGGACCCTTGTATCTCTACTGTGTTGGAACTGTTACATTGCCAAGCATGCTGGAGTAAAAAGTAGTTCTGAATCTCCAGTCCTGTTTTGTTTAATAACTGTGATGGGGTCCAGGACATGCTACCAAAAAATATTTTAGCTTAAAGAATTTGAGAAAACAGCAGAAGCAAAGGTTGCTTTGACTTTCGCCTCATCTTCCCCCTGAAATAGATAATAAAACTTAGGATAGATCTTCTGACCCTCCCCTGAGAGAGGCTGTAAGATCTGCCTGTGATAGATGCCCTTGCTGTCCCCTGGAGGATAGGAACGTCCTTATCTCTGAAAACCCAGGGAGATACAGCGAGGAATCCAAGGAAAGAGGATGCCTAAGATCACCTGTTGTCACATCATACTACACATCATACAAATGTATTCCCCTATGACTCTATTCTTCTTCAAAAGTAGCATGAAAATACTCAAGTTTGACAATTTCTTTGGATCTTTATTTCCTGATGAAGTTTTTCATGTCACACAGAATTTACATTAAAGAATTCTTTGAATTTCTTTGTTGGTAATCTTTCTTTATTATAGAAGCTTCAGCCACAAACTAGGTCTTTTCCTCTCCTACATACCACAAATGATAGGTATGTTATTTCATTTCACATGACTCAGTTACTGAAAGAGAAGTTATCATTTTCTTCTTGTATTCTTAAAACTGGCCAAGAATATTCTCTATAGTGACTGTCTCATTGCAAGAAGACTTCAGGGCCACCTGGTCAACCAAAGAAACTTTCCAATTTGAGCAATGCTTTTCACATGAGTAGGTTTGGGCTGGGGTGAGGGGCAAGGACTTTCTGTGAAAACAACTTTAAGAAGAGACACCAGGAGAGTGATGATCTGGAGACAGGTTTTGAACAAGGAAAGTGAGCGGGTCCCTCCTCCCCCTTCCCATCTTAGCCCTGCTGGGACACCAAGAGGGTACTAAACTGACAGGATTCCTTAGTGCTTGTTTGGTGATGGTGGTACCCAGGAGACAGACTATGAGACCATTGGAGTGAGAGGGATGCAGGGAGTAGAAAAGTAGGTCAAAGGGATCCTGAGAATAAATTGGACATGATCATGA
Source organism: Fukomys damarensis (assembly GCF_012274545.1). Taxonomy (NCBI): domain Eukaryota; kingdom Metazoa; phylum Chordata; class Mammalia; order Rodentia; family Bathyergidae; genus Fukomys; species Fukomys damarensis. The sequence continues at coordinate 43,392,832 of NW_022900950.1, read as the reverse complement.
ATTCAACTCATTTGAATAGTGTTTTAGAGTAAATTGAAAGAAATCATATTGTTTATCTGTCTTTGACACTTGGTATCACAGAAATTGACTGAAGAATAAAAATCCAAAGAGTGGATCTCTGTAGGCATCCTCCCCACAAACCTTTCTTCTTCTAGGAAAAAACATCTGTGTCCTTGCAGGATACAAAGCAGAGCCCACTGAAAAAAGACCACAGTAAGAGCGTACAAGGCTAAAAGTCTGCTCTTGTAGGGGTAGAAGGCCTTTTTAAAAAACCTAAAACTGCTTATAATTTCATCAGACAAGGAAACTTACTATTGCAATTGTAAAGAATTAACATGCATAAATATTGCAGTGATTCACAAGAGGCTAAGCTTTCTTGCAAGCAAGCACGCACGCATGCACACACACACACACACACACACGCACAGGACATCTGAGAAAACACCTGAGAAATGGACACTCTTTTCCTAAGGCTTGTCAGGAGTTGATTGTGAACTCCTTCCACCCACAGGATGAGCAGAATGGCTCTTCTGAGGACTTGGAAGTGTTTGGGTCAAAGGCATGGAAAGGCTGAGCCTGTTTTGCTGACTCCCACAGGAAGTGGTGGGTTGAAGCACAGCTACAGGCTTTCCTGTGCAGCGTAAATTGGCCCAATGTGCGCAAAACATTCTTATCTGATGAAGAACTGGAAGTGTGACTGTGTGCTAAAATGTTGGAAATTATATTGGGTCTCTGCTTCACTGTTCCCTCATTTTTCTTCCTCTCCTATCCCTTCTTTGTCTTTGGCAATCACACTGGGCCCTGGGTTCTTTTCTAGCTTCTCACATGTTTTTGATTAGGAAGGAAAAATACACCAGAGAACAGAAGTAATCACATTCTTCCCTCCTCTTTCAGGTGAATGCTCTTAATTGTTAATCTTTTTGTACATTTCAATCAGAAATACATATATATATATATATATATATATAGTCAACTTAAATATAAATATAAATATAATTAATATAAT
>NW_022900950.1:43344985-43391487 GCF_012274545.1 Fukomys damarensis | reverse complement strand
ATAATTAATATAATATAAATAATATAATAAATAATAAAAATATATATAGTCAACCTAAAAAAAAGCACTTTTAAATCTATCTCTTTTTGAAATGTGTCTTGTCCCAAAGAACATATCAATTTGAAACAAACTACACTTGGACAAAAACTATTCATTTTCCTAGGAGGAATAAACTGAACTGGTGATCAGATATTTGACTTCCAGTCCTGTCTCTGTATTTAACTAATTGTGTGGCTTTAAAAATTTTTTCTTGTGTTAATTTTGTCATCTCTAAAAAATGACAAAGTAGATTAGATCATCTCCTGAGTACCTCCCAGGAGATTTTCTGATCCTTATAAGGTGCATTGGTGCCACCTCTATGAAAAAGCTGACATGAGACTCCTACCCACACAGGAAAATAAAGGCAAACCCTCCAATTCTTGCATTTATTTCTCTAATGAAATAAAAATGCCAAAAACTAAAATTAATTCCAATGTATTAGCATGATTTTGATTTTATTAATAATTCAGCTGCCATCAGAATACAGATTCCAGAGCCAGGACCCAGATATGGCACTTAAAATGCATACAATAGATGTTGGCTGGAGGACAAGCTTCTCTAGCTGAAAATGGGGTTTAGTGCAAGGAACACAGAATGTATAAAAGCAAGGCTCTGTCTCAGTCCCTACCACTAACAGCTGTACGACGTAGAACTATGGTAGTCACATACCATTTCAGAGCCTCAGTTTCCTTAACTGCAAGATCCCATATGACATGATGTACATGAAAATGATTCATCAAGTTTAGAGTACTCAAATGGCATCCTAAGGACATGTGCCAAAAGCTTCCCTAAACTTAATGTTCATTGGCACCTCTGAAAAGCCATTTATTTTTACCTCAAATTATAGCTAAGCAACAAACTACAGGAAACATACTTAGATGTTTAATGTATAAGAGAATTAAGTAGAAAAAAGATGTGCCATGTACAGGAACCTAATGACTTCCACAAATATAAACATTATATGTCATAAATATGAGCTAATGTTAAATAATACTAACAAGAATGAAGAAAGGGAATTAGAGGAGGAGGAAGGGAAGGGGGAGAGAAGGAGAAAGGATTTACAAAAGAAACAAATTCCATTATGTACAGGGACCCACTCCCTAAGATGACTGTAAACTGAATATACTGCAAACGTACTAATAAAAATTTTTTTAAAGGAAAAAGAACTGAAAATACCCATGTCACTTAAAAAGTTAACTAGTAAATCCATCTCATCGGATAAGCTGAGAAGTCTGATCTCTAAATTTCACACCCTCCAATATGAGGTTAGAAGTCATTCTATTCTAAACAAGGCCAACTAGAGGCAGAGGCCTGAAAGAGCTTGCATATTCCGTCATCTTAAGATATTTGTTTGTTCCGTATTTTGTGGCAAGTTTCTTGGGACATGACTTCTAACTTACAGAGAACTTGAAAAAGTGAAACTACAAACATACCAGTAATATTTGTCCAGACTCATTTAATATTTTACCCAGATATTTTGTCATTTGTTTGCTCCCTCTCTTTTTATCTTTCATCTATCATCTATTCCTCTATCTATAGTTTCTTTTTTGTACTTTTTGAGATTAATTCCATGGTTTTGTACTACTAAGTATCTCAATTTTTATTTCCAAAGAACATGGATACTTTTGTATGTAGCCATTACACAATTACAGACTACAGACAATTTAGCATTGATACAATACTGTACATCTGAGGACACCTTCTGCAGAGGTCACGATTTCCATGAAAGCCAGGAAAACGGCTGGCTGTCAGAATTCTGTTTCCTTCCTGGTACCAGAAACTCACACTGAAGACTGCAGCACACAAAGCATCTCGCCACCTTCATCTATAAATTAGGAACTCCAACCACTATGACCTATAGATAGCGCCTTCTGGCTCGACGCATCCATATTCCATGACTTGGCTGCACTTCTGACCCTAGGTTTCTATCTCCAGGCTCCAGACAACTTGGAGCAATACTGACTGTGCCTGGAAGCTTAGAGTGAGAGGACAGGCGATTCATATAACCTCACCTTTGGCTCTGCACTGCATAATGCAGGCCCCTCTTTGAAGACATTTCCAGGCATGGTCAACTCATCTTAACCTTTATCTGCTCCTAAGACATTCCATCCCAGGGCTCTGTGCACTGCTGCAAACAACAACAAAAGGCCAAAGAGGCAGGGGATCTTCCATTTTTATCAGTGCTTATGCTTGTGATCTACTGGAGAGGGATAAAACACATTTGATCATCAGTGACAAAAAAAGTCACGTTATACAGGTTTTTTTTTCTCACTTCAGTTTAGTGGTTCTTATTTTTACCATTTATTGAAAATGAGCACATTGCTAGTAAGAGTATCCCAAGCTTTAAATGGAAAAATAAATGTTTACAGCACCACCTGAAAAATCTAAATTACATAATATGAAAGTGGGTTTATTATTGTGAAGTGTAGAGGAACTGTTTTTACCAGAAGGATGTGGGCTTATAACGGTTCCACCTTCTGGTGACCTGGATGTACCCACCCGACGTACATCATTCTCCACCGGCCTGACACTCAAAGTCCTCCCCTGAGAGAGCTCATGAAGGATGAGCTCTGGCGATGCGGGACAGTCACCGTGTCAGCAACCTGCCGAGCAGAGGTTATTAATGTGAGCAGCTGCTCAGGCTTAAAGAAAGAAAGAGTAACAATGGCAGAGGAACTGAGCAAGGGACAAAAACTTCAGTTTACAATAAGAATATCTTCTGGAGTTCATGATCTCTGTTGTTACATTTGGGGATCAGGCTTTACCATAGTTCTCTCTCTTGATTATCCCCCAAATGACTGTCAGGGTGATTCTTCATTCCCTGTGAGTCTGTGCGTCACCAGTACACGAGGGGTGTCTGCTATTTTTAGATTATCAGAGCAGAAGAACACATTTCACTTCCATCCTGCTGAAGGCAGGCAGTACCCGGACCCTAAAGCAGTGACCGTCCTAAAGTAGCACTTGACTCCTAACTGCGCAAAGGCTTGCTCTGGCAGAGAGCAGCAGCTGGCTGAGGAGGGGTTAGAAAAAGAGAAGAAAGATGTTCTCCTATTTGCTCCTGAGCAATGGTTAATGTTGACAGCAGAATTAAGTGCCTTGAGAAGTCAGAAGTGCTGGTGAGGTACTGCAGGTGGGATCCCCTACTCTGCAGCCAAGAAGGATTTCTGTGACCTCCAAGGGTGGGGTTGATTTTGAAAAACCCCAGAGGCTGGAACTGATCTTTGAGTATTAGTCAGTCTTCATGTCCTTGCACTTTCGAGGAGGCAGGCGGTGGCAGAACCACTGAGCTAAATCCCCAACCCAGTTGGCCGTTTGTTTTGAGAGTTTGGCAACTATTTCAGTGGTGAAGTGGAGGGCACACTGGGCTCTCATCAGTGTGAGAGGACCTTCTCCTCCTCCGCCTTGCTCGTGATCAGGGATACTTGGCCCCCAACTTCTCTTCTCCTCTCAACTTCAACTCCCCCTCCCACTCCCAAATTTTCCTAAAACCCAGAACTACCACAATCTGGAAGGGAGATCTGAAAAGAGGCCATCAGCACCTACTGCCTGTGACCTATCTGCACCCCCTGTCTTCAGAGATGAAGTTGATACACTGCCCACACCCACTGGCACGGGTGTCATAAGGCTGTTACTTTGGCTGGGAGGCAGTCACATCAGAATCTGGCAGATTTAACAAGCAGTTTTCCTCAGTGATAGGAGAATTCTTGCTTAATACAGATTTATTTCCCATGGTTAAATCATTCAACTTAGAGAAGATGAGGGCAGTCGCATGACCCAGTTGGTGTGACATGCAAATTAGGATTTTGTATCTTTCTTCTCTCTCTCTCTCTCTGTCTCTCTGCCTCCCTCTCTCCCTGTCTCTCTCTCCCTCTCCCTCTCTCTCTCCCTCCCTTCTGCTCTTTTTCTCTCTTCCTTTTTTCTTTTATGAAAAAAATTTCATAACAAAATAATGACACTAGTTAATACACTGTATATCATTATCTTCAAGTAGTTACTTCAAAGTAGTCACAGAAGATTTCTCTTACAAAGAAGAAACAAATACAAAACTTTCCAATGAACTAAAAGAAACTAGTAATATAATTGAAACAAATTAGCATAGAGCTCAAAATAATTTGAAACACCTAAATAGGCATCATGGTCTGTGTTTAGATATTTCCCCAGGGCCTCATGCAGGTGAGGCAGAGTCTCCCTTTTTTCAAGGTAGTGGAATCTGGGATGTGTGATGCTGGGGTTAAGGGCCTGTGATTACTAACCCACCACACGTGAGTGATTAGTTTGGCATCGCCCTGATCCCTATAGTCTGGATGGGTCAGAAAGGGGCAGAAAGATGCTGGTAAAGCCTCTTGTTACGCCTACTGCCTTGTGCACACCATGCTGTCTGCCATCTCAACCTGAGAGCCAGCTGACTATGGACTAAAACCTCTGAGAAGTGTGAGCCAAATGAACCCCTTCCTCTTCAACTTTGGGGGTTGGGTACTTTGTTTCAGCAACTAGAGAAAAGTAACTAGTAAAATAGGTAATTTGGGGAACTATCTCAACCTCTCCCTACTTCCTATTTCTCTGTCTTCCATTTTGCTCCTCATTTGCATATACATACTTTGAGTTTCTCAAGTAAGAGAAATCATGTGATACTTTAGCTGTGCTCTATTTCACTTAACATTATATTCTCAAGTTGCATTCGTTTTCCTACAAATGATTCAAGTGTATTTTTCTTTAGGGAAGAGTGATACTCCATTGTGTTTAAACACTACATTTTCTTTGTCCATTCATCTGTTGATAGACATATGCACTGTTTCCAAGATCTAGCTATGATAAATTGTGCTGCTATAAACATGAGCATGTATATATTTCTATAACACAATACTTTTAACTCTTTGGGGACGATAACTAAAGGAAGGATAGCTGAGTCACTCTTCTCTTTTTGGTTCCAGGGATTGAACTCGGGTCCTTGCATTTGTGAGGCAGGCGGTGGAACCACTGAGCTAAGTCCCTGGCCCTACGCTTCTGTTTTTAAACTTTCAATTTTGTAAGCTTTAGGTAGTAATGGCTTTATCTTTAACAGGCTATGTTCATACAAGACAACTTGGGTATGAATTGTGAAATTGGAATGGTAAGAAGTCTGACTTACAGAGTGGCCAGTGTTAGTACTGTGTGAAACATTTGAGGGTTTGAATTGTTGGTTCACTATTAAGTGGTCCTCCTGTCACTGTATGGCTGATGACTCTTACCCATGTGTCCTACAATACAGAAAGGATGCTGTAAATCTATGAAAAAGCAGAGGACAATAAATGAAAATTAAACCAAAATGTAGAGTTACTTCTCTAGACAACTCCAGGAAAAAGCAGTTTGTACGCCAGGATTGCCCGGCGCCCCCCGCCAAAATCCCAGATCTCTACATTTTAAAAATGTAAGTTTTTAAACTAAGCTAATCTCCTTTCCACCTCAGACTCTCAAAAGTTGGATTCTTATCATTTTTTTAATTCCCTTGTCTAGAAATGCCACCTCTAAAGTGGGAAGCCCTGGTCTAACAGGTAACTCCACACACCCCTCATGTTGTGATGCTGGTAAGAGTTTTGAAAATGATTTTAAAAGCTTAAAATTCACAGATTTAGAAGTCTGCAGAAGCACATTTTGGAGTTTCACTACAAAAGAATATAATCTTGTAAGATCTCTTTTCTTGTAATAGTCCAAGTAAACAAATGTCACAGACATTTTTGTGACTTAACAGGTCTGCATTTCATCAATTTGTCAGGAAGCTGAGCAATGTACCTATTAAAAACTCATAAAAAATAGGAGCTATAATTTGGATTTTTATTTATAACTCAATTCCAGTGAGCTGGCACCAACCTTTAAAGAGTTTTTTTTCCAAAACAGAGTATGACTCTGAGTCAAAACCAAATTGATTCCAGCTTTCTCAGTTTATTAACTTCCTTTTTATTTTCTGCTGTTTCTTATTGCTATAGTCATTCCCACTCTATTACTAAGCTGCTAATTCCACATGCACCATCCTTTCCCTATATAGGTTATTAAAAGTGCGGGAGCAACACCCAGCAATTCAAACTCAGTACTAGAGTGAGGTAAGCTGAGCTTACAGTTCAGCAAGGAAAGTGAATATACAATCAAAATCATAGTGTTTTATTACCAGTGGGGATGGGGACAGGGATGAAGATATCAAAGACCAATCCTTCTCGTAACACAGTCTGATGGCTAGAGACCTTCTCATATTACCTCTTGGAACCTTCATTTTGATTCTTCCTATATGGCAAAGCAAAATTCATAATATACAAAAGAAATTGCCCAGCCTTTGTAACCTCAAAATTTGGAATATACATTCCGATCCTACCCTTTACTATATGTATGATTCTGAAAAATTACGTTAGTGCTGTGAACTGCACAGTATAGGGAGGCAATCCTATAATAGCATATGTTTTCATGATGATTTGAAACATTCTATATTAAATATCTATTGTATCCTTCAGCACATGGTAGATACAAATAAAGAGTAGTCACAGTTGTTATTTTGTCAAATTTTTCTCTTCAGTAATTGAGATTATCACTATTTTCTTCATTCTATTAATGTGGTGTGTTACACTGATTGATTTTTGAATGACAAGCTATCCCTGTATTCTGGGAATAAATCCCATTTGCTCCACTCTGTCATCTTATGGTAGTAATTTTACAATATTAATCTATATCTGTTATATACTCACTAACAGTTATAGTTGCTTTTATAAACCTATCTTATGAACCTTTGAAAAACTAAAGAACAAAGTTAAGCCAAAATTACAAAATATAGGCATTTATATTTGTTTTTTTGAAAATTTGAGTTTATTGGTATGTTTTAGGTATACAGTAAAGTTACATTCATTATTGGGATCTTGTACCTTTACATGACAGGTCTTGGTTCTCATTTTTTCCCCTTGTACCTGCCTATATTTGTTAATATATTCACCTTTAACAAAGATTTTTATACCTTCAACTGGTTGTGAGTTACTCATCGGTATTCAGTCATTTCTATTTGAAGGTCTCCCTTTAGCATTTCTTGTAGGGCAAGTCTAGTGGTGATTAACTTCTGTAGTTTGTGTGTTATTTACATGACGTCTTGGTTCTCATTTTTTCCCCTTGTACCTGCCTATATTTGTTAATATATTCACCTTTAACAAAGATTTTTATACCTTCAACTGGTTGTGAGTTACTCATCGGTATTCAGTCATTTCTATTTGAAGGTCTCCCTTTAGCATTTCTTGTAGGGCAAGTCTAGTGGTGATTAACTTCTGTAGTTTGTGTGTTTGTTTGTGTGTGTGTATGTGTGCACACGTGTGCACACATGTGCAGGAACTTCTTAATTTTACCCTCATTTTGCAAGGGAAGTTTTGTTAGAGAATTCTCAGCTGGCATGTTTTCTTTTGGCACTTTAAATATATCATCCCACAGCCTTCTGTTTTCCATAGTTTCTGCTGATAATTGGAGAAAAATTTCACTGAGGATTCCCTGGAATGACATCATTTTTTACTTGCCGATTTTAAGAGATCCACTTTGTCTTTTAGGAATTTAACTGCAATGTGTCTTGGTGTGGGTCTCTTTCAGTTTATCCTACTTGGATGTCATTGATCTTCTAGGATTTGTAGGTATGTGTCTTTTATGAAATTGGGGACATTTGTGCTATTACTTTTTCAAATAAACTTTTAAAATTTTCCCTCTCTCTTCCTATAATTTCCATTGCACATATATTGCTCTTCTTGGTGGTGTCCTACAAGTCCTTTGAACTCTGTTCCCTTTCTTACTCATCTGTCTTTTTGCTGCTCGTACCTAATCATTTCAACATGTTATCCTCAAGTTCTTTGATTTCTTTTTTCTGACAGTTCAAATCTGCTTTTAGGCTCTACCAGTGAATTTTCCTTTTATTTATTTTAGTTAGGAAGTTTATTTGGAAAAACAGGAGTCTGGAGAATCCTAGTCCATTGTCTTGATAATGTCCATTATTATTACTTGAAGTGGATTAACCATATAATGAAAACTGCTCTGGGCTAGGTATTCTGCTTTTGCCCTTCAGACCCACTCTTGCCCTGTTTTGTTCCAGCATATGCCTAAAAGCTGATCCGAAGGCTACAGCAATTTACTTTCTGCCCCCCCCCGGGGGGGGCAGAGGATAGGAATTTAATTCCCTTTGTATAGGACTTAACTATGTTTTCTCACCCAGCACCCAGGTTCCCTCCAGTGGCTCTGTTCCTAGTGATGCCCTCTGTGAGATCCAGAACTAGCATATTCCCATTCAGACCTAGGAGTAATAAAGAGCTCACTCATCACCATCACCTTCTGCCATGTCAAGCTTAGGGTCTTTCAGAATCCCTTATACATGTTCTTAAATCTTCCTATATCGCTTCAAATGCCCTTTTTGTTTCTCCTCACTTACTAGTTTGAGAGTGCCATCTGTTTCCTGCTGGAACTCTGGTGGACACATTGCATTGTTGGCTGCTATTTGTTTGTCAAAGAAATGCATCTGATTTTGCAGAAATGTGCTCAGGCTTTGGCAGATTCTGGAGGCTACTTTGGGCCAAGAGATAGAAATTAACTGTTTTGGATGAACTTAGAACATTCATTGGGAATGACAGTCAGCTTGCAGGCGAGAAAATGTCTCTCATTAAACACACAGACCTTGTCTTATCTTGTAATCTGCAATTTGAACAAATTCATGGCTCAGTTTGCACAAGGCAAGTGAATGAAAAGAATGTAAAGCTTGCTTTCCTGTCATGGGCAGACGGTGCAGTACATCAGTCTCTCATCACAGAGTTATCCCAAGTGTGGGGTCATCTTACCTTCCCCAAAGTGAGGAGCCCAGTCATCAGGCAGAACTAAAAAGGGAGAGAGTTAGAGTTCAATGTATCTACAGAAGAGCTGCCTATAAGGTAAGACTAAACACAGTGATGACTCCCTTTTAATTCATTCTCTTTACTACAGAAGTCCTTTCTTGAGCTCAGAGCTGATACTTTCCTCTACCCTAAGCCTCCAGTGGCTTCCTTTGACCTCAAGACAGACTAACAAATAGCTGACATGAGGGCTGTCACTCTCACTGTCTTCTCCCTCAGCATGCTTGTCCACCATGGCTGCCTTCAGTCTTAGACCCTTCTAATCATAGCTCTATGGACAGCACGATTTATAGTTTTTTCCACTAAGGTAAACATTTTTGTCAACCTGTTCTTTAAGATACAGTACTACATATCCCAAATTTAAAAGCACAGTATCACATAATCTGGCTCTAGATCTCCCACTCTGTGCCATTACTTTGTAACTCTATATACTGTTCTTAACACACATTAGGTGTGTGAAATGTCAAATTATATTTGTACAATTCTATAAAGTTCTCCTTATGCACATATGCATTTAAAGCTGGAGCTAAAATGTTTCAGCCACATATCCTTGGAGTATTGCAGCAACATCAGATATTTGTAAATTTGAGTGGAGCACTTTTCCATACACTTGTGCGATTCAAAGGAAGACATAGTTTACCAGATGAGCATTGAGAAACAAATTCCTTATAGAGTAAAAGCCACATGTTTAAGGTCACTGAGCCTTCAACTAGTCCTTTACAGTAAATGGCCCTGATGACATTGATCTTATTGTAGTAGAGGGGTCAACATACACTCATGCAAGGTCAAATATTTTTTAACTGTAGCTCAGCTCTCCAGACTGTAGCTCATTATTTTTTTTAGAAAGCCTCAAAGTGAATCCCAAATTTTTGTTTTTTTCCCCACATTATTTCAGTTTTACCTTTTCTCAGAAAAGGTGACTACATCATTTATCTGGTGAATTTTTCTAAGTATAAATTTATTAACATTAATTTACTGAATTTGCATTAGAATTTCAAATTCTGATCCTAAAGAGTAGAACAAAACATTGTATCTTTGAAAAGAGAATCAAAATTATAAGATGTATTTAGATCAATCAGAATCTGAATGTAGACAACTCCTACTTAATCCAGTGCCAGTGGAGAACGTGACAGGTTGATATTCACATGAGTTTCATTCCACCAATATTCATTCGAAGACTGCAGTGTCTGGTCGAGGCTAAATGCTGGCAAGTCTCAAAGCTAAAGGAGGCCACTGCCGTTTCTCCCAAAGCATGCAGGCTCATGATCATAGACAATATGCACACAAATTGTTATATCCAATCATTCATTTTAAACTGTACACTTCAGATGATATTTTCAAGCTACTGTAATCAGTATTTACTGGGTGGTGGACAGTCATTATCTTGCATGTACTGTATCATTTCATTCTTCAATCTATGAAGTAAGCATTGCTCATCTCACTTTAGAGATGAGAAAGCTGGGGCTTGGAAAATAGGGATATTATAAAGATCAATTCACTAATAAGCCATTGTCTAGAAGGAGCCAGAAATTAATGGTTGGAATCATGTTTTTAGGCAAACATGTTTTGAAGGCATTAGGACTTAATAACAAAGATAAGGCTACAAATAATTAAAAACTGGATTCTCAGTTCCTTGATAATTCAGTTATTGTAAATATGTGGTAGTTGGGTAGTTGACAACTCAAAAGATAGTTTTTGCTCTGAGTGATTTTTTTGCCAAAATCTTTTTTAAACAAACCCACTGGAAATATTTTCAAAATCTTTTTAAAAAACAGCAAAAACAAATTTGGACCCAGTTAAAAAGCGATTGTAGATTCTGATCTCAATACAGGATTTATCTTTATAAATAACCCAGGGTGGTATGTGGATGTGTGGCCAACAGTGATAAGATTATAGACTATCAACTAGAAACACAGTCACAATAGTGAAGTCTGGGAGTAAAGATTTTGTGTATCTGGAATATTTGCAATAGCTTTATTACTGTTGATGTTTTAACATATTTTGAAAGTGGAAATAGTGGGTGAGGCTAGGATAATACTTTCGCTATGAGAGACTTTGGTTTCTCTCTCCATATAATTTCAAATAGAGAAAACAAACCATGGAATCCAATTACTTCCAGTGAAGAATTATGTGTGAATACTGAATAGTTTCTCTGGTGTGATAAACTAAAAGTGTAAATAAGTATCAAAATGTATAATTGACATTGTGTAATAGGAAAAATGTCTAAAGGTGTAGGGGAAGTGGGAGAGGTAGGGGAAAGCTAAGAAGGGAAAATAAAAAATAAGAGAAAAGTTAAAAAAAGGAAATAAAGTCTCTGTAAATAGGGAAGGGTGGAGGGGGTGAAGGGAGGGCAGGGGTATGGGGAAAAAATGAGAACCAAGACCTGTCATGTAAAGGTACAAGTTCACAAAGAGAAACGTAACTGTACTGTATACCTAAAATGTACCGATAAAGAAAAAAGGGAAAAAAAGAATTATAATTGCTAAAAGAGGAAGGGTGGGGGGTGAAGGGAGGGCAGGGGTATGGGGAAAAAATGAGAACCAAGACCTGTCATGTAAAGGTACAAGTTCACAAAGATGAACGTAACTGTACTGTATACCTAAAATGTACCGATAAAGAAAAAAGGGAAAAAAAGAATTATAATTGCTAAAAGATGCCATAGAAGGAGACTCTGACAACAGTCTCACATGTTGAGGAAGTGAGATTAGTTACAGAAGTTCTAGAGTTGTTTTGTTTTGGTTTTTTGGGGCTTAGTTTGTTTGGGTTTGGTTTGGTTTGGGTTTTTTTGTTGTTGTTGTTGCCGTACTGGAGATTAAACCCAAGGCCTTTGAACTGACTTACATCCCCAGCTCTTTTCTTCATTTTTTATTTTGTGACAGGGTCTCATTAAATCACAAAGCTAACAAGACGGGGTACAAATTTGCAATTAACCCACCTTAGCCTACTGGAGTCCTGAGATTACAGATGGGCACCACCAAGCCTGGTTCAGAGATTGGGTTTCATAACAAAAGCCAGAAATGGAAAGGTAGAGTTGATAGACACAGTTGAATACAATTTTAAGGTTCCTTCCAAAAGTTCTCAGCACACGTGTAAAGCAGAACAGACTGTTTTTATTTATTTATTTATTTTTTTGTAAATGGCTTGGGAATTTCTCAATCAAAATTTCCTCTATCAGAGAAATTATAATTTTCTTGGGAGCAGGAGAACAGAAGACCCTGCAGAATCCAGAGAGAAGAAAAACATTGAGAAGCTTAAGTTGCATACATGCAGTCAGTAATCAGCAACTTGAGTTTATAGCCCAAGGTTCTAGTACTACCAGGAAGAGTCAGCTCTGTGAACATGATGTTCCCGTGCTTAGTGCATTGGTGACAAGGGTGTGGGTACACATGTATCAGGTGGCCTAATTTGGTGGTTAAGCAAACTGGCTCCAGAGGTAAGCAATGCTAATTCAAGTAGGTGACATCTAAAACCTGGTGGAGGTGGTGATGGAGGGACCAATTTTTAGTTTTATTCATGGAATAGAATGTTCTCAGTTGGTGTGTTTGCATGTATGCCTCAAAGTGCAAAGAGAGTAGAATACCAACTATAAATACAAATTCAAAAGTATGAATTCTACCTTCTATTGGCTGTGTGGTCTCGAACATTTTGCTTTGCTGTTGTCAGCCTCAGTTTCCTCATCTGAAAAATGGAGATAGTAAAACTACTTACTCATAGAATTGTGAGGAGTAAATGAGGTTGGAATTTAACACTCTGACTGGAAGTTAGTAAGGGTTTCTTTTCATTAGATATTACTATTATCAACATAGATGTACTTTGCATATTCACACAATGAATCTTGCTCTTAATTAAATGTGATTTGCCAAGACTTTAAAGACTCTCTGTTTTGCTCTTTCCCTCTATTTCCTCCCTAGCTATTTTTAACATGGTAGAGCTCATCTTGAAGGTCAATCAAATCTCATTTCCTGGAATGGAAGAAAGTGTAGACTAAGTCCCCCTGACCGTCACATTCTCCAAAGAGTTTCACCATGGGTGGTGAAAACTCAGCTGGCCAGCTGGTGCTACAGGATCTAATTATAGGAAAATGCCATTAAACCTTTTAGTGCACTTTCTAGAGGACAGACAATCATCTCCCCTGGTGATTTTTTTTACAGTTCTGGTGTATAGTAAGGACCTGTGAATTCAAGTGGTCATCAGCCATGGGTAGGAGGAGAGGGTGGTGACAACCTTCATGGACAGTGTAGTCAGTGTAGTCAGAGTCTGGCTTGATGCCAGCCCCAATACAATGTCATCTGCACCTGATGTTCAGGTAGGCTAGAGGGAAATCAACAGTACATCTTATCTAGACTTCCTAAAGTTTTAATTACACTCAGATCCCCTTGATAGCATGACCTCATCTACACAATGTTTCCCAAACAATGTTTTCAAGAGGATTCTGTGGAGACCAGAGTTGTAGATCATGGCGTGACTTCCTCCTTGGCATTCTGTCAGCATCTTCTTCCTCTTTCTCCTGGCACCTCGGTCTGTTCATTGCCTGTCTGACTTTCAACACTTTCCTTCCTCCACGACCTCCTGCCATTTTATCTCTACTTTGCCTCCTTATTAGAGAAAGGTTCTTCCCTAGGTGGTTTCAGGAGCTTACCCTTCAGTCTGAAGGTTTAGTAAGGCTTTGAAAACCACCCGGGAGGAGCTCCAGTGTACTTTCTGCCTCCTTCCTTTCTTACCCACAGTTCTTCCTCCTTTGCTTCTTTCCTCCTTCTTTTCCCGCCTCATTCCCTATATGCCTCCCATCATCATTTCCCTTTTCTTCTTTCCTTTCTCCCTCCCTCCTCATTTCCTTCCTTTTATCCGTAGCATATGCATTGACTGCCTGTTATACACTTGGCACTAAGACTATTAATTATCTGCTTTCAGGCCAGGCTCTCAAATTTGCAGATGTCATCTGTTATGATTTGTCCCTGCAAAGTCCCCATGTGCTCACAGGTGAGGGTGTGAAAGACGATTGGATTGTGGAGGTGCTACAACTGACATGCTAGGAGGAGGTGGAATCCTGGCTCGAGGTGGGTTATCAGGGGTGTACCTGGCAGAGAACATCATCCTCCCTGGCTCCTCCCTTCTCTTTCTGCTTCCTGGCCACCGTCATGTGAGCAGCTTTTCTCTGCTGAGCCCCTGCTTTCTGCCATGCTGTTCTGCTTTGCAACTGGCTAACCATGGACTGTAACTGTGAGAAAAATCAATTTCTCTTCCTTTAAGTTGTGGGTGTTGGGTATTTTATCCTAGTGACAAGAAAAGTGACTAAGACAATAGCAAATAGTATTAAGTTGCTAACACCTTGAAAAATGAGAAAATGTGTACATTTATTGAATACATGTATTCAAAAATAGAAAAAATTTTGAAATGATTTGTGAAGTGTAGGCTTTATTTAGCACAGGGGCAAAGAGTAAAGCCCTGAGAAAGTAAGTGAAATAAGATTGATTGGGCAGAGCTGGACTAGCAAACACAAATCCCATGCATTTCTTGACCATTTCCTATTCATTCTGACCTGAGCTAGAGACTGTGAGAGAAAGAGGAAAGTGGGAATGATGCTTTGGAACAGCATCCATGGGCAATGTCATTAGGAACAGCCAACCAGTGACACCACACATGGATTCCCCAGAGGAATTCTAAGCACTTGGCTACAAGACAGGCACAGCCCAGGCAGACAGGTAGTGGTTTCTCAGGATGAAGTGCATTCCTGGTACTGAATCACTGTGTCAAGAAGAACTTTCTGACATTAGTTTCCAAACAGCTCATCCAGACTCTCTTACCAAGAGAGCACTGGAGCATGATGCCATTGCAGCACATGCTTTATTTATTTTCTCTCTTTTCTAAAGGGTAATTTCAACCAAAAGGGAACCATAGCCTGTGGAAACTCTGAGTAGTGGCTTGGCATCTCTGGAATCTGTCTGTCTTACTTTATAGAAAGTTCTAAGTTCTATCTGGAAAATAAAACTGGTCGTTTTTAATGTGCAAAATAAGCCTACTGCTCTGTCTTCTAATACATGTCCCCAAACTAAAAGCAAAACAATTCTATCCTATTAAATATCTAGCTATGTTGCTTAAAATCAATTTTATCTTAGCTGTCTAATTCTGTGAACATTAATTTATGAATATAGAGCCTTTCAAATCTTCAATCTTTTAAATTTTCTATATCCTGTTCTTTTTAGGTAAAACTTAATATCTTCCAGGCTTGTGCACTCATGTTCATTGCTGTGATTGACCCCATAATATTTACTTATAACATTCATAAAAACACCCTGCATGCCAAGAGCTGTTCATTGCAGGAAGATGATAAAATATAAAAATATTTAATCAGCCAGTGGGAATTCCCTTGCTTGCTAAATCAAAGGCTCTCTTAGAGGGCCCACAGGGACATTGGAAGGGCAGCAGATGCAGCCATGCTGAGAAACAGCAAGAGGGAAGGCTCCAGAAAATCTGCTCTTGTCAGGGACCTTTATGTCTCAAACAGTCAGACCTACAGAGGTATTTGGCTTTATTTTTCGAGGACTGGAGGACTGGTGTGTCTAGGCATTGTGTGCTTTTCCACTGTGGTTTTTGTAGCTCGTCACATCCCTCCCAGGGCCTTCCTACCACTTGACTTCTACTCTGCTCCTCCTTCCCATCCCCTGGATTCATCTGTTTCTCTAATAGAAACACCAGGGAAGGTTTCTAAGGAAAACATGCTGGAGAAGTGACACAGGAAGCAATGTGGGAAACCATTCTGGGAAAATAGTTCTGCACCCAGCCTGAATCTGTTGTAGGTATCTGGAGCAAATCACTGCCTATTATAGTTTAGATCTAGAATGTCCTCCAAAAGCCTTATCTGCTTACAGGTAGGGCTTTGGGGAGGTTATTGGGTCATGGGAGCACAATAGCTGACTTGCTGTTAGCAGGCAGGGCCTTGTTGATGTGGGACACTGAAGGTGTAACCTGGAAGGGTTTATCTCCCTTCCTGGCTGCCATGAGTTGAACAGCTTTCCTCCACCCAGGTCTTTTCACCATGCCCTTTGTGTCTTGGAGCCAGACAAAAATGAACTGAATCCTCTAAAATCCAAGTACCAAAATTAACCTGTCCTCTTTTAAATTATGGGAGCAGGTATCATGTCCAGCAACAAAAAAGTAACTAAAACACTGCCCATCTCTTGGAAGTAAGACAGATCTTTTATTTTCAGCCCTCGTGGTTTCAAAATGTACTTGTAGATTAGAAAAGAAGTGATGAGGAGCCATAGAGTTTTTAACCCCCCCCACTTCCATGTCAATCAACTCTGCCTTCATCAATTTCATATTTTGGATTATACATAATAGTCAATTCAAAAAATGTTTCACTGTCGAAATGAAAAGCTTAAAAATCACTTGACCAAAGAGAGATACCCATTCAATATGAGTATAACTTGGGGCTCAGTAACAACCCAGACTCAAGCTTCCCACTCCTTGGCATTCCCCACTAAATATTACTCAAGACCAGTTCGATTACATTTTCACTAAGTGGCTATCAGAGCACCAGTTCCAGTTCAAGGTCTACTGAGATATTTTTGGAATTCAAGGACTCAGTGTAAAAGCTGCAATGTAAACCAGTTGGCAGAAGGCCTTTCTGTCCTTCTGGGTTACTTCATATTAGAATGGTATGAAGCAGTGCCTGTGGGTCCCTACTGACTGCCACAGTTATTTCGTTCTTGTTTTTAGTAGATCTGGTCTTGGAATTGTAACATAACCATCTCCCTCCCCAGGACCCACGATTCATGAGCATTATATCAGGACATGCATACGTGACGGTCACCATGATAACTTAGAGCCACTTAGTGTCTCGCTGTGATGTTTCTAAGCCAAGCTTGTCCTGGGATGATCTTTCCCAGATGTCTCTTTGGAGCTTTATGAAGTTTCCTGAGAAGTTTACTAAATGAGGTCATCAAAATCCCAGGAGTGGACACTACCAGTCCAGACACATTTATCATATCTTCCTCCTTCATTCCCTAGTTTTCATTTTAGGTCATGTGGAATGGTTTTAAATCATTCCATCATCAAATAATTTTGCCATTCAATTTCAATATCATGCTACATATTCTTAATTTCTTCATTCAGTTTTGTGTCACTGCAATAACATTAACCCAAAATTCTATAACAAATTAAAATTGACAAAAGTGAAATTTACAAAAACAGAAGGTTTTCCTGGGTAAAACTTAAGGAACTTTTAAATTTAGCTACTTAAAATTGCATCTAATCCTGACATCAAAAGGTAATTTTGGGGATCATTTTGTTATATATTCTTCCATGTCTTCCCTAGACAACTTTGTTTTATACAATGAGGTCAACAGTATGTGCAATTTTATAATCTGCTGTTTTAACTAAAACATAACACAACATGAACATTTTCTCATGTTAATTAATATTATTCTATAATATAATTCATAATGAATAAAATCAATTAACAATATATTTTTAAATGAGATCGTACTTTTTAATGATTACAGTATATAGTCTGTTGAACTCAATTCTTTACCACTGGAATTATAAGAAGTTCCAATTTTTCAATATTAAAAGTTCTGAGAGGGCTGGGGTTTGGCTCAGTGGTTCTGCCGCCTGCCTCATAAGCACAAAGGCCTGACTGGGATCCCCGGTACCAAAAAAAAAAAATCCTGAGATAATTAGACTTATACCTTCATTGATAGAATGGAACCAGTATCTCATTCTTACTTTTAATTCAGAATTCTGTGCACTGTGATAAGACTAAACATCATGACAAATATGTATGGTCATCTGTATTTCTTTTTTGGGCAATGTTTATTCATGTTATTTGCCATTTTCCCTCATGTGTCCTATCATTGATTTCTAAGAACTTATTACACATGAAGGATCTGAAGCTTTTATCTTATACATATACGATGACCATTTTTTCCAGAGCTCTAAGTATAAAAATGTTTAGAATCTTTACAGTCAAAATGATAAAAACTATTGTTTATTTTCTTATTGTATTTGCTGTTGGTATCATGCTTTGGAAAACTTCAGCATATCCAAGGTTCTATCAGTACTCTTCCTCTCACCATTTACTTTGTTTCCACTTCAGATTAAAATCACTAAGTAACCTGGAATATATTGGAACAAAGTGTGAGAAAGACTTTTGTCCTCTAATCCAAATATCCAGCCTGTTGGCAAATCTTTTCAGTTCCTCTCTCAGGGCCTTTATGGAATCTAGTTTTCTATGCATAACCAACGCACTTATTACAGATATTGGTAGGCCCACAAATTCGTATCAACTTTAACCTATTCAAGCTGTTCAGAAGCTCATGGTAATTTCAAATGCTAAGCCCTTGTATGTTCATGTAAGTAAATGTTTATATATATTTGCTCTTAAAATTAAATAAAGTTTTATTTGTTTGATTGCAATATAGTTCATGGTCTTTAAATTAAATTATGACTTGCTAAATCCAAAATGTCACTTTTTGAAGGCAGCTTCTTTTATTTAAGGCTCTGGTCAGAGACCTTAAGTCTTCCTAAGTCCTGCAGACTCTCCATTGTCTAGGGACCCCACGGCTCCTCATGAGCCTATTCTCAAAATTCCGCATGTGGCTACAACTTCCCCTCTGACCAGCCATCTCAGTTCCATCCTTCCAGCTGCTGTGTGAGTCCCATTTTTCTCCAGAAGGCAATGATGGACAACTTAGATAAGAATTAAAAGATTTTTCTGCCTCTTTGTAGTTCCTCACACAGTTCTATAATAGTCTTCACTGCCATTCCAAATTTCAATCACCTCCAACAAGCATAAAAACTGAACTTGCTTTTAAAGTAGTCATTATTTGGTGGAACTCTGGATTTTCAGGAAAAAAAAGTGAGATAACCTAGAGAATTTATAACCTTTCTACCTCAGTTTTATTTTATCCTTCAACTTCAGGAGACATCGGTATCACTCTCACTTGTGTAAACAATCTGGGATGATCTATTTTTAAAATATTATTTCCTAGAAAATTATAAAACTTTTATAACCTTTCCATGTCTTGTATTAAAATATAAAGTTTTTAATGGTTTTTGGTGATGATAATAATGATGATGACTCCTATATTTATGTTCTTCAAGATACTCTTAAAATAATGACAAAGAAATTTTACTTACTACATATTTATACGTTTTTCTGTCCCACAATTCTATTATTCCTCTAACATTATACATTCATTTGGCTCTGCTTGGTCTATTTATTTTTCTGTTTATTTTTAAATAATATTTTTTAAAAGATTATGGTGCTGAAACTGCTTGCGTATTGTCAGTTTCCACAATGGCATCATATTTTGTAAGTAATTCTCTTTTCTTAACACTGGCTGGCATTTTGTTTATGAACAATTTATATACCTTTAGCATAGATGTAGTCACCTATATATCTATTATAATGCCTTAATCTGTCTGCAAGTTTGAAAGCAATTCAAAAATAATCAGCATGTTTTGGTAGCCTAAATTGTTTATTCTAAAAGCATAATTTTGAAAATTTTGAGATGTATGTGAAATTTAATTTTATACCAAAATATCTGATTTCCTTTACTTTGTTAGGCCTTTTCCTGGAATTCTTACTTTTTCCTCCAGGTCACACTGTAAAGAAAAGAACGTAGAATCTGTTTCACCACTTTGCTAACCTCTGAGCTTTCTGGGTTAGCTACAAAATGATTGTTTTTAAGAGTGGCTAAAAAATAACAGAACATAAATAAGTAGTAACTCTCTTTTCCTTTGGTGAATTTTTGTTAGTTATTATTACTTTCCTTGTGACTGGGATACAAAGACTGACACCTACAATTTAAAACAGGAAAAGTTTATTTTGGCTCACTGGTTGTAGAGCTTTCAGTCCATAGTCAGCTGAGGCAGGGCAGAATGGCAGAGGGGCCTGGTAGAGGTAAAAGAGCTCATGGCATGATGGCAGGAAACAGAGGGATATAAGGAGGATGGAGAGAGATAAACTCTTCCAGGCCACATACTCAGGGACCTATCTCCTCCGACCAGGCTTCACCGCCCAAATCACATTTAGCTATAAACTTATCAATGAACTAATCCATTGACAAGTATCGCTACTTTGGGGGAATATCTAGGTATAAACCATAACAAATGTAGAAGTGTAATTTTTAAAAAAATCTCTCCTAGCACCAAGAGTATACACTGCAGTTGAAGCATTTAAAGTGTTTGAAGCATGCTTCCTTCCAGAATAAGACTGACCTAACGGATTGCAGGTCAACAAATAAGCCAATGAAATATGACAGATAATAAAGAAGGGAAAGAGATAATAAGTAAGGGAGAGAATAGCCAGGGTTAGCAGGCTGTTTAATATTTAATAGGCAGCATTTAATTCTCCATTGAGATCAAAAGCTCCCCATTAATCCTGTTCTGCAAAGATGTGGAAACTGGAGGGCCATTTCAGACAGGACATGGTGATTTAATGCATCCAAATACGGATTATCTTGCTTGGGAATATAAAGGTACAATGAATCTACTGCTGGGCACCACATGGATTGAGGTAATGTGACCAGGATCCAGAGAACATTAGCATCCGTCATCAAAGCCACATGACTAGACACTGACTTAGAATCATAAGAAATTCAGCATCATTGGGTAGAGGCACATCCTATGGAATGAAGAGTTCCATGAACTCAGGAATCGACTACATGCCATCACTGTCATCATATTTATTCAGTCAATCATGCACCATCTATTGAGCACTTATAATATGTCAGGGACCATTTTAAGCACCAGAGTATAGCGGTGAGCAAGACAGCAAAAACACCTGCCTCGTAAAGTGTAGAGTTTAGCCATAGGGCAGAAAATGTAGCTGGCATTCTTTAGCGCTTCATGGGATATAGAATTATTTAATTGATTAGATAACAAACCTTATTCATACGGAAACATTTACTATAGGAAAGCTGAACAAGATGGAATAAAATATCAAGGACAAGAATTCTGAGATTCATAGAGAATGACATGTCAAGTAGAAGGGCATTCATGTAGGGCATCTTTAAAGAAAATTCTTTGAGGTAGGGGGAGGTATATTGTTATCTATGAGGGCAAGAGCTGTGTTAATTACCTTTCGCTTGCTTCTGAGACAAAATACCTGACACCTAAAGTTAAAGAGGGAAAGGTTTATTTAGCTCACAGTTTGTAAAGGTTTCAGTCCTTAGATGGCTGGCTCCAAGGCAGGGTGGCACATGGCAGAGGGGCATCACAGAGGAGAATAACAGTTCATGGCACCTACATGGTAGGGAGAACAACAGGTGAGAAGACAAGCCTTTTTCAGTCCCTTATATTGTATCCAGGCTACCAGGATTAGGGTGGTGCCAAAGCAATCAGTAGACTGATTTAGTAATCACCCACCCTTAATCTGAGCATACATACTCTAGATTCAGTCACTTACGACTGAATGAGGCTTCGGGAGGACATCTAGCCCCTAACCATATCAAGAGTTATCTGTCTATCTTTTCTCTGTCTGTTCCATTGTCTATCTATCTATCAACATATCTCTTTTTTCCCTCAATGTATACATTTTTTGATAGGGTGGATAATACTTCCTCCCAAGATATCCACGTCCTAGTACCTGGAACTTGTGAATGTAACATAATAATATAATGGGGGGAGGATTGACTGATGTACATATACTTTTTTTTTTTTTTGTACCAGGGATCGAACTTGGGCCCTTGTGCTTGTGAGGCAGGTAGCAGAACCACTGAGCCAAATCCCCAGCCCTGTACATATACTTTTTTGTTTGTTTGTTTTTGGTACCAGGGATTGAACTCGGGTCCCTGCGCTTGCAAGGCAGACAGCAGAACCACTGAGGTAAATGCCCAGCCCCACCGTGCATATATTTTTAAGGGAAGGATTTTGAGATGAAATAATAAACGTAGATGGTTTAGGGGTACCCTAAATGTCATCAAATTCTCCTCAGATTAGACCATGCTGGGTATGGTGCTACACTCCTATAATTATAGCACTTGGAAGGCTGGGGAAGAAGGATCACAGTGAGTTCAAGGCCAGTCTGAATTACATAGCCCCACCCCCCATCTCAAAACAAAACAAAACGAAATGATTAGGCCACAGAAGAGGAGAAAATAATGTGATCACAGGCACAGAAATTGGAGTGATGTAGCCACAAGCCGAAAAGTGACAACAGACATTAGAGTTTGGGAGCGGCAGGAATAGGGTCTCCCTGAGAGCCTCTGGAGGGAGCATGCTTTTCATGATAGCTTGATTTGACCTACTGAAACTGATTTCAGATTCCACTTCTCCTATGCAGGAGGATAAAAAAATAAATATTCTTTTAAGCCACTATGTTTGTGTTGATTTGTTACAGCCAACAAAGAAAACTAATACATACCTGTGGATACACCCACATGTGATCATGTGTATGCCTCATAGTTCTATTTATCTACCAGATGTCTCTATAAAAATATCTTATAGTTATTTAATATTCAAAACAGAGTCTTGCTTATTGTCCCTAAATCAATGTCTCTACTAATCTTTCTCATCTTTGGAAAAAGTCACCCCGTCTTTACCTCTTCAGGTTAAAAAATTAATTCTCTTCCTTTTCTTCATTCCCTCTACTCTCATTTCCAAACAATCATCAGTATCTTTTAGTTTTACCTCCAAAATAGCTCCAGAATCTTCTGACTGTTATATCACTATTATAGACAGCTAAGTTCTGTGAAAATATAACAGGCAGTTAGATAGGCTGAGCCTTCCGAAGAATCAATACAAAAGGTGAAAGCATACTACAACTGTGGCTGGAGACACAGCAGTTGGGCTCCAGGCCTCAAGATAGCCACAAAAAGATCGGGTATTTCTCCAAAGAATGAGATAAATAATAATGTCTACTAAAAGTCTAGATAGTCATCAGCCACCTCAGTGGGTAACCGTGACCCCTGATCTATCACCTACCTGAGAAGTTCTTTGTTTTTTCCATGCACACTCCTATGTTACTTGCTTCCCCATTGGGTCATTATTACCTAAGTGGCTATACTTACAATATTGGTTGATCATAGCTATAGCCCATGTTGTACCCACATGGTTGCATGCCATAAAACTTCCTCTGAGAAGTGGGGTTGGAGGCAACCCACTTGCTGGTGTCCCCTCCTGTCTCTCTCAGGCAGGAAGTGTATATCCCTCAATAAATATTTCTGTCATACCTGGTAGGTGCCTGTTCTTTCCAGGCACTGTCTCCATGGCAACCATGCAGATAGGAGCACACAGTGCCCATCAGGGCCCGGGTACCATCAAGCCTTGGTGGAAGATATGCTGGAAACCTCAAAGAAGAACAAAGACAAGACACCATGTTCCAGCCCCTCTCTCTGAGAAGTTTAATAACATCTACTCTGCCTGCTCTGAGGGGTGTGACAACACGCCCTCTACCTATCCTCAGAAGTGAAACCTCACTCTCTCTGTCCCCAAATTCCATAAAGCAGCAACCCTGCCCCTCTTCTTTAAATTGTTTGTTCTCTGCTCACTCCCTGCTGAGCTCCCCTTTTCACACTCAACCTGATGGCACGCCTTCCAGCAAGTGAATAAACAGCCTCTGCCCAGTGTCTGCCCAAAGTGGTCTCTTTCTCTTTAATATGATTTCCTACTCAACTGCTGTTGTTCATAGAATTCATCCCTCAATTTTAGAGAACATGAATTTGGCATCTAACAGGTTGGGAGTTATATTTCCCTTATATCATTTGGGGGTTCATATACCATCCCTATATCATCACCAGTACCATCTCCTTGAGGTGAGCCCTCATCATCTCTTACGTGGAGTATGAAAATAGCCTCTGAATATGATCTCCCATTTCCTGTTTTGCTCTCTGCTGTTTCTACAGTATAGTGAGAGAGAATATTTAAAAATATGAAGCAGATTAAACTACTCTCTGTTTCAACCTTCCTCTGGCTTCCCATGACCCTCTTGTTAAATCACGTGTTTTCCAGTCACAAAGTCATCATTATATGCCTCTGAATACCTGTCTGTCCCCTCCTGCCCCATGTCCCAGCTCTCTGTATGTCTTTGTATTCCTTCGAGAGAGCCACTTCATTCAGCCTTCAGAACCCCCTATGTGTTTGTCTTCTTGAATCAGCCTTCCCTCACTTTGTACATCTGACTATTTCCCATCCTTTATATTTGAGCTCAAAATCATCTTAGAAAACCCAGCTGTGAATACTCTCCCTTTAGTAGCCCCTTAATTCTCTCCATTATTTTATTATGCCACCTTATTAATTTCCTTCAAAATTCATCTTATTCACTTCTTATTTTCTGTGTTTCACCTTTTTCCCACTAAAATGTAAGACCCCTTTGAAAGCAGAGGTACTGTCTATCAAGTTTAGTGCTATTTTCTTCTCTCCTGGACTGAAGACCTCTCTGCAGTAGAACCTTAACAAATGTTTATTGAATAAGTGAGTGTATAAATGACTCAAGAAGATAAGGTTTTCTTAAAAGAAAAACTTACTCAGATCAAGCTGAAAAAGACAAAATACCAGTTCACTACACTAGCAATGGCCCTTATCTAAAGTTATGCATCCCTTTTCCATTCCAGAGAGTTTTGGTAGAGAAAATGGACTGAGGTGAGTCCCCAGAAACTGTGTCAGTCTCATCTATGCTCTTCCATTAACAACTACAAGGAAGAATGAATAGAAGTTGGAAGAAGGAGAAGGGAGAAATTAAAGAGGAGGAGGGGAACAATCCATACTCTTTTACCATAAAGCTTCTTCTGAAACATCCCAGTTGTGCCCCTTAGCTGAATGATGAGAAAGGTCGTGTTCACTACAACTGATATTCCAGTAAGAAACTCGGTAGGGGATCCATGTTCAAGTTGTTTGGTGGCAGCTGAGATGGAAAGAACAGACGTAAAGAAAAGATTCAGGAATTCAATCTTGACTATTCCAGTTAAACCTGGATATGTTTATTGAAATGTACTCCCCTGGAAAAATTCCACTCTATGTCAATTTTAATGTTTAAGCTACGAGTAACATAAATACCCAACTCATTCAGCTTAAACAATAAGGCAAGTTTGTATTCTCTTTACAGGAAGTTTAGCTCCAGCGTTAGCTATTGCAAAAGGCTCCTGATACTATCAGGGACTCTTGCTTTTCTCTTTCCATTTGGCCATAATCAGTCTGAGTTTTTCTTTATGTTAGCTGTATGTGTTGGCTGCAATAGCTCTAGGCATCTCATCCACAACGTCCAAAGACTATTAGTGGAAGAATGGCCTCATTTCTTCCTATGCTTCTTTCTCTTTTTGTCAATAAAAAGCCTTTCTCAGAATTCCTCCATGGAATTTCTCCTCACCTCTCATTGGCCAGAAGTGAATTCTCCTAAATGAATGATTAGCTCAAGTCCTTTTTCACTGCTTAAATTTAGATAAGATTTACTCTTGAGGCAGGTACTGAATTTCTCTCCTAAAATATGGATGCCTGAATAAAATTAGAGTTTTGCTACCAAGGAAGAGAGGAGTAGATTTTGAGTTGGTAACTAGCAGGGTCTGCTGCACTTCCTTTCTGTGACCTTTTCCAATTCTTACTTTTCCTCATTTTTGCCTAACAAAATATGAAGTTGATATTCTTATTCCTTGAGTAAGTACTTGATGTCTGAGTCTAGTTAAGGACAGCATAAGGGGTTGGAGCTGCTTGGGAGCCATCTGCATGGAGCTAAGATAGACCCGGAGCCAGAGATTTAGCTCAGTGGTTCTGCCACATGCCTCCCAAGCACAAGGACATGAGTTCGATCCCTGGTAAAAAATAAATAAATAAAAAAGATTGATCCATATAGTCAGGCATGGTGGTGCACTCTTATAGTCCCAGCACTCAGGATGCTGAGGCAGGAGTATTGCTGTCGAGTTACAGGACAGCTTGGGGTATATATAGTGAGTTCAAGCCCAACCTGAACTACATAGGGAGATATGGTCTAAAAAAAATTGATCCATGATTAGGAGAGAGATGTCAAAGGATTGATCTGTGGGATATTCCAGTGATTGAAGAACAGAGGAACAAGGTGAAACATCACATAACATGAGAAGGAAACACCAGGGAAATAAAAACCTAGGAGTATGGTAGCTTGGAAGTCAATCGAAAGTTCCAAGGAAGAGGGAGTGCTTGATTATATCACTTAAAATTTAAATAACATAACCAAGTTTTAACTAAATAATATCTGATGGAAATCCTCCAAAAGGACTATCAGATATTATTTGTTCCGCCCACTGTGGCATTTCTCTGCAAGGCTCTAGTAAAGTTGATTATACCTGATAAACTCTAATTTTCTCTTCCCATTTTCTCTTGGGTCCACCTCAGTGATGTTTTTATTCTCACCTCTGAGACAAGAGGACCTCAATATTGGTAGATCCAATAGTTAAAACTTGACATCTTTATGTGTAACTGACTCAGGACTGCTGACTATTAAAGCAAGAGAAAGGAGAATCACCAGGCAATATCCTTATATAAAACCCAGGGAATAGGATTTTAGTTTCATATACAAATTCAGGGGTCAAGATAGTCAGAGAACTAGGGTACTATGACCATAGTTAATAGGAGAGAATGTAGAACATATGTATATGCAGATTCAGTTACACATAATACATGGGAACTTGCGGAAGTTTGCTTTTGATAGTTTAATTTTCTCAGTTACATAATAAGAAACTTGTTAGTTGAGCGTAAGAATAAGGCAAAATATGATCAGAAATTTGAAGAAATTAGCACAAGTAAAAAAATTTCCCATGCATGTAGGGAATAGAATGGCATAAAGAAACAGAGAATGATGAATACTTTTACTTTGGATCAGGCTGCCTATAAGAACTCTAAACTGAAGTCTAAAATGAGCTTATCTGGGCTTGTAATGTACAATATT
This sequence comes from Fukomys damarensis, assembly GCF_012274545.1. Taxonomy (NCBI): domain Eukaryota; kingdom Metazoa; phylum Chordata; class Mammalia; order Rodentia; family Bathyergidae; genus Fukomys; species Fukomys damarensis. The sequence continues at coordinate 43,364,721 of NW_022900950.1, read as the reverse complement.
AATTAAAACAAGTTTATGAGGATCCAGCAAAACAAATCACCATACTATCTCAGAAGTAGTTGGAAAACCCTCTATGAGAAAGAGGGGGACCATTGCTACTTTTATCCTAACTAGTCTCCTAGCCCCAATACGTGTTTTACTCTTAGACAGTTGGAGAAGTATATATGCTAGCAAGGTATACGTTAGCATTTCTTTTTCCAAACTCATTTTACAGGGAAATCTGGTTTTAACATGGTCAAATATACATCAACCACCCTGGCGTCGCTGACCACAGCTCCATAAGCAAGAATTGGTCACCTGATACATATTTTAGTGATTAGAACAACGAGCACAGGTGCCACCTAAGCTGGAATTCTCACTACCCTTTTCTCTATGGTGTGACTTGAACTAGCCACTTAACTCATTGTGCCTGTTTCCTCATCTGTAAATACAGACAAAAATAAAGCTGTTGTGAGTTTTAGTGAATGAAGTAATCAAGAAAAGCATTCAGAACAGTGCTGGCACATACACGTGCTCATAAATATTAACTGCTTTTATGTTTATTAGTCATTGTTCAACACTGAGAGGTTCCTGGAACTGGTAAGTTGGCAAAGTAAATCAAGGGCCGGCCCTGCCTGGAGATGGAGATCATAACTAGACTGGAATAAACACGGGTGTGGCATTCCTCCTTTAAGTCCGAGTGAAATTATTTTACACTGGGCTTTCAACACAAGGCCATTAATTTAAAAATAACAATAACACTGGGTTAATTATACCTAAATGTTTATAGTAGGTTTATAAAGCTGTATTTTAAAATGTGGATATAAATTTCTATGTTAATCTGTGAGCAGCTCAGAAATGAGTATAATGTAGCGCCTCAAAACCGGAAACCATCTCAGCACATACCAGCACTGTGCTCCCTGTTCCTTGGTTTTCTGCTCTTGTTGTGCTGTCTCTTGAAGCTTGTGGGCTCTTTCTTTTCACTCACTAAAGATCAAATTCTTACATTTAAGACCCTTTGTCTTTGCTGCTGCTGTCTGTCTGCAGTTGTCTGTCTTTTGTCTTTCGTTTATCTCTCTTTTTACATTTTCATGGCTGTGAAGTACATTTTATATTTTTAAATCTAAGACATCTTTCCTTCTGTCAAGGTCTAATTCTCATTTAATGTTATTCTTGGGCCTGCAGATTAAAATATGTTTTTTTGCTAAGGGTAAAAGACAGTGGGATTTGGGGCACTGCTTGCTCTGTGTTCAAGTGTATTCATCTAACAAAGGTACACAATCCATACTAGTTTATTCTAAAAAGAACACACGTTATGTTAAATGCTCATAATCTTTTAAAAAATGAGATACAATTTGCAAAACAAATTCCGCTTCATGTAGTCAGTCACTTCAAACAATATCCCAGATCTGTTTACCGGCTTCTGTCATTAGGCCTAGGTAGGTGGAAATTAGGGGCAGGACATTATTATATTTATTATGTACTGTACTTCCCTATCAGAATCATTAAATGACTTCTGTTGCCTTAGAACAAGGCCCAAATATATTGACTAAGTTTTGAGAGCTCTTTGTTATCTGGTCCTGTCCGTTTCCCTAAGCTCACGTCCCACTTGCCAATCTCCCTTTTTACCTGCTATTCTCCAGACCTATTGAATTCTTTTAGTTCCTTCAAGATACCCTATAAATGTCCTTTTACTGGGCCATAGTTTCCTCATACTTCATGTGATTCATTTATCCTTAAATTATTCGTCTCTCCTCTCAGACATGATTCCTGCTTTAATCCCATGCCTGCACCTTCTCAGAGGTTCTACTCTTCCTCTGTCACATCCCCTCCCATATTTTGCTGGTTTTCATGTGTAAGGGTCTGTCTTCTACTTGACAGTCTTTTCTTTCACTTGTTCAATGTTATAGCTGGCTCACCACTACCACCCATGTTTCTTATACAATGCTGATCCATAGAATGAAATAACCATGTATAAATGAGCTCTTACTATCCCTATCACTTTATTTTCTTGCTTTTTTGGGAGTTTTCTATAAAATTGACCTGACAGATGGGTAGTTTCTTAAGGACACCGAATTCTGAGAATAGACTTTATCTATTCCAGTTTTCTGAAGGCTTCCTCCTTAATCACTTGCTTGTAGGGGGTCAGATGACTACTTTCTCTATTAACTCTTTGCATTCTGTCTTAACTTGCAAGAATTCAACTCTCTCTATGGTCTCTTAATGTTTTCACAGTCCACAGTGAAATCAACATTCTGGGAGAGGTAATTCTCCCTGCAGTATTTTATATGGGAAGATGCTATTAGAAACATTATTACAGGAAATAAGGAGAGTCCTTTCATTTAGTGGACTACATGGACTTAACTATAAAGAATTCTGAACTAATTTTGCAAGATATACTTTAATCTTATTCTTCCAAGCTGAGGTTCTAAGGGTGTTTGACTGCTGGTTGGTCAATCCTAACTGAAGTCTTTGTGCCCTCATTTTTAAGAGAAGGTAAGGTCAAGATTAAGTTTTTATCTCCCTGAATTCTGTCCAATGTGCCTGGATTACACACATTGGTGTGTTTTAATAGCGGGGCACCAGATAAAGCAAAATATCTGTAACAGAGAGAGGAATTAAACAGTGGTAACACTGAACTTTAGTAAAATTGGCCCATGGGCAATTTATAATGCTAAAGGAAAATAATGAACTTGATCCAGTCTGGACTGATATAAACTAAATCAGATGAATATTGACACAGTAATAGAATATTCTGGAAAGTGATTCTCCTCAAAGTCAGATGGATAGCCAACATTTCCAGTTCTGCAGAACAGAAACATAAAGGTTGAAACAAGATCCCAGACAATTACTTAGGTATAGAAAAATGACCCGTCTTCCCTAGAGAACAGGCTAGCTAGGATTTGATAGCTCATTAAAGAACTAAGTGAGCAGGTTGGCATTCAGGAAAGATCTTCCATCCCAGTAATATACTATAATGTGAACCTGGACTTATTTGGAGTCAAGTAAGACTCTTATTAGTGACACCAAACATGGATTTTAATTGAGGGAATTGGTTCCCCTGATGTGAAAATGATGAAACAGTAAGTAACCCAGAGGTTGGGGGACTTGGGAAGATAATGCAGAGAGGAATACATACTACCACTGGAGAGGGGCAAAGGGAAATTCAATTGAACAGAAAATATTAACTTCCCCTCCAAAATGTAGTCCAAATATTTTTCCTCTTTTTTCCACCGCCATCTCTACTTCACATCTGTACTATTGCAATGATGATCTACTTGGTTTATCTACTTGGTTCACCTGGCTATATTCAGGGAGCCTTGGCTTCACCAAAACTGGGAGGTCCCTACAGAGCTCTTTCCAGGGATCCCAGTCAGAAGACCAGAAAGATGCTACAAGGACTGGTGTAACTGTTTTAGTATGTATAACCTAGGCACACTGGTCACAGTTCAATGTGTATTAAAATTAAATTAGGCCTTATCTTCCCTTAAGATGAAAAATCCAAAGGGATATGGTCAGTATTGGAACAAATAGACAGGCCTGAACCAGAAGGTAAAGCACTTTTAGAATTTTATCTTAGAAAAGTTGAGATAGGAAAGAGTTTGAAAATTCAGAGTTAGAGGAGCACAATAGTTTCATCTATGATACATGAGATGACAGAAAACATTTTACATAGACATGTGGAGCAGTCAGAAAAGGAGAGAAAATACAATCCGAAATGTAAAGACTTGTTCAGGAAAGCTAGATTCTAGGATTGAAATAATAGGCAAGGTTAACAAGTAACCTAGAATTGAGAAATGTCATTGCATTTGGTTTCTATGTTCTCATTATCAGCCTTTAGAATGAAAGTTTCTGTGGAGTGATGAGAATTAAATCTACAACAGTGAGTTGGTGAAGGGATATGATGTAGAAAATATAAGCAGTTTGTGTAGACTTTTCTTTTTGAGAAGCTGCCAGAAAGAAGAGAAAAGATGATCATTTGTAAAACAACAGTATCAATGAAAGAAATGGGAATGATTGGTCACATTTATAGTCTTAGAGAGAGGATATGTTGGCAATAAAATATATGGAGATTCAAGAAGAAGGGGAAGGAATTGAGCAGGGAATAAGAGGATGCCAAGACACAACAATCCATCAGTGTCTCAAACCTGAATTGATTTGCCTTCTAGCCAAGTTGGAGTCATGCCTTCATAGTTAAGACTCCCTTTTTTAAAAATTTAATTTATTGGTACATTCTAGGTAGACAGTGCAGTTACATTCATTACTGGGATCTTGTACCTTTACATGCCAGGTCTTGGTTCTCATTTTTTCCCCTTGTCTCTGCCCTCCCTTCACCCTCCCCTCCCCTCCCCCTTTCAAACACTATAATTCCATTTTTACATTTTCTCATATTGTTTTCCTTTTCCCTTGTTCCCCCTTCTGTACCCTTCTCACTGTTCCTACACTTTTGGTCCTTTTCTTCCTATTTGCTAAGTGTCCCATTAGGATCTTGAGTACTGTTTTAGTTTTTCACACCAGAGATACTATTCGGTATTTGCATATGTGTGCCTTATTTATTTCACTAAGAAGTATATCCTCAAAATGTACCCATTTAACTATGAATGAATCTACTTTCTCATTCTTTATGGCTGAGTAGTATTCCATTTTGCAGAAAAACCACATCTTCTTTATCCAGTTTCCAATTGATGGGCAGATGGGCTGTTTCCAAGTTATCGCTATTACAAACTATGCCACTATAAACATGGGTGCACATATACCACTATGGTATGATTCTTTCACTTCTTTTGGAAAGATACCCAACAGAGGATGGCTGGGTCAAATGGAACCTCTAGTCCCAGCTCTTTGAGGTATCTCCATATTGATTTCCATAGTGGTTGCACAAGTCTGCACTCCCACCAACAATGGAGAAGGGTTCCTTTCTCCCCACAACCCCTCAAACATTTGATATTGGTTGATTTCTTGATAGCAGCCATTCTTTGTGGGGTGAGGTGGAATCTCAGTGTTGTTTTCATCTGCATCTCTTGTATGACCAGTGATGTGGACCTTTTTTTCATATATTTACTTGCTGCTTTTATTTCTTTGTCTGAGAAATGTCTGTTCATTTCAGATGCCCACTTTAGAATTGGGTCTTTATATTTGGGGGGGCTGGTTGTTTTGAGTTCTTTATATATTTTAAATAATAGTCCTTTGTCTGAGGAGCAGCTGGTAAAAAATTTTTCCCACATTGTAGGTTGTCTCTTAGTTCTGTTGATCGTTTCTTTTGCAGTGCAGAAGCTTTTTAATAAGATGAGATCCCAGTTGTTCTTTCTGCTAGTTCCTGTGCTACTGAGGATTTGTTTATAAAGTCTTTTCCTATGCCAATGTCTTCCAGAGTTCTGCCTAACTAATCTTCCAGCAAGTTTAGTGTTTTTGTTTTTATGTTTAGATCTTTAATCCACTTGAATTTTAATTTAGTGCATGGTGAGAGATAAGGGTCTAATTTTAATCTTTTACAGGTTGAGATCCAATTTTTCCAACACCATTTATTAAAGAGGCTATCTTTCCTCCAGGGGGAATGGCAGCTCCTTTGTCAAGGATGCGGTAGTTGAGTGCATCTAGAGTTGTTTTTGTGTCTCCCAATGTGTTCCACTGATCCTCAGGTCTGCTTCTTTGCCAGAGCTATGCTGTTTTTATCACAGTGGTTTTGTAGTACAGTTTCAAATTGGGAATTGTTATACCCACTGCCATGTGTCTGCTGCCTAGTATGGCTTTTGCTATTCTAGGTCTCTTATGGTTCCAAATGAATTTTTGGATTCTTCTTTCTAGTTCTGTGAAGTATAGTGTTGAGATTTCAATTGGTATTGCATTGAATCTGTATAGCAGTTTTGTTAGTATGGCCATTTTCACTATGTTGATTCTTCCTACCCAGGAGCAGGGGACATCTTTCCATTTTCTTAAATCCTCCTTGATCTCTTTTTAAAGAGTGCTGTAGTTTTCAGTGGAGAGGTCTTTTGCTTCTTTTGTTAGGTTGATTCCCAGATACTTCATTTATTTGGGTGCTATTGTGAAAGGAATTGTTTCCCTAATTTCCCTCTCAGTGAGTCTCTTATTTGTGTACAAGAAGGATATTGATTTTGGGGTGTTGACCTTGTATCCAGCTACTCTGCCAAAAGTGTCAAATAAGTCAAGAAGTCTTTTGGTGGAGTTTTTTGGGTCTTCAATGTAGAGTATCATATCATCAGCAAATAATGACAGTTTAACTTCTTCCTTTCCTATCTTTATTGCTTTAATTTCTTTCTCTTGTCTAATTGCTATGGCTAATATTTCCAGAACTATATCAAAGAGGAGTGGTGATAGTGCGCATCCTTGTCTTGTTCCTGATTTTCGCATGAAGGTTCTCAGTTTTTGGCCATTCAATGTGATGTTGGCTGTTAGTTTTTCATAGCCTTTATTAAGTTGAGACATAGACCACCTATTCCAATTTTTTGCAGAGTTTTTATTATGAGTGGGTGTTGAATTTTGTCAAATGCTTTTTCTGCATCTATCGAGAGGATCATGTGGTTCTTGTCCTTGACTTTGTTAATGTAGTGTATTACATTAATTGATTTACATATGTTGAACCATCCTTGCATCCCTGGAATAAATCTGACTTGATTGGGATGAATGATCTTCTTGATGATCCTCTGTATTCTGTTTGCTAGTATCTTATTGAGGATTTTTGCATCTATATTCATTAAGGAGATTGGCCTATAGTTCTCTTTTTTTGTTACATCTTTCCCAGGTTTGGGAATCAAAGTGATATTTGCTTCCAGGAATGAATTTGGAAGTATTGCTTCTCTTTCAATTTCGTTGAAAAGTCTGAAGAGTAATGGCAATAGATCTTCTCTAAATGTCTCGTAAAATTCAGCAGTGAATCCATCAGGACCTGGGCTTTTCTTTGTTGGTAAGTTTTTTATTACATTTTCAATTTCATTGATTGTGATTGGGGTGTTTAAAATTTTTTTATCTTCTTTGTTCAACTTTGGTAATTCATAGGTATCTAGAAATCTGTCCATTTCTTCTGTGTTTTCCTTTTTATTAGAGTACAGTTTCTCATAGTATGTACAGATGATCCTCTGGATTTCTGTTAGATCTGTTGTGACTTCGCCTTTTTCATTCCTGATTGCATGGATCTGAGCCTTTTCTTTCCCTTTTTTGATAAGGTTTGGTAAGGGTTAATTGATTTTATTGAGTCTTTCAAAAAACCAACTCTTCGATTCATTTATTTTTTATATCATTTTCTTAGTTTCCATTGTATTGATTTCTGCTCTAATCTTTATAATTTCCTCTCTTGTTCGAGCTTGGGGTTTTTCTTGCTCTTGTTTTTCTAGGAATATAAGAGTCATTCTTAGGTTGTTTATTTCAGCTTGCTCTGTTTTCCTAATGTGGGTGTTTAGTGCTATGAATTTTCCACGTAGAACTGCTTACATTGTGTCCCATAGATTCCTGTATGTTGTTTTGGCATTTTCATTTATTTGTAAAAACTGTCAAATTTCTTCTTTGATTTCCTCTGTGATCCATTGATTGTTCAGGAGAGTGTTGTTCAATTTCCATGTGTTTGTGAAGTTTCTATGGTTTCTTATGCTATTGATCTCCAGCTTTTTTGCACTGCAATCTGATAATATACAGGGAATAACTTCAATTCTTTTGCATTTATTCAAACCTGTTTTGTGAGCTAGTATGTGATCTACCTTGGAGAGTGACCCATGTGCAGCCGAAACGAATGTATATTCTGATTTTATGGGGTGAAATACTCTATAGACGTCTAATAAGTCCATGCGTTCAAGAGCTTGGTTCAGTTCTACTATTTCATTGTTGATTTTTTGCCTAGATGATCTGTCTATTATTGATACTGGACTATTCAGATCCCCCACTACAATTGTATTAGTGGTTATTTGGTTTTTCATGTTACTTAATATTTGTTTTATATAGTTGGGGGCATTTATATTTGGCTCTTATATGTTTATGATTGTCATTTCTTCCTCTTGAATTGTTCCCTTTACAAGGATGTAGTGGCCTTCTTTGTCTCTCTTAGTGAGTTTTGCTTTGAAATTTGCTTTGTCTGTGAATAAGATTGCTACCCCTGTTTTTTTCTGTGCTCCTGTCACGTGGAGAATTGTTTTCCATCCCTTCACTTTCAGTCTATGGGCTTCTTTTTGCACTAGGTGTGTTTCTTGTATACAATATATTGTTGGATTTTGCTTCTTAATCCATTCTGCCAGTCTGTTTCCCTTAATTGGTGAATTGAGGCCATTGACATTGATAGTTATAACTGATACCTACTGACTTATTATTATCCTGTTATTGGCCTTTTGTTAACTCTTTATTTTTTGTCCTCTCTTTTTAGTTTCTAGCTTTGGCTATTTGATTTGCTCTGTTGGACCTCCTGGTGTTGTGATCTTCATTGTCTTTTTCTAGAATATTGTTTAAAATTCTTAGTAGTGCTGGTTTAGTATTCATGAAGTTTCTCAAGTGCTCTTTGTCATGGAAGTATCTTATTTCTCCATCCATTTTGAAAGAGAGTTTTGCAGGATACATCAGTCTTGGTTGTAGGTTGTTTTCTTTTAGGACTTGAAATACCTCACTCCAGGCTCTCGACATGAGGGCTTGTGTTGAAAAGTCTGCTGTGATCCTGATGGGCTTCCCTTTGTGTGTGATTTGTTTCCTTTCTCTTACTGCTTGTAGTATTTTGTTCTTCTGTTGGGTTTGTGGGATATTGATTATTATATGTCTAGGTGTAGAATTTTTTTGATCATGGCTAGTTGGTGTCCTATATGCCTTGCTTATCTGTATGTCTAATTCTTCCCCTCGGTTTGGGAAGTTTTCAGTCATTAATTCTTTGAACAGATTTTTTAAGTCAGTTGCATTTTCTCCTGGTACTTCATGGATTCCTATCAGTCTTATGTTATTCTTCTTTGCATCATCTATGAGTTGTTGGATCAATTTCTCATGCTCCCTGACTGTTTTTAAGAGACCTCTCTTTTCCTGGTCACTGTCTGCTATCCTATCTTCTATATCTGAGATCCTATCCTCGCAATCTTTTATTCTGTTATGTATGCTTTCAATAGAGTTTTTAATCTCTTGGATATCTCTTTGAATCTGTTTAATGGATTCCATTTCTTTCCTATTTTGGGCGTTCACTGTTTCCATTTCTTTCTTATTCTGGGCCTTCATGGTTTCTATTATGTTCCCAAGCTCATCTATTTTTTTGTCAGTTTCTGTTCTGGATTCTTGAATCATGTCTTTCATTTTGCTAGCTCACCATCTCTACGGTTAACTGGGAAATAATTTCTCTTTTGAATTTTTCTAGAGCTTGATTGATCAGTTTTTTCACTTCCTGTGCTGTGAGTTCTGAGTGTGCTGAAGGTTCACTGTTTGATTTTTCATTCTCCTTTGCCCTACTGTTTACCATTGGTGGACTGGAAGTCTGTCTTTGTGGCTTGCTTAAGTGTTTTCTCATCTTTATTTTTGCTGTTGGGTTGACCTGGTTGGATCAATCTGGGTTGACCCAGATTGCTCTGGGTCATTAAATCTTCCTGATATTGTTGCATCCTAGCCTTTGATTTGCTAATGACTTATAGACATTCTTATTTTCATAATTGAGCAAACAACTCATCAAATCAATCCCAATCCTTTATCCCTATCGATACAATCAGTCACATAATAGGATCAATCACCACCCTTTACAGCCCGCCATGCCTCTGCAGAGCACGTCTTAGGACTGGCTCAGTCAGAGAATCTAATGGGGGATGCGGTGCTCAGCGGTGCCTGCTCTGCTACCCTCCTACCACTGTGTCTGAGCCAGTCAGTGGCGCCCTCTGGAAACAGCGCTGCTGCAGAGGAGGCTGTGCAGGAGAGAGGGCTCTGAGTCCAAACTGGGGCAATGATGTCAAACTCACCCGACTGGTGTGCATTGTAGCCAATCACTCAGCTCCTGCTGGAAACAGCGCAGCTCCAGAGGAGGCCATGCAGGAGATAGGGCTCTCAAGACCCCTTTTAAAATGTCTAATTAAATCATTGTCATTTTACCTGGAAAGAGTAGAACGTTGACTTACATTCACCATGTTATCATTGAGGGAAAATGGAAAGTTTACAACTGTTCCTCTCTACCAGGTAGAAATATTCAACTGCACGCAGAATGAAGAGGTGTAATCACCTCACTCTTAAGCAATTTCTGTTAGCTGTTTTCTCTTCAAGCCATTCAGCTCAAGCTACTTCTGGGCCACTCAGCTGGAAGTACTTATGCAAAATCACCAATGATTTTTTTTAACATTGCCCAAATCAATAGAAAGTTTTTGTTTTCACCTAGTCAAAAAGAAACTTTGATCCATCACCATCTCCTCTCCTTACTTCACAATATCACACCAACTTGGTTCTCTTGTCGCCTAATGTTCTCTACCTCACCCCTGTGTGTGTCTTCCTCTTTCTAATAGCTCATCTTTTCTGTCCAAATTTTAAATATTAGAGTTTCTTGATGCCTTGTCCTACTCTCTTGTCAAAGAAATGCCTTTAAATGCTACCAAAAATCAATAAATAATATAAATATCTTTACATGCCATTTGTATAAGCAGCTCTATCTCAGGTGTTGCTCTGAGTTCCATGTCTATAATATGCCTATATATAATCTCCAACTGGATGGTCATTCATATTTATATTGGAACTCTCTCTCTCTCTCTCTCTCTCTCTTTCTTTTTTTTTTTTTTTTTTTTTTTTTTTGGTACCGGGGATGAAACTCAGGAACGTGCACTTGCAGAACCACTGGGGTAAATCCCCAGCCCTCCATATTGGCATTCTTAATTTCTCATCCCAGAAATTTGTTTCTGTCTAGTGCTTCCAGTCTCTGTAAAGGACACTTTTATTCACCTAGTTGCTTAAGCCAGAGCTTAAGTCATGCTTGATTACTCCCTTACCAACCTGAAATCCAATTGAACAGCAAATGTTAACTTCTCTTCCAAAATGTAGTCCAAATATTTTTCTCTTTTCCCTGCCATTACCACTTCATACCTTTATGACTGTAATGATGATCTACTTGGTTTATCTACTTGATTTACCTGGCTATGTTCAGGAATCTTGGCTTCAATTTATATGATGCCAAAATACATCATAACCACATTCTTGACAATACTAACAGTGAGGATTTTCTGGCACTCAAAAAAAACACTGGTCAAGTGTTCGGGTACTCTGGCAGTGGTCAAATGTTCATATTGCCATGTGTCATTTTGTTAAGGGAAAACAGAAAGCCAGTGGCCCTGTCCAATCCTTAGCCATCTGGTTAATCAATGTTCACCAACTGTGTGACAGATAGCTTGGGAAATGGAATACACCAATGGTAGTTGAACCAAAAGGAGAGGATGCTGTTGCTGCCTCTTTGCCAGACATGTTTCACACATCAAGAGAGATACAGTTCCTCAGACTACTCAGATGGACGCCACACAAGCAGTCCTGTCATTATTATGTGAGAGCACTTGCGTGCAAATTGCTTAACAATTAACACTGGGGTAGTAATAGCTTTCAGAGTCATTAAGGTTATAAATCTAACTAAAATTGTCACCCTCTTAGAATTTGCTTCACATTTTGTGTCAATACTCATCAAAGAGATAATGATCATCTTAATTACAATTATAAAAATAGTGCCTCACCCTTGACCTCACTTATAAGCTACAAAGCACTTTTTGCATTAGTTCAGTATTTTCACAGCAACTCTGAAACAAGTACTCTCAACTCCATTAAGTAACTTTTTAAAAAATGACAGCTTGATCATAGAACTCTTTATTGGGTTACATTAGTATGTGCACTTGACAAAAGCCAGCAAAAGTACACTTAAGATTAATGCTTTTTAGCTTCCACTGTAGCCGCCATTGAAGAGCAGCTGCCATGGCTCTATGCTGCCCTGTGGCCGTGGGCCTCAATAAAGACCACAAGGTAACAAAGGACATGAGCAAACCGAGGTACAGCCCCTCTGCGGGCTCCTCACCAAGCACACCAAGTTCGTGCGGACATGATCCCAGAGATGTGCAGCTTCACCCCTTAGGAGCGGTGCACCATGGAGCTGCTCAAGGTGTCGAAGGACAAGTGGGCCCTCAAGTTCATCAAGAAAAGGGTGGGGACGCACATCCGAGCCAAAAGGAAGCGCAAGGAGCTGAGCAACGTGCTGACCACCACGAGGAAAGCAGCTGCCAAGAAGGACTGAGCCCCTCTCCCCTGTGCACAATAAGCCTTTGCGGGAATCAAAAAAAAAAAAAAAGATTTATGCTTTTCAATGTATGTGCATGTTGCATCTAAAAAAATTGAGCTGGAGGTGTATTTCAATGGTAGAGCACTGACCTGGTATGCAAGAAGGCCTGAGTTCAGACCCTAGCACCACAAAGCAAAAAGAAAAGAAAAAAAATGTAAGCCTGTCTCTGTGACAGGCTGCAGTCTCCAGGAATGCAGGCCCCTTGGAAGTCCCTCAACACAGTGACTTTGTTTTCATTTATGGATAGTTAATTAGCAACAGTATGACAATGATCAAAATAAATGAATGGACTGAGCATGTCAACTTTGAGAAACTGTGACAACTTTGACTGTATCCTGTGTATATCCGGCCTAACATTTCCATTATGACTTAAGTTTTTGGTATCAGATGTTACACTTGTATTATCTCTTATGGAAAAAAAAATCCTTTTCTCTCTATATTTGCTTTGTCTTTTTCCTTTTTCTGCAACAGTTACTGCTAGTACCTGCCTTACTGATATAAGCAATGGGGCTGACTGGACCCTTTGGTCCAGTGTTGTTGCTTCCAAGTTTTCTACTGAATATGGTGCTAACTCTTGAGCTACGTACACAATGGTGACTGTGCCCATGTCCTGTGGTCCAGATGTGGTTTCCCCTCAAGGCTTGTTGGGTGGTTGTTCTTCAGTGTGAAAGAGGCAAACCTTTAGGTAGTAGAGCCCAGTAGGATTTCTTATATGGACTGGGAGTGTTACAATTAGGATCTTAAATGTTACTCAAAAGCTAATGTGTTAAAGGGTTGATCTTCAACGAGAAATGTTCTGAGGTGGAACTTTTGAGAAGGGATTGGATCACAACAGCTCTGTCCTTGGGGCTAGATTAATCCATTTATGTATTCATAGTTTAATGAGTTCAGGGGAGGGACTTGGTTCTAAAAGGACTTTCCCTCTCTGTCTCTCTCTCTGACTCTCTCTCTGTCGCTCTCTCTCTCTCTCTGTCTCTCCCTCTCTCTCTCTCTGTCTCTCTTTCTCTCTCTCTTTCTCCCCCCACCTCCTGTCTCTACCTTCCACTGGCTCTTCCTTTCTTCCTGGCTGCTATGACATAGTAGCTTTGCTCCACTATATACGCTAACCATGATCCATGATATTCTGCCTCACCACAGGTCCAGAAACAACAGAGCACAGTGACTAGGGAGTGAAACTCCTCAAACTGCGAGTCAAAATAAACCTTTTTTTCTTTTAAGTTGATTTTCTCAGGTATTTTGTCACAGGAATGGAAAGCTGACTAACAGAAAGAATGCCCTTGGAGAAGGAATTGTGGGACAACAGCCTCTCTGGTTTCCTGTTTAGAGAAGTGATTCCTCCCTCCCACATGTGTTCCCACCATTATCCTCCACCATGAGGTGACGACAAAAGGTGACGAGCTATTTGGACTTCAGCCTTCAGAACTGTGAACTGAACATTTTTTTTCCTTATATGGCTTGTTTGTTTCAGGTATTTCATTATGTAATAAAAAATCATGAATACACTACAAATAAAGTTTTCATTAATGCACTTTTTAGAGTTTTGCCAATAAACAGATTTTTAATCTTGTTGGATTTCTTCTTACTGTCTTTCAAGTTAGTGAGGTGTGGCTACCACGGAGTCACACATTTGCTATGCTACTTCGGAAAAAATAACCAATCACCAGACCATATATTTCAATGTGATTACGATAGTAATACCTATCATCCTACAGAAAACTGGAGAAGATAGCCCAGCAGAGTGCCTGGCAGTGTGCATCCACTGTTTTCCTAGAGTTTGCTCAGCTCTGGAGGAGTGAGCTGGCTCTTCCCATGCGTCTTGGCACATTTGCTTCCCAGCTCCCTTGCATTGCTATTCTATTTAGATTTCCAGTTTCTGATGTAGCATTATCTTTGGATCCTTGGGTCGATATGGAACTTTAAAATTTAGGATTTTTTTCTTTAGCAACAGGCAGCTTCTCCAACTTCCTTAAGCCTAAGACATAAATGACCACCCGCTCCTTTCCTCAGTGCACGTGAATGAACAGAACAGAATGCAGTGCAGGATATTGGCATCAGGAAATCATGGTCTAGAAGTGAGAGAGTAAGCCTGGAGCGGTCTACGGTCTCTTTGTATTTCTTCTTTCCTCAGCTCCTTGCTGTAAAAGACCCTTGCATTCCTGAACACAGTAAGATGGTGATTTGTGGAAGATGAAGCCCCTCCATCTGGTCTAGATTTATATAAAACCTCTTTCCTTTTCACCAAAACCAGTCTCCTCTTGTTGATTTGGGAGCAGGAAGCAGCAAAGAGGCTGGTAGCATGTCTACTATTCTGGCCGTTCTGGGACTCGCTCTTCCTCTGTGTGTGCACATATCCTCCTTCCTCCAAGTTCTCTTTTTTTTTTCTCTCATTGAGTTTATTGGTGCATTTTAGGTATACGGTACCGTTACATTCATCATTGGGATCTTGCACCTTTACATGACAGGTCTTGGTTCTCATTTTTTCCCCACACCCATGCCCTCCCTTCACCCCCTCCTCCCATGTTCTTTGCCCCCCCCATGTTCTTTTTTACCATGGCATCTCTGTGCTGCTGTTGCTGCTGCCTCTGCCGCTGCTCTCACTTGACAGTAGGCCTCTTGCCAAGCCTGCCAACTGGGTTTAAGCTTTTGAATCTTACAGTAAAAAAGGAAAGAAAATGTTTATAGTAACAAGTCAGTCCCCCAAAAATAAATTTTAAAAATTCATTTAGAAAATGAATAATTTCTTTAAAACAACTACAGGCAACCTGTAATGTACAAAGCCTAGTTGGGAGCCATTTTCCAAGAACCAAATTAGTCCTCAGTTAGAAGCGTCTGCTAATAATTCTACTCTAGAATGAATGGAAATAAGGGAAAAGGAAAATATGAAAAGAGAGAATGAATGGTAGTGCTTTTGCCCACTTCTGCAGAGTTCTCTGTTCTATAAATCCTGATACTAAAAAATCCTTAGAAATGCAGCTAGGTGTTCTCTCAGTACTTTTAGGCTAGAACAAAGTAATCTATTGTATTTCTTTTATCATCATAGCTGCCGAAATTTTTAAATAACTTCCATACTATAGTAAAATCTTTTTTACTCATTTAGATTTCTAATAGGATTGTTTTATTCTCTCCTTCCTTTAGTGTTTGGGTCTTGTCATTTTAATCTTATGTTATTTACATAAAAACAGTCCCTTGGGGTTTTGATTGTATTGCTGCTATAGATACCATTTTAAAAAGAAGAAACAAGTAATTTCTGCCTTTTCTTTCCTGGTAGAAGGCATAGAAAGAAAGCAAGGCTTTTAAAGTTAGAGTTTTGAAGTCAATTGCTTTTGGGAGAGTTCATAGTTATTTTGTGCTTCAAGATCTAGAGATCTAAATAGTCTCTTCATCCAACCCAGGCCTGTGTTTGCAGATGCTGGGTACTTTGAGAGAAGACAAACACCAGGAGGAACTTTAAATAAGAGCGAGTTTCTGGGGACTTCTGCTTTAACAGTAAAGATAAAAGAAGATACCAAAGCAGATGATGCTATATTCCCAAGACCTCATAACAGGGAGACAAGATGAGACTCTCTGAGTGATAGACATTGAACACAACTATGAGCACCTGCACCCCCAGAGTAGGTAGAATCTCCGGTATGGGGTGACTGCATACATATCAAGTATCTTACTTTTAATAACAGTGCTTAATATTTCATGATGGAATCCTGCATAAAAGAACAAGCTACTGCAACCATGTCTCCGCAATTCTCTTTAGGTACCAGACAGTCACACTGTTCCAATCCCATTTGATGCCCATCAGAGAGTGACATGCACTATCCACTAGGAACTACACTCCTCCCTGCATTGCTGAAGCAAAGTCCTAGTAAAATTTAATGGAGGTAGGAAAATACACAAAGTATTTTGTGTCTTGACTTTGGGTGTCTTAGAAAATCTCATTCAAAGACAACTTTTGTTGATATCTTTCATTCAAGGGGTTCTGCAGTTCTCACTCATATAGCTGAATTATCTTTTATTATAGCCATACTATATATTATAAACTACTATGCAATCTCTTTAGGAAATACCCAAATTATGAATAATTAGAAGAGAAGTGTATTCTATTCTTTGCCTCTATTTCCTCAGAATTCCTAAGGCATTCAGTTTATGAAGCTTTCACCTGTAATATACAGTACAAAGTTTTGATCTGATGGATAAAATTTTAGGCAGTTTGAAGTTTACTTTCTCTGCTGATAGACCACATTTTATATTTCCAGTCTTATAATTATTTTCCACTTATCCTAGTGTCTTTCAGAATTCAACCTTACTACTTTTACTCTAGCTTCAGTTTTGTATCTGAATTAAGACATTCATAATTTCCTGAATGCTGGAGTAGGTCTCCTGAAGGGAAAATATAGGACAAAACTTTATCCTTTTTTGACTCAGTTATCATTCTATCAGCTTGTTGGTTTGGACGGAGGTTTTATGTTGAGCAGTATCCAAAACAGGCAAGTTTCTATAATTCAGGATCAAAGTATGAGTAAGTAGACAGATTTAACAATACAAGTGTGTGCCACTAATGTTCACTGAGTTGTGAGATTTATAAGTTCATCTTAACAGACTTTCTGATACCTCTGAGCAGAACTAAATTGGCACAGACTTGGTGAACTCAGGAAACCCATCATTATCGGGGTTGTAGTCTTGAGATCTGTAGGCTTAGAAATGAAATTCATCAGAGCATCCAGAGTAGCTCCTTCTCTCTGGGAAGATTCCTATTAACTGAATCCTGTAACTGATATATAATAACAAAAATGAAAATGTGTTCATTTATAGTGAAAACACAGCAAGTGAGCATATCCGATCCCCTTTTTTTAAATTTGCCTTTCTTTAGATAAATCTATAGAGAAAGTCAAATTATCAGAAAGAGGCTTGATGTGTTGAAAGTCAAGTAAGAGGAGCAAGCTGACAATTAAGGTGTCTGCCATTAAGCCATCCACCTCTTCTGATGGATGTTACTGTCGCTGGCCTGGGAACCCTGGTCTAGTCTCAGAACTGTGCTGGAAACTCTCACTGGTATTTCTCTAAGTCATACTCTTCTCCCTCCAGTAGCTGACCAACTTTATTCCCTAATTCTGATTTTTATATATGATATAAACAAGGCACTTTTATATTAGAATAAAATTTAGTTCAGATATATAATTGAAAGCATTGTGAAAATCTAACTTAACATTTTCTTTATGAAAAAAAAAAAAGCACCAAGCCGCAACATATTAAGGCATGCAAAAACACAAAATCGGCTGGGGATTTTGCTCAGTGGCTTGGTGGCCTGCCTTGCAAGTGCAAGGACCCGAGTTCAATGCCCGGTACCAAAAAAAAAAAAAAAAATCACAGTACCTTAATGCAGCCAGAAATCCTGTAATTTACTAGGGCCTACATGACACAGAATTGTATGTTTTGGTTTTGGTAAATGCCTGTTCCTGATATTGCCATACCAGGTCCTCTGACTTACCCTGGCCTCCAGGAATCTTTGGCTGTGGGCATACTCACTATCACCATGTTCAAAATTTCTTTTAATCCCTGCTTTCCATACACAACGAATCCTTTGGTTGCCCAGCTTCCTTGTGTTCCTTCTTATTGGAAAATATCCATTTAGTTTCTGATCTTTCTCCATTTCCTTTGACCAATCATGTCCTTGCTGAATCTCGTTTCCTGACCTGCATTTCCATATCACCTGGCCTCTGGATGCCAGCACTTTTATTCTGCTTTGTCCACTTTGATGTTGAATTTCACCTTCACCTAGGAATGACAGTATTTTTGGAGCATACTGTATCTTACTATTTCTAAAGTAATAAAATTTATACTCAACCATAAAAATGGCAATGTCTAAAGGAGTAATGCTTTGTTTATGTCAAAGCCTTAGAAATTTTTACAACAAATTTTTATAGACTCCATACTTTTTTTTCATTGAGTTTATTGGTACATTTTAGGTATACAGTACAGTTACATTCATCATTGGGATCTTGTACCTTTACATGACAGATCTTGGTTCTTATTTTTTCCCCATATCCTACTCTCCCTTCACCCCCTCCACCCTTCCCTATTTACAAAGACTTTGTTTTCATTTTTTTCTTTTCTCACATTTTTTCTTTTCCCTTCTTTCCTTTTCCCTGCCCTTCCCATTTCCCCTACTCCTTTAGCTCTTTTCTTCCTATTTCACATTATAAATTATACAATTAGGCTCAACAATTATAATAAATGATAAAGCTTGTAACAGAATAAAATGTATGATTTTTAAAAATACTATGAAGTCCAGACTACTGATAGTCCCTTTATCTCTCCTCAAATTATCCCATTTGAGTGCCCCATTGTTTTTTTCTGGGACTCAGTTCCAAGCATTATCTTTATTGTCACACCAACTTTGTCTTCTTCAGGTCCTTCTAAAGTAATAAAACTAGGAATCCATTATCAGACAATGTTGAAATTATGAGTGCTCTAATAATGAGGTTAACAGCTCATTTTCTAAAGTGTAGGGATTTAGAGAGAAGTTCCAATTGCCAAAAGACAATCAATCAACTTCTTCATCCAAAGTATAATTAAACTTTGAATAATTCTCCTCTTTGACATATATAATCATACTCTTCTAACAGAAAAGTCAGATTAAATGTGTTAGATCTAATATTCTAACTAGAAGTGAAGAAGAGTTCTAAATAAAGACTTGAATCACTGAATCCAGATTGCATTTTTCTTATCAGTGCTTTGCCTCACTACTTCTAATAATAATAACAACAATAATAGCTAATAACTATTGAATGCTTAGTTGATGTTGGATATTTTACCTCTGTCAACTCATTAAACACCCTCCAAAATTTGTGAGTGTAAGGATTGATATATCCTGAGTACAAAGTGAAGAAAAGGTATGGAAGATTAAATAATTTATCCAGAGTAGTACTCCTCAGGCTGCTGCCTTCATGGGTTTTACACTATAATAAATAAACAGGAATTCCTGCCCATAAAGATCACATACACTAATACTTTAGAAGCTTTTTATTTAATTTTTTTGAGACAGGTCTTCCCTATGTAGTTGAGACTGACCTGGAACTGACTATGTAGCCCAGGCTGGTCTCAAACTCACAGCGATTCTCCTGCCTCAGCCTCCCGAGTGTTGGGATTATAGGTTTATACCACCATGCCCGGCTAGAAGCCTTTTTTATTAAGCACTTCCATACTGCCAACTGACTGCCTAGTGTCCATACCACTAGGTGATATAATCACTGAATTTTGAAATTTTTCAGCTCGAAAGTTTGTTCTAGATCATATATTTATTATTATTATTATTTTTTTTTATTGAGTTTATTGGTACATTTAGGGATACAGTACAGTTACAGGATTATAGGTTTACCACCATGCCCGGCTAGAAGCCTTTTTTATTAAGCACTTCCATACTGCCAACTGACTGCCTAGTGTCCATACCACTAGGTGATATAATCACTGAATTTTGAAATTTTTCAGCTCGAAAGTTTGTTCTATATCTCAT
>NW_022900950.1:43302867-43343710 GCF_012274545.1 Fukomys damarensis | reverse complement strand
TTTTTTCTAGTTCTGTGAAATATAGTGTTGGAATTTCAATTGGCATTGCATTGAATGTATATAGCAGTTTCGGTAGTATGGCCATTTTCACTATGTTGATTCTTCCTACCCAGGAGCAGGGGATATCTTTCCATTTTTTTATATCCTCTTCGATTTCTTTTTTCAGAGTGCTGTAGTTTTCAGTGTAGAGATCTTTTGTTTCTTTTGTTAGATTGATTCCTAGATACTTCATTTTTTTGGATGCTATTGTAAAAGGAATTTTTTCCCTTATTTCTCTTTCTGTCTGTCTGTTATTTGTGTATAGAAAGGCTATTGATTTTTGGGTATTCACCTTGTATCCAGATACTTTACTGAATCTGTCAATTAAGTCTAGAAGTTTTTTGGTGGAGTTTTTTGGATAGATCATATATTTATTATTCTGAGAACTTCAGAGAAAGATGCTCAACATTGCTAAAATTTTTTTTCAAGAAATATGTCCCCCTGTATTTATGTGTTGAAGTTGTTGCTGTCACAATGGGGAAATCTTTGAACTTAAGCCTCACACTCTTCAACATCACACCAAGGTTAAACTGATGGAAATATTAGTATTACGTTAAATGATGTGAAAAATAATCTTGCTTATCCAGTCTCCAGTTGATGGGCACTTGAGCTCTTTCCAAGCTTTAACTATTACAAACTGTGCTGCTATAAACATGGGTGTGCATATATCACTGTGGTATGATTCCTTTAATTGTTTGGGAAAGATACCCAGCAGAGGAATAGCTGGGTGAAATGGAACCTCTAATTCTAGTTTGTTGAAGCATCTCCAAAATGATTTTCACAGTGGTTGCGCCAGTATGCAAGATGCATTCTTTAAAAAAAATAAAATGGAGTATAATTAAGCCATAAAGAATAAGAAACTGGAGAAATTTATAGCTAAATGGATGCATATTGAGGACATACTCTTAAGTGAAATAAATAGGACACACGTGTAAATATGGAATAGCTTCTCTGGTGTGAGAAACTAAAAGTATAAATAAAGATCAAAATATATAATTGATAATATGAAATAGGAACAAAAGGTCTAAAGGGGTAGGGGAAAAGAAAGAAGGGAAAGGAAAAGATATGAGCAAAGGAAAAAACAGAAGCAAAGTCTCTGTAAATAGGGAGGGTGGAGGGGTTGAAGGGAGGGCAGGGGTATGGAGAAAAAATAAGAACCAAGATACATCATGTAAGGGTACAAGTTCCCAGTGATGAATGTAACTGTATCGTATACCTAAAATGTTATCAATAAACTTAATGGAAAAAAAAATATTGCTTAAAACTAATTTGGATGATCAATGTATGAACTAGTTTTAACAGTAGCAGCTGATAAATATTTTTATCATTTAGTATGTTTGAAGAGTATTTTTTTTTTGTTTTGTACTGAGAATCAAGCTCAGGTCCTTGAGCTTGTGAGGCAGACAGCAGAACCAGTGAGACAAATCCCCAACCCTTGAAGAGTATTTTTCAAGAAAGCTGAACTTTTTCTGTCATGTTACATCCAGAGGCCCAAGGAGCACTGCTATACATCTGCATGAATATACTTCTTTGTCTCATTTCAGGCAAGTCGTGTGGCAAAAATTGGATCTTGAAAGCAAGATCACTGCCAATGGTTTAGCATCTTGGTGGTAAAGTAAAAATTATATAATCAGGACTTACATGGATGTCACTTAAAAGAAATTCCTTGCAAATAATTTTGTTTTGATAGGGTCTCATTCTGCAATTCAGCGTGGTCTTGAACTCACTGTGTAGGGCTGTCTTCAAACTCACAGTGATCCTCCTGCTTCAGCCTTCCGAGGGCTGGGATTATAGGCATGCGCCACCATGCTCAGCTTGCAAAGAATTCTTGTCACTTAAAAAAGGTAAAAAGAAATTAACTCTATATTCTAAGTTACTAGCTATGGTTTTAAATCTCTGCTATTCATTGGGTTATTTAATAATAGCAATAATTTTTTATTCCAATGTTTTGATTATGGTGTAACCTCAATATACTATTTCATGCAATGTATTTATCATAGCTCTAAATGCAAAGAATTAATGTGCCCCCAAAAATCATTTAAGGAGGCTCTTAACACTTATTTGTTTTAGTCAATGAATATGAGATAATTAGCAAATTCATTAATAGGATAATGTTTTTCTTATATTTATAGCTAAAATAATTTGTTACTTCACTCATCTATAAAGTCTTCTAGTTAATGGAGCATTTTGTGACATTGAAATATTATTAGTGCTCAAAAATCTAAACCTGCATCAACACACATCTGTGACCTTTTAAAGTCTCTCAATATTTTACATAATATATGTTGACTGCAATTAAGATGTATTGATTCTTTGGAACTAATAAATAATTATCCTTCTCTATTTTCAACAAGCAAGTTTCCTAAATGACAGTATGTTTATTCTTCTCTGGTATTCAGCATTAGTCTCTAGGCCATCTTTACCTGAAGTATAATGAGCTTTCACTTAGAGATTCTAAGTAAATGAACTCACTTATACTTATGATGTTTGTGCGTGAAGAAAGTGTTTTATTTCATCCATACTTCCCTATCACTAACACTACAGCCAGAGATGTTGGCTTCTCCAAGGTTAACAGCCAAATGTAGGGATCCAAAATTCTCAATATCCATTCCCAATTAATTATAATCTTAACAATAATATCAAGACTGTGTTAGGATTAGGTGATTCAGAGTTGCTGAGTCAGTCAGATGTTCTTTACTGTATACTACTCAAAAATGTGAACTGGCACTGTGTGATTACTTGGTAAATCTTCTTTGATCATGTGATTAATTAGTTAATCTCTTAATCACTAATCTCTTCTCTGTGCTCTTGATTTGTACCTGGAAGAACTTGCACATTCATATCCAAAAGAGGTGGATAAACGGTAGGTATTTAATCCATTTTTGCAGTGAAAGAGTGAATGCTTTGCATAGCTTAATGAAACGAAATTACAGAAAGCATCCATGAAGCCAAAAGTGAATTCAACATGAGGTTGAACTCTATGGTAGCGAGCAAGAAAAAAGAAACCTTCAGGAGGCTTTAAATGTTTACATAAAATATTTTCTTTCTTTCAAAAACTTAGAGATCAGAAACAGTGCTGCAGATCTGCTAAATTTGACTGACAGTGCTTTCTTAGTATTTGTGAGTTTTCTGATACTTGAAATATTTTGTGTTTTAAATTTTTAGTAAAACAATGTTTCTAAACTTGTGTATTGAGAAAACAACTTTAAAAAAAATCACAAAGCATCCAAATATATCTACAGTGCTACTTTGAGAAAAACTAAAATAGAATACTTACTGGAAGAAGAAATTTAAAAACAAGATTTTTTATTCTTCTGTATGTTTTGATGAATTTCTCCTTTGTTTGAAGTTTAACACAACATCAAATGTGTTCACATTTAATATCTACACTTTGGGGGCTTGATTACTACCTTATTTCCACTAATTCCATGCTTGAGCAATCCTTAGGCCTTCGGGTCCTTTTGTGAGATCATAATTAACCTAAATTTGCCCAATATTCTTTAAAAATTATAAATATAACAATGAATAGGATATGCAGGAATGATGAGATTTCTTTTCTCCAGTCAGGAAGAGAAATATTTCCAAAAAGGAGGAGAAACAGGAAGACTAGCTGTGTCAGGAGGGAAGGAGTCAGAGAAGACTGAAGAAAGAAAATTAAATAACAGGAGAGGAAAGAAAATGGAGAAGAAAAGGACCAAAAAAGGAAAGAAGAGGAGAGTAGAACCCATGGAAACAAAGTAAAGTAATACATGCAGGTATTTTCAGAGGCTATGGTATTTTGTTGCAGAAAACAGTGACAAACAATTTCCACTGTCTTCTGTATATGTGCAATTGTATGAAAAACTCTTCTATACGTAATTGCATACAGCCTTTAAAACAAATTTTAAAATTTGCCCACACACAATTTTAGAACTAGAATATGATAAATACAATTGGAATTTATTATTCTTTTTTATCTTAGATAAGCATATAACTACAATAGTAATTTCCTTAATTCTAGCAGAATTAAGAAGTTAGATAAAAGGACACATTACTAAAAATACAAAGCTGATAAAAGATAGTATTTCAGGCCTCTTCATTTATATGTTTCTTCCAAAACTTGGAGGCTCTGAAATTGTGCTTATACATCTACATTTATATAAGAGTTTTTAAAGTAAGAGTATTTGGAATTTATTTGTCTTTATAAGGGACCACAACATTTGCATAAGCAGCAGACCCTATAAGACTTGGACCTGCCCTGTAACAGGTTATCAGAGGAGATTGTTCCACCTGCATTCACATCTTTAAAGAAGAAATTGTGCAAAAGAATCCTGAAGTTCTCCATCTGATGTTCTGCCTCATTATAAGGAATGGCGAGAAAATTATATGAATTGTTAAAAACTCTTCCATCCCCTTAATGCTAACACTACTTTTTCAAGGTCTTACAATGTAAAACTGTATTTTTTAAGAGGCATCTGTTTTGTTTTGTTTTCTCATTGAGTTTATTGGTACTTTTTAAGTATACAGTACAGTTACACTTATCATTCAGATCTTGTACCTTTACATGACAGAACTTGGTTCTCATTTTTTCCCCTTGTCCCTGGCTGTTTAACATACAGACTTACACTACTTAAATTTAATGCTCTATCTACCACATTTTAAAAATAGTATAGATATCCAAGACAGGTTCAAGTGTTTCTTCCTTTTCTATAATAAATTGTTCAGTGTTTATCTTTGACATTACACCAAAAACCCAACTAACAAAAGTGTCTAATCCATAAGGCTGAACTGGACACCATTGCATTATATGCACAAAAATGTAACTCCAGGTCTATTATAATCCCAGATCACAATGCACAATGAAAGAGTAACAATGAAACATGTGAAGGTTGACTACTTTCATTTACTTGAATTCTAAAAAATGGTGTTATAGGCAAGAGAATTTAATATACCATAATAGACCTTAAGCAATACTGTAATTGGTTCCACTTAAGGGTTAGAATAAGTTATACAACTCTGGTTGGCACTGTATTTAAGCTAAAGCAAGCAAAGCCTGGAAAAGTTAATTTCTAGAGTAGGGCAGGCCAATAGCTAATGTCAGTGACTTTTTTTTTCCAGATCCCGAGGTAGGCAGGAGACACTTTGATGCATGAAGTATAACCCAGTCGATAAACCAGGTGTAGACCCTGAACACATAATGGATAGGAGATAAGAAGGAAGTAGGAGAACCACCCTGTCTCCACTCGCACCCACCCAATCTGTCCCTTTTGCTCCCTATATTGATACTCTTCTTCACATGACTCCATTTTCACCAGTATTCTTCTTTAAGAAAAATAAGCCATTTATTCAGCTTATGACTAAAGCCACTCTCCTTTCCTAGTAACTCTTTGCGGTTGATGAGGTTGGTGATGACTGTGAATCCTGTCTTTACCCTTGGCTCAGCCCATGACCTCACATGGTTGGTGCAAATGTCTCCACTCACTCCCCTGGGGCCTGGTGCCCCAGGCAGTCTCTTGCTTTCTCTGGCTTGCTCTGCTTGAAGCCATCTGTCTAAACATGGAGTCTCTTGGCCCACCTTCCCTCTTGGCTCATGTTTGGCCCCTCTCATCTGTCTGAGGCTTTGGTCTTGACAAACACCAGACAAACTACTCATGGCATTACCTATATACTGGATAGTATTTAACCATGGAAAATTAGAAGTTTCGTCATGAGTGGTGCTTTAGTCTCCTTTTGGGAGGCTTCTCTTTCATCCCTTTCAAAGCAACAGGTGAAGAAGACTGGGGTGGGGGGGTAAGTTATTTTGAGGAGGAGAACTAATTAAATATTCATAATGGATGTGTATATTGTAGTTTTAAAAAGTGTTTATGGCAAGTTTATGGTACTACAAAATGGTGAGTGGAGACCCATCTCTTCTCAGTCCAATTGATATTTTCCTCAGCACAAAGCCACAGCTTCTGCACCAGGGACAGTGTTTTGAAATGCCATAAATTTTTTTTTCATACCTAACACCAAGTATTTTGAGAAATATATACTTTTCCCCATTTGAATGGATTGGGGCCTTATACACACAACAGTGAACCCTAACAAAACCAAGTATCTAATTAACCTACTCAACCCAGGCGGTGAATGGCCAGAGGCCACTGTCTTTCCTTTTCATTTTACCTTCTCCCACACTAACAATTTCAAACCTGGAAATGCCTTTGGAGTGTCAGAAATTCAGGTGAGGATGGTTGGTGAAAAAGAGAAAAGAATATCTCCCAGATAAACTCCCTTTTCAAAAATCTTGGTGATTAAGTCTTCTCCTCTAATCATCAGTATGTTTATTCAATGTGCACTTATTGTATCCCATCCTAAAGGAAGCTAAGTACTGATGACTAACATTAAATAACTCTCTAAAATTAAGTGTACACATTCATTCCCTATTCAACTCTGTGATGTAGTTGTTATTGATCTCACTTTATTTTTTTAACCAAGTAACAAAACAGGGATTTGGGGAAGGTGGGTAACCTAATCTGTATCTCAGAACAAAACATGACATACACGAGATTTAAACCCAACTCTCTCCTTCTACTGTATTTCTTTAAACCCTCACAAGTAAGTAAAAGAAAAAAAAAACAATAAAAAATGCATTTCCTTCTACAGGAAGTAACTCTCCCAAAGAGGTGTGGACATGGTGCTGCGTGAGCAACTGGAGGGGAGCATTGTGCTGTCCAGTACTTCTGCCCTTCTCCTGATCCATCATGACACAGGGCATGTGGGAGACCCTAGCATAAGAATCAGAAGAATTCTTTTCCTTTCATTTCTTAAAATTTCCATAAATTTAATAAACATCTTTTCCAAGAGAATTGCATGTGCTGCATAGTTAATAAGTCCCTACATATTAGAAAGCCTGTTTTTGCTAATATAAATTAAATCACATATCTGATTTGTAAAAAAAAAAGTTGATGAAATTTCCATAGCAAACACTACAGATTCTCTTTTATTATTGTCAAATATTATACCACTGTTTAGGAGGCTATAGATTATTTTAGATAAAAATATGTCCTTTAAAAGTTATTGATAGTGATCTATGATCTATTCCTCAACTGAAAAGAATATATGCATGTGGAATAATATTTCCACTGTGTGGCAGTCTCCATAAACAATAAGTTTAACTTGCTTTTATGAAGTCATCAAATTATAATTCAAAGAAGCAATATTAGAATGATCTAGACAGATGAAACAAACAAAATCTAAAAGAACAAATGGATTGACCTCAGGTTCCATATTCATATTAAATACTCTGAGGTCTTGGACAACTTCTATAAATTTCTGAAAAACAGCACTGTTTTCTTATTTTATAATAGCACACAATTCCCAGAACAGCCATACCTGCCCAGGGTATGTATTATTAGTTACATGCAACCATCAATGGACCAAATACTAACTCTGTTGCCTGGCTACCGTGAGAAATAAAAGGGTCATCAAATGGAGACTCATCAGGACAGGAAAGCCAAACAGAAGCTCAATCTGCAGCACTGACACTATCACATATGCACAGGCAGTGAGGAAAGCAAAAGCATTTCCTTTTAAATTTTAAAATATGTAGGTGATCAACATTTGGTTATTTGCCAGGAAAAATCCCCACAAATTTAAAAAATGTCTGTAAAAAGAATATAAAGCTGAATTATAGTGATGAGTTTTGTGGGTCCTGAAAAAAGTTGGAGAATAGAAATCTTGCAAGTAAATCAGCAAAAAGTAATTTTACTATTGTAATTGGTTTTATTGTTATGAAACTAAATCTGGAAGGTATTCTTACTGCTTTTTGTTTAGATAAGTAAAGGAAAATAGCCAGTATAAATGTTACTAAGGATAGGTAAGGTTGGAACTTGTAGGATAAACACAGAACTGGAAAAAAAAAAAAAGCTACGTTTCTTTGAAAGAGGAAGCACAATAAACTTCTATCATTGAAAAAAGAAAGTATCTAGTTGCAGAATTTTTCTTTCCCATGCAGATACCACTAGGTAATGATTCTTTGCTCCTTCTCCATTCCAAACCTTCTGGTGATACTCTTTGGCTGGCAATTTTTGTCTTCACTTTGGAACTTGCAAAATAAAGGAGCTTCTGTGTGTCTGGAGGAGAACTGAAAATGGTAACAAAGTGCAGTCGCTGTAATTGGTTAATCATCAGTCAATGCCAGACAAGTGACAGAACCAAGCAGTGTTTATGTCCCAACTGTGTGGCTTCCTCAAAGAGCAGTGCCACGGCTAATTGGGTTCACCTAGTTTTTCAGTCAGTTGATTCAGCTGCAGCGATTTAGACACGGTCTTTCCCCACTGCGGGACCAGACTGTCCTCCCTTCTAAATGGCTGCAATGCCTGGCAGCAGCGCCTATCATTCAGACCTCTCCTCTGGTGTAGAGACAGCCTGGGATCACAGGCGTAAATTACGGACTGAGTTGATTCAGTGTCTCTTGTTTCCAAAGTGGAAAAACTGAATAGACTGTGTTTGTTGTTTTGTTATTTTAGTCACAGCAGCGTGTTTAACTGCTAAGTTGATTTCACAATTTTTTGAACGTGTTTATACTCTAGAAGCATTTATATGAAGACCACCTTTCTTCTTTTTTATTTTTATTTATTTATTTTTTTATATTTTGGCAGTGCTAGGGATCAAATCCAGGGTCTCAGACATGCTGGAAAAGTGCTTGACCACTGAGCTTCACCCTCAATTTATACTTATTCATAGTAAAAGATTTGCTGAGACTTTCTTCCAGCTCCATGCTCCAGGTGAATGTGTTATTTCTACTCCACCGGCGTGTTAGCCATGGTTTTCTGAAAGTTTCTGCTCAAATGTCTCAGGCCTAGGACTGGTCTTCAATTGGACTTTGATTGAAACACTGTTTAGCTGAGCCCATTCACTGTACACGGGAGTATGTGGTATGCTCCAAGGTCTTCAGCCAAGCAATCTGTACCACAGATAATAGGGGACAATCTTTCTGCTTCCTCCTCCACCCATTTTTCTGTCTCCCTGGCCCCAACCTCCACAAGGAAGCTCAAATTGCTTTGCCTGTGTCACTGGCTGCATGAATGAGCCTGAATGTGGCAATATTTCACCTATTCAGTGAATCCCTTGCCAATTTCACCATGCATTCTAAGTCTGCCATGTCCTACCTTTGACCCATGGGCTGCTTGCTCTCTTTTTGTTTATAGTTGTAATAAAAAAAAATACAGAAAGGGCCAGGGGTTTAGCTCAGAGGTGCCTCCACCTGTCTGACAAACGCAAGGTCCTGAGTTTGATCCCCAGTACCAAAAACAAAAACAAAAACAAAACAGAAAAAGAAAATTTTGTTGCTTATAGATATTAACTATATTGTATATTTTATATTCAGCCAAAGACAATTCCTGCTTGGGGTAGGCAAGCCAAGATGTTGAACATGCGAACAACCTAGACACATGGCTCCAGTTTAATCTCAGCATTCCTAACCAGTGCAATTCTGGCATTTACCATTTGGTCCACAAGCATAGGCAAGAGTCATGGAAGCATCTGCCTGAACCTTTGGAAATACACCCAACATTACTATTATCTCAGAAAATAAATACATATTTAATTGAGAGTAGGTGACATTCAAGTTGTAAAAAGAAATTCTAATTAGTGCTTCTTTTTGTTTCTATGGCCTATCAGGGAAAGAAATTATTACCCCCTCGATAAGCTATGTCAGTAGTTTTCCAGAATAGTAACTTGCACAATTCTAGTGTTTATCTGGTAATATATTCTGATATCTTTTATTTCAAAAACAGTGGGAGAGATGGCATAGGACAGTTAGTGAGTTACTGCCAAGGAAGTGGTATATAAATGGTATGTAAGTCTTTAAAACAAAACAGAAAAGCAGCCAAAACGTTTTGATTTCTTGTAGAGTAGTTAGTACTTGGCTGGGAAGAGATAGTGGGGTCCTAAATTAATTGGAAACGTCTCATTACCAATTTTCAAGATTGGATCTTGGGAAGGATTCATCATTCACTGCTCCTTGTCCTTTGCCTTGGATAGCCAACCCAACTTCGTCACTTCTCTTCATTTTCACAATAACTGTTCTCATCCATCATTTTCCCTCTGTGCTACTTCTGTAGCCACCTACTGGTTTCCACCCTTCAACTCTTGTCTTCCTCCCACAGCCAGAGTGAGCTTACAGCATGTGGCAAATCACAGCCAATTTTCTGACTCCACTCTCCCTCCA
Source organism: Fukomys damarensis (assembly GCF_012274545.1). NCBI lineage: Eukaryota > Metazoa > Chordata > Mammalia > Rodentia > Bathyergidae > Fukomys > Fukomys damarensis. The sequence continues at coordinate 43,333,482 of NW_022900950.1, read as the reverse complement.
AGGATACCTGACTTCTCACGTTTTAGGCCTCAGCTGAAATGTCAACTGCTTACAGTTTATTATCTACTTCCTTCAATAGACGATGAGCCCCACAAGGCAGAGGGCATACTTATTATACACCAGTGGGTCCTACAAGCCTAGCACATCAACTGATGTCTACTAAGTGCTCAATAAATTCTTTTTGGATAGATGAGGAAGAGCAACTTGAATTGGATGTTAGTAGTTTAAAAAAACCAGCTGACATTCAGAGGTTAAAGTGTGTAATTCATATTGGTAAATGGGTATAGATGAAGATGAAATATAAAAGAGCAGCAGGAAAGCACTGGGCGTACATACAAGCAGCAATGTGAGATCGTCTGGGAAAAGCCGGCCCAGTATGGTGGATACTGGGGCACCCATCCCCTGGTTCGGTAAAGCATGACTTACTTCCATGCTAACATCTATTTTGCTCTCATTAAGAGCCAAGAGAAATGCTCAGAGAAATACCATAATCAGTTTTCAAAAGCATGTGTCACTACTGCATATTATACACCTTGAGAACTCTCACATGAAGAAGGTGATATTTTATACAGTCAAAAGTTGTGTTGCTGACACCTCTCACATAACTATTCCATAGCAAATAAGACATTCTGAAAAGAATCTGAAAGAAACAATGGGAAAACTCTTCAGAATGTAAAAATGCACCCACAACCAGGAAATAACATGAAAAGAATAGCTCCTGGCAGTGGTGGTGACACTGAACTCTAGCATTTACTAGAAATACAAGCCTGGGGGTAAAAACTAGCTTTTGAGATGTCACTGAGAACCCATTTAATGCTTTACCTAAATAACTATCACAGAACTAACACCCACAGCAACAGCATACCCAACCTATTTAAATTCTCCAGGGAAAAATAAATTGCAGTGTTTATGGTAAATCTGATCATTGTCACATGATCTCCAGCCTTATTTCAACACATTAATCCTATAGTAAAAAGGCCAGGTGGATGGTTCAGATGATTCAGATCACAGCCAAGTTGTTACTGATTTGATTAAACATTCTTTCACACCCAAGACACTGAGTATGGATGTTCATCAGGAAAGCAAAATGAGGGTGATGGTATTAGGTTGAGCTTCTTGGGCCAAAGGAAAGTCTTTGACGTAGGAAAAGAAAAGCTAACAATGAACTGGAGAGAAATTATCTAGGCCTTTGTCCTTTTGGAATGAAAGGGCAGGCATGGAAAGGTAATGTTGGCTTAGTGCCTAAAATGTTTAATAAGCTCCTGAGGAGAGTAGTAATTGGAATTTTAAGCACAGCATTGTATGAATTGCTCACCTGTAGGAAATTGTAGGCACTTCCAGAAAACACTAAATTCTTTACCTTTTGTTAGCTAGTTGATTAATGGTTCACCATTCCACTCTAGTGTGTATGACAAGGGTGTGCCCATGTGCAGTGTACCATACGTTTCACACCCTACAGATCTGGAAAGTTCGATCCAGATAGTTATGTGAAGAGACACCGAAAAGCTGCCATTCATTATGGATTAGATTTCAAGGGCTGAGAAGTTGGGTGCTATAGTCTTTCATAACCATGATGTGGTTTAAATAAAGGTGCTAAAAAATTATAAGGAAGTACATGGAATATCATGGAAGCAGAGAATGAAATGTTACTAGGAAAAAAATCAGTCACATCTCTGTTCCTGAAGTTTGGCTTCAATATCAGGGACCAGAACCAGGGGCTATCAGATTATTCCCCCAAGACAACTGCTTTCTAAAATGCTTAGACTCCTTACTCGATGTCTGCTGGTGGAGAATTGACTCCTCCTTACCATGGTTTGTATCTTGAGTGCCTCATAAAGGTCCATACGTTAAATCTTGGTCTTCAGAATGGGGCTTGGGAGGTGGTGGGATCTTTAAGAGTGGAGCCTAGTGATCTTTGATCCATAGGTGTGTGACTGTGGGCCTCTGGCCTCTTCTTTCTCTTTCTCTTTTGTTACCTGCCCAGGAGGTAAGCAGCTTTTCTCCTCCATGTGTCTTTATCATAAAATGCTGCCTGGCCACATCCCCAAAGTGATGGGACCCATTGATTATGGCATCCTCTGGAAGCTGAAGAGGCAAAGAATGGATTAGCCCCAAGAACTACATTAGATACCCTGAGGCTGGCACATTACAGTGGATTAAGATCCCAGAATCTATTAATCCTTTACTTAATTGCTTAACAAATATTACAGGCAGAAGTCTTCATGTCTCTGTATAGCCAACAATTGTGGCTTCCCTTGTTCTGAGTTTCTCTCATTCCTATTCAGAACATTTTGTGAAGTGTGTATGGAGAAAGATGGTGACCTTCTTTTATCATCTTGGTGAGATGGGCCCATGTGTTTCTTGAAATTTTACATTTTAAAAAAAGTACTGTGTAAAACTAAGGGAAAGCTTCACAGAATCTGCAGTGGTTTCTAGACCTAGTTGATAATAAATCTCTTGGGAAGTGTTAAAAGATGAAGATCCCTGGATCCTGCCATTAAATTTAATCAAATGAGTCTAAGCTGGAGTTATATAGAGTGGTTGTTACAAAAGCTCCCACAAATGATTCTTACTACTAGGTGGAGTTAATGTCCACTAATCTAAAGTATCATTACATTTCTACACCAGCAATACTTATGGCCTTCTGTTTTCTATGTTTAACTTTTAAAATCTTTCTATCATGAGATAAACATAGGTAAGAAATAAGGCAAAGAAATTCCAGTACCCTTTACATAGTTTTCCTCAATAATAACATTTTGCAAAGGCCTAGGATAATATCTCAACCAGGACATTAACAGTCACATAATTTACCTGTCTTGTTCAAATTTTTCCAGTTGTATTTACACTCATTTGTGTTGTGTGTGTGTGTGTGCATATAATTAGTTCTGTGTAGTTTTATCTCCATGCATCACCACAGTTAATGCACTGCAGTTCCATCACTACAGGGACCCCTTGTACTGCCCTTTTATAGCCACACCCACTTTGTCTCTTTACTTATCTTGACACCTGCTATTCACTTCTACAGTGTTGTTATTTCTGTTATGTAAATTGAATCAAGCAGCATAGGTTAGTCCAACAGATATATCTATATCTTGATCTCCAGATTCTCTGAATACATTACCCTGCATGGTAAAAGATACTTCACAGATGTAATTAAGGGTCTTGAGTGGAAGAAAGTATCTGAGGTTATCTGGATGGGTTTACTATAAGCACTACCGTCTTGAGAAGAAGGGAGCAAGAAGGTCAAAGATGTATAAGATAGGGTGATGGAAGCAGCATTTGGAGGCATACTAAGGGGATACCATTAGCCAAGGGATGCTGGCATACTCTGTAAGATGAAAAGGCAAAGAATGGATTGTAGGGAAACTTTTGGGATACTGGCCTTTTTCCCTCAGCATAATTTCTTTGAGATTCATCCAAGCTGTGTGAATCAATAGACCATTTCTTGCTATTGTTAAAGAATATTTTAAGGGGAAAAATGAGAACCAAGACCTGTCATGTAAAGGTACAAGATCCCAGTAATGAATATAACTGTCCTGTATACCTAAAGTGTACCAATAAACTAAAAAGAAGAAATAAATAAAATCAGAAATGTATAATTTATGAAAAAGAATATTTTATGATATGGATGTACCCCAATATACTCAACCATTCCCCTAAAGAGAAATATCTGGTTTGCTCCTGATTTTGTACTATGAAGACTAAAGCTGCTACAGAGTTTGGTGTGAATATAAATTTCAATTTGTCTGGGATGAATGCCAAGAAACACAATTACTAGGTCTTATGGCAATTGAATATTTCATTTTACATGAATCTGCCGAATTATTTTCCAGAGTGGTTGCATAGTCCTTCCAAAAATATATGAGCAGGCTGAGGATTTAGCTCAGTGCAGCTGTGCCTGCTTTACAAGCACAAGGTCCTGAGTTGGATCCCCGGTACCACCCCCCACCCCCCAAAAAAATATGTGTGTGTGTGTGTGTGTGTGTGTGTGAGCAATTCAGTTAAATTTTTGTCATTTGATTTTATCACTAGTATTTTGTTAGATAGTCTGATGGGAAAGGGAGGGTAGGGACAAGGGGAAAAAAATGAGAACCAAGACCTGTCATGTAAAGGTACAAGATCCCAATAATGAATGTAAGTGTACTGTATACCTAAAATGTATCAATAAACTCAACGAGAAAAAAAAAGATATTCTGATGGGAGTGCATAAATACATTTTTTTAGTTTTAATTTTCACTTTCTTAATAGCTAATGATGCTAAGTGTTTTTCCATATGTGTATTTGCCAGCACATTCTCTTCAGTGAAATGTTTGTTTATGTATTTTGCCTATTCTGTAATTGCATTTCTGGCTTTTTACTTTTAAGTTTTAAGAGTACTTTATATTACCTAGATACTATTCAGTTTTTCAAATGTATGGTTTGTAAATTTTTCTTAGTGAGTGGTTTGTATTTTCCTCCTGTTGACAAGGCCTTTTGTAGAACAAAATCTTGTTTTGTGAAATCTACCCTCTTAATTTCCTTTTATGGATCATATTTTGGGTATGATGTCTGAGAAATATTTGCCTTATTTTAGAGCCTAAAGATTTTCTCCTTTTTTCTAATAATTTTATCATTTTACATTTTATTTTTGAGTCTGTGATCCAGGGTTTTTTTTTTTTTTTAATTAGATGTGAGATTTAGGTTGAGGTTCCATTTTTTTACCTATAGATTTCAGTTGCTCTGGTATCATTTGTTGAAAAGCTATCCACCATCTAATTGTTTTTTATTTCTTCTCAAAACTAAAAAGAGCATGTTTGCTTAGTTATGTTTCTGGGTTTTCTCTTCTGTTGCATTGGTGTAAATGTCTGTCCTTCTGCGATACCATGTGTACTTGCTTACTCCGCTCTTATTAAGCCTTCATACTGAGCGAAATGATTCCCCTCTCCTTTTCTTTGTCAGGATTATTTTAGCTGTTCTGGGGTCCCCATCTTTCCATGCATACTTATCTATGTCTACAAAAACCTTTGTTCATGTTTTCAAAGGGTCTAGATATAGATCAACTTAGGAAGAACAAGTATTTTTGCTACATTAAAATTTCCAATCTATGAACACAGTGTGTCTCCACCTTAGTTTAGTTTTTTTTAAGTTTCTTTTATCAGCATTTGATAACTTTCAGCATACACATCCTGTATATGTTTTGCTTAATTTTTACCAAAATATTTAATTTTGGGGAGGATTCTCTACATAGACAATCATACAAACTGTAAATAGGAGTACATCCAAGATTTTTCGAACCAGCAGGAAAATCCTAAAAGAAAACACAGAGGAGTAAGAGCTGAAAAGCGCTGCAACACCACTTGTCTGGAGGACAAAAGATTGCTCTTTGGAAGCAGCAGGGAAGGATGTAGGAAGTGGAGCAATCAGCAACATTCAAAGACACAGAAACAACTGTCAGCACACAACTCCTGCGCTGTTTTCCTCTGTATCGAATCGGTAACTACACCATAAGGTAAAACAATATGGATTGGCTTTGATACCCATAACTGAACTTGGCATTATCAACCTTACTTAGATGTTGTCGTCTATTTTATAGGAAGGAAGTACAAGCCAACCAAAGTTAGCCTTCGCTATACATCTCTACATGAGTGTATTATTTTTCCTCTTTAAGGGCATCCTTTGCTTTCAGAGGTGGCTCAGGTTATCAGGGGCTATGTTCAAATGAACAGGGGACTGATTGAATCTTTTGAGCTCTAGGGGGTGACCACAGAGACAAACAAGTTGCCTGAGTCAATGGCCATGTCAAAAGCAGAAACAAAGCTCCTGACATTGACTCTGCTATTCTGACTACCAGACCACATTTCCTCCTTTTAATTTCCGCTATGTCCTCACAGAATTACATCAGTGCTTCTCTGTGCTCATAACACATGGTATGAATTAAAAGCTGAGGATAAAATGTTGTGCCTGCGAAGGCCATGACCAAAGAGTTGTTGCAGTGGAATTGAAAAGTAATTTTAAGAATATTGAATGCAGTTTCCTATGTCAGTAAGGCTTCAGAGCTGTATCCCAGATCACAAGGACAGGATACCTTGAGTCCCTGGGACAGTAATGGAGCAAAAAATTAGGACTTATATGTTTGAAATACATAGTAATTATCTTCATCCTGAGGAATGGGTTCATACACACATGGCATCTTAACCTCCCCTTCCCTGTATTGTCTTCTGCTCTGGAATTCTGGAATTCATGTGATAATACTCACAGCTTTGGAAATGTGTGCATTATAGGTCCATCCACTAAAGAAAACTGAATCTTCCCTCTGTCCATAACTCCCGGGGAAAGGATTCAGACCAGCTCTGAGTGAGGGATTAGGCGTCCAGCCTGGGACCACACCTGAGGCCAGATCAGAACAACAGAATATATTGTACCAAAAGTCTCTGAAGAATTCATTGTTAAAGGGAAAGCTGGGGAAAAAATTCAATAAGGTCTGTACAGATGAAATATGTTAATATTAATACTTCTTTCCATTATAAATTTGGAAATTCCCTATTAAGTCACTTTGTTTATAAGGCAGCAAGGTTGAATTTTACCATGTTGTCAAATCCTTCACACCTACACATATAACCTAGCAGACTGTTCACAATCTTACTTCTGCATTAGCATTTCATACTTGGAAAACAGAATATTAAGATTTTTTTACCAACTTGGTTCAGGAAATACAGACAAATTTAGTAATCTGATAAAACCAGCACATAAGAGTAGTGAAAGATGTGTTGACAATTTTCATAAATCAAGAATTTTAAGTTATCTCTCCTGGATGGTATAACTTAAAATAAATCATTTAGATGTTTTGGTCCTTTAATACTGTTTTTGTGAAGTGGAAAAAATTAGTATATATGTGATTTATGTTTTAATATCTTTGTAAATATCCATTGAATTGGTATGTAAAAAAGAACTTTATAAGCTATACAGAACTAACAGTAAAAGCAAAGTACTATAATCATTTGGGATTCATGTTACTGAAAATAAAAATAATAATCCTTTAAAATGTCATATATTTATTTTAACACAAGAAGAAAAATAATTTTTATATATATATAAAATCATAGTCATTTTCATAAAACGTTTTTGAGGTTATTTAGGTCAGAAAATATTGACATTACTTCATTGGAGGCAAAAATGAGGATCAAACAAAATAACCTGCCAAATGTAACATAAATAATCATGAAATAAGATTTTTGGCTAACATATGATATACACAAGTGTCAAAATTCTAGTTTAAGTTGTCATCGTATTGACATTACTGGAGAAAGGTGCTTCTTAATATATAAAATTCCCAGGAAATGACTGCCTTACCAGTGCTTCTGGAAGATGGACGCACTGAGGTAAGGGCTAGTCCCTTGAATTTCCTCACTGACCATATCTTCTTTTCTGCTAGCAAATAGAAAGTGCCAGTGTGCCTAGTTATCCAAGATCTCTCTGAGTTTACTCCAAAACCCCTATGGCTCTCCATCCCTCTGGGAACTAAGCAAAATCTCCTGTAGCTCCTAGAATTCCTAGAATGTAACTGAATACTCCTAAGCCAAAATGCTCTCTTTGCAGCACGTCATGGTGGTCCATGACTGTGATTCTGTCACTCCAGAAGCCTGAAGCAGGAGAATGACAAGTTTGAGCTCAGCCTGGGCAATTTAGCAACTTAGCAAGACTCTGTTTTAAAATAATTTAAATATGGGGCAGGATGAGGGGGTAACTGGACATGTACTTCAAAGTATAAAGTATAAAGGTCCAGGGTTCATGCCCCAGTACAGCCAAAACAAACAAAACAAAACAAAAGGAAAGTAAGAAAATCTTTGCTGAATTCCATTCTCCTCTCAATTCCTTCAGATATTCCCAAGAGGCAAGAAACAATGTTTTTGTCTAATGCCTAAATTTTATGGAGAGGAGAATTTGATTTCTGAAAGTACAAGAAGCCATTAGTAAGAAAATGGTTTTTGCTCATATTCACTTTAAAAAGAGGAGAACAATCACACAACCATTTTAAAAATACTTTCTCAAAGGGATCCAAAAATTGATCTCAATATAGCTGAAAAGTCAGAGTAACTTCAGCTCCCTGCTTCTGGTAGTATGGCTGACACTGAACAAGAATTTTCTATGGATTGGTCCTGTCCTGTTTGTCTTTAGTCTTGGTGAGTGGCCTTTGTTTGTTTTTCTTCACCTTAATACCTGAAATATCTCTGAAAAGGTCTGAAACTAAAAACACTAAGCCATTTCATGGCGATGTCATTATTAAAAACATCTGTTTTTATTTGTTGGTAAAGATTCACCCTACAGAGGAAATGCCCAAATAATCACACTCTGTTTATTATCGTACAGGTATCCTGGATTCATTCTGCTGTGTTAGATTAATTAGAATGCTGTAACAAATATAGGTTTTCAATTAAAATCTAGGTACATTACCCAAAATGGCATAAGGCCTTTTTCTATGAAGATCATAAGTAATTTGTATGCCATTTGTTCTCCAAGGACAGAGATATTTTGTTTTGTTTTGTTTCGTTTTGGATATTAAAGTGAAATCTAAAGTACGGTACATTGATTTACAGGAAATTGTTCCTCTACACACAAATTCACCATTTACAAATACTATTTCAGGGGACGAGGTTGAAGGAAGGCTTGTTCTTTTGAGTTGAGTATGTCATCAACTTTGTCAATATCTGTTTATAAACAGCTTTGCCCAATTCAAGGATTCAGAGTTCACAAAAATATTTATTTTACCTCATTTCAAACAAGCAGCATAGAATTCAATCTAAAGGCTCACTTCCAGGGAAAACTGAATTCACATATTTCACAGAAAAAGAGTGAGGCAGGTGAGGGCGACTGGGACATACATGGACTACAAACAGGAAGGTTAGTATCATTTTCCTAGGAAATAGTTCTTTCTGTCTTAAACTGAAAGGGAATGATTGTGTATTCCCTTCTTCTTCCATGTGAGGACTTTGAAAATCCCCCCAAATTTTCCACTTACCACTTTGAGCTTACAGACAGCCTTTTTATTATAGATCTTAATATGTCCATATGTCATGGAAGATGTGAGCCTTTGGTGACAGGTACTAAGAGGTGTCCAAAAACCACTTTTCCAGGCTCAGTGCCAGAGTTCCTGATTGAAGGATGATGTATGCCCTGAGGAGAAGGACGTATGTTGGCGGCTCCTCCAGCTACCCAACTTCCTCCTCTAACTTTCACTTTCCACTGAGATGAGACTGCAATCTAGCCAGAACATTTTCCCATTTCTGGTTCTTCTAATCCAAGCCCTTATTGCTGAAAAATATTCTTCCTTCAGGAACAAAGATTGCAAGGAGAAAACACGATGAGAACACCAAGATGTGGGAGTATTTGCCCATCCGCACAGGATGTGCCTAACTGCTGTGCTCACTTTGGAATGTGGAATCATCAGGGTAGACAAGGCAAGGTGGCAGGAAGTCGGGGCAGGGTTCTTTTACTTTCTGCTGTCTTCTCCTTGAGTTTCGATTAAAAATATCCAATAATCAACACATGTGTAGTTCAAATAAGGCGGATGCCTTCCTGAAAGCTACAAATTATTCTTGTGTGACTGAGAAGCACTAGTTTTGAAATTCCCCGGAAGGTGACAGTGTACTTCCTGACATATAACTAGGAGGGACATGGTGACTTAGGTTTCGTTTGCTTTTGCCTAATCATATGCCAAAATGCATAGAACGAGTGCATCAATCATCAGTCATGATTCTGAAAGCTTATTTTTCATTCCTGTTGCCTTGAAAATAAGATTTGATCTTGGTCAGTTTCCAGATCAGTGATTTATTATGCTTTGCTCCTGTGGGCCTCCTCTCAGCATTTTGAAATTAAGGTGCAATCATAGGCAGAGGAGGGCAGTGTTGCTTCCTTTGCTTTGTGTAGAATACAAAGAACATTGCCCACTCCACCAGAGTGGCAAGGACAGCGTGGCGATGGCAGCCCCTACTCTGCTTACTTTCCCAAATACAATCATCGTGTCTATACGTCAGTCACTTCAGGAACAGTGGGAAAACATCTGCTTTTTCCAATCCATGACTCACTTTGTTTTACTTAGTTCTCCCCAGAATTGCATCCTACATGTTCTAAGACCAAGTTAAAAACTGCTCATTAATACTGTAATGCAAGAAGCTACCAGATAACCACTTCAGCTTAACTGTCTGTGTGTAATGCAAACAATCAATTTGGCTGGGGAGAGGAGGGAGGAGTATATTTTGTTTGTTTTATTTTAGCTTTTGTTTTCCTTTTTTTGAACTAGATGGATTTTTTAAAATGAGTTTGCATATATTCCACATATTCACCTCCATTATCCTTACTTGCTTCTCCTTTCCCTTATTGTTTGTGTCACCTTGTGTCACAGGCAGACAACATATTTCTAACTTAGTTTATAACCCACTGCTGCTCCTTCAGGTTAACAGTGTTCACTGAACTTGGCCTGTAGAGATAGTTTCGGATCCCTCTGGCCATGTCACACCTCTGAAGCACACCGTGCCCTTGAATCTTTTTCAGCTCTCCACTCCTCTCCTCTCCTCTCCTCACCTCTCTTCTCCTCTCCTCCCCTCCCCTCCCTTCCCTTCTGCTCCCCTCTTCTCCTTTCCCTTTTCCCCCTTCCCTTCCCTTCTCTTCTTTCTTGTGGAGAGGTGACACTGGGGAGTGAACCCAAGACCTTCACACTGAGCTATGTCTCCAGCCCATTTTTTATTTTGAGATAGCATTACTAAGTTGCTAAATTGCCCAGGCTTGGTGCCAACTTGCAATCCTCTTGCCTCAGCCTCCCATGCCCAGCTCAACTTTCATTCTTATATTCTTCGGGAGTAGGGGATTATATAAACTCAGGTGTTTGCATTTCTTCATTTCAAGCCCTATATACTTCAGTTCTCCAACAACTGATCTTAACTCTGGACCAAAATGTCCTCAGTTTGCTCCATTTGTCCCTTCCCAACCTTTTTTTATTCATTACATTATGAGGAAACCTTGTTTCCATTTCTTTCCCTTCATAAATGGGGATGCTGAAAGTAGAGCAAGACTGCATTTAGAACATCGAGCTAGAGATAAGCAGTGATTCAGTCTCAGTCCTCACTTGGCTGTGTCTCAGCACAGAGCCTACTCTTTTTGTTCACCCTTTCCAAGGTCTGCATCCAGGCCCATGAATAATCATAGGGCACTGCTAATGGTGTCTGGCTACTGTATTCCAGAAAGGAAACTTCCCTTTGTAGACCAGATGCTCCTACCTTTCTCACCTGAAGACCCTATTTTCCAAAGCCCGGGGATCTATAACCTCTCTCCTTCAATAAACACTAATATAGGATCCTGTTTGGCTCAAACAAAATTGTTCTTTAATTGGTCTTGGGTGGTTGCTGTTTCGTGATCTCTGACCTCTCTCCTCTTATCCCAAAGCCCAAGAGCTGAGAAAGAATATGATCACATCACTTCTCTAAGCAATTTCTTTCTTTAATATTCCTGCCAATCAAATGCATATAATCCATTTCAGATAATGACAGAAAATTCTAACTGTGGCCATTAACCGCAGCTCATCAACAGCTTTGGGAACCTGCTGGAATTTTCTTCAGAAATCAGTGCACTCAACTGTGATGTGCTGATTGAAATAATGAGCTGCGAGGTGAAAATTAAAGACTAATAGAATGGATCCCTTTTTTTTCTTCCACTAGAAGAAAGAAAAGCAAAGGAAAAAGAGGAGGAAGAAGCTCAGAACTAAAGTTTATTTTCTAGAATATTTCTTACTTAATTTTTCCCATGTAAATCTGATAATCTGCTGCTGTCCTAGAATTTTGCAAATCTACCTGTTGTGGCTTTCAGGCCACAGAATATGTCTAAAAGAATAGAACTTGAATTTGTCTTTGGTTGCTTGAGTCTTAAATACCACAATGTCATCAACTTTTCTCTGAATTTGTTTTCCTTTTACCCTTCGTGTTTCAAAGGATTAACTTTAACATTGCCTTTCGTTTGGCACCCCTACCCCTAGATTGGGGATCTGAGCTTTAGTTGCTGGCATGCAGATGCAAACCTCAGTGGCCACTCTCCACCGTCCCACTGGAATTGCAGAGGCAGCTGGCCACCTGGCCCTGCTTCCCATTTCAGTGCAGTGCCTCTTGCCTTCTAGAGCATCTACTGCACAGAAATAAATAAATTCCCATAACTTCATATCCCACCCCATGCCCAACTTTTCTGTTCCCAAAGCAGGATGGAGTTAAAATGAGAGACAGACTATTCCACAGATTTCATCCTGTGAAGTTACAGCAATCTCCTAGAGACCACTGCTCGAGTGTAAATCTTAATGTTTCTTGATTTTTTCATTCACATAATGAATTCAATTATGAGAGAAGAAGAATGAAAAGGAGTCTTTAGAAGGCAGTATGTGCACACCCTTTGCATATGTGTGCGTGTGTGTGTGTGTGTGTGTATGTGTTGGAGGAAGAAATAATTCCTGGTATATATACCTGAATAGTCCTTTTGTAATCTCAGATTGCTCGCATCCAAGTTTTTACAAGCAGACATGTCACATTTACCTAATCTTACTGACCCTGCATCTTACTAACCAAATTGCCTTTTACCTTAATGAACAATATTATGTATGGGGTAATATGCATATATATGTACATACATTGGAGGCACATCAAATGTCTGTGGTGTTTATTACTCAGAGATAACTATCACACTTGAAAATCATAAAATGTATATGTGCACACAGAAATCAACAGTTTATAATTACATATATCTATATATATAGGGTCAACAGCTTGAAACTAATTAAAAACAAGGCGTAAATTGCTTAAACTTTACATGAAAAATATTGCTCTACAAATGTCATTAAATAAACACCAAAAAACAATAAAATAAAACATTCACATATGTGGACACATTTTCCTCTTCTCATCCAGTTTTCTGTCATTTTCTCCTCTCTTTACAACTGATTGCTCCTTGCCAGTGAAAGACCCTGCTGAGGAGAAAAGGCAGCCTGGTTGGGGGAATGGAGTACAATGCCCAGGCTCCTGGGTTCAAACACCCCCACTCTCCCCCAAGGGAGGATGTGATCTTAACACATTTCTTTAACCTCCTGTGTCTCCTTCTCTTAACAAAAGTCTTTATTCAATTGTGTGTCAAGGAGATAAAGGTTTTATGCTAGCTCATAGTACTGAAAGACCTCAATTTCATCAATTCCAAGGCCTTTAACATTTTATCATATTTTACTGTCACTGATGATTCATCATATTTAACTGGCACTACCTTTTGTTTCTTAATGATTCTTTGAACAGGTGTGTTATAATTAATGGTATCTGAATTTGATAAAATGCAATTTTAGTGAAAATATTTAGCTGGTTTATAGTATTCAAAGTGGTATGTTTTCTTATCCATACAAGATGAACTATGGAATTAATCCTTTGTTCTGAAAGATGTTCACCGAGTCACAGAGAACCAGAGGGAGAGACTAAAGAAGTAGAAGGGAAAAGGGTCTTTAATTATAGAGTTCCTCCTTTGGTTTGATGACCTGTTGTCATTGTCCTGACATCAAGTTCACCATGCTGTTTGAACAAGCGGCCCTATCTGTTCATTTACACAGTCCTGGAAAAATCGCATTGAGCATCCTGGTGGGAAACTTACTTAGCTAAAAAAAAAAAAGAAGAAAGAAATTTGTTGATTCTTCTTGAATTCACCTTCTGTCCCCAGGAGTGGAAGAACTTGATGGTCTCAAAGAGTCTTGAGCTTTATGAACACTTGAATCAGCATTTTCAAGCATATGGTGTTCTTTTCACAGGGTTTGTATGATCTCAACTTAATCTCAAAGAACAGCTACATGCTGATGCTTGAATTTTGAGGGTTAGCAAGGGATAATATATTTCCAAACATTACTTTTTTAAATAAAGGTCCTAAAAATATAAAATGAAGGTTCTTAAGTAAAGTATATGCACTTTTTCTTTCTAAAAACTTTGAGGAAGAAACCTCAAACTTTTGACGTTTCTTCATATCCAAGTTAAACAAGGCATATCACAAAATTGTTTTTTAAAAGGAATATCATTGAATATACAGTTCATCTATTCAGATCTTATATCTTTGTCTCTACATATGCATTGATGCTTTGTTTTTTTTTCATTGAGTATATTGGTACTTTTTAGGTATTACAATAGAGTTACATTCATAACTTGGATCTTGTACCTTTACATGACAGACCTTGGTTCTTGTTTTTTCCCCATACCCCCGCCCTACCTATTTACAAAAAACTTTATTTCCATTTTTTACTTTTCTCCTATTTTTTTATTTTCCCTTATTTCCTTTCCCCTACCCTTCCCACATCCCCTACACCTTTAGCCCTTTCCTTCCTATTTTACATTATCAGTTATACAATTTGGATCTTATTTATACTTACAGATTTTCACACCAGAGAAACTATTCAGTATTTGCACTTGTGTCCTATTTATTTCACTTAAGAGTGTGGCCTCAGTATGTATCTATTTTCCTGAATGACTCTAGTTTCTCATTCTTTATGGCTCAGTAGTACTCCATTTTATTTAAAAAAAAAACACACATCTTCTTACTCTAGTCTCCAATTGATGGACAACTGGGCTGTTTCCAAGTTTTAGCTATTACAAACTGTGCTGCTATAAACATGGGTATGCATATATCGCTGTGGTGTGATTCTTTTAATTCTTTTGGAAAAATACCCAACAGTGTGATAGCTGGGTCAAATGGAACCTCTAATCCTAGTTCTTTGAGGTATCACCATATTGATTTCCACAGTGATTGCACCAGTCTGCCCTCCCATCAACAACAGAGAAGGGTTCCTTTCTCCCCACAACCTATCCAGCATTTATTATTGGTGGATTTCATGATAGCAGCCATTCTTTGTGGGGAAAAGTGGAATCTCAGTGTTGTTTTCACCTGCATCTCCCAAATGACAAGTGATGTTGAGCATTTTTTCATATATTTACTTGATGCTTTTACTTGTTTGTCTGAGAAATGTCTGTTCATTTCAGATGCCCATTTTTGAATCTGATCTTTGTATTTGGAGGGTCTCATTTTTTAATGTTCTTTATATATTCTAGATAATAGTCCTTTGTTTGAGGAGCAGCTGGTAAAAATTTTTTCCCACGTTGTAGGTTGTCTCTTAGCTCTGTTGGTTTTTCTTGTAGTGCAGAAGCTTTTCAAATAGATGAGATCCAATTGTTGATTCTTTGTGCTACTTCCCTTGCTACTGAAGATTTGTTCATAAAGCCTTTTCCTATGTCAATGTCTTTAAGAGTTCTGCCTAACTTATCTTCCAGCAAGTTTAGTGTTTCTGTTTTAATATTTAGATCTTTAATCCACTTGGATTTTAGTTTAGTGCATGGTGAAAGATAAGGATCTACTTTTAATCTTTGGCAGGTTGAAATCCAGTTTCTCCAACATCATTTATTAAAGAGGCTATCTTTCCTCTAGTGAGGATGGTTGGCTACTTTGCCAAGGATGAGGTAGCTGAGTACATCTGGAGTTGTTCCTGTATCTTCCAATCTATTCCACTGATCTTCAGGTCTTTTTCTTTGCCAGTACCATGCTGTTTCTATTACAGTGGCTTTGTAGTGTAGTTTCAAATTGGGGATTATGATACCCCCTACCATGTCTCTGTTGCCTAGAATTGCTTTTATAGTCTAGGTCTCTTCTTGTTCTAAATGAATTTTTGGATTATTTTCTCTAGTTATGTGAAATATACTGCTGGAATTTCACTCAGAATTGCATTGAATCTGTATAGCAGTTTTGGTAGTGTGGCTATTTTTTACTATGTTGATTCTTCCTACCCAGGAGCAGGTGATATCTTTCCATTTTCTTATACCTATACCCTCTTCAATCTCTTTTTTCAGAGTGCTATAGTTTTCAATGTAGAGGACTTTTGTGTCCTAGATACATAATTTTTTTGATGCTATTGTGAAAGGAATTACTTCCCAGATTTCTCTCTCAGTAAGTCTTTTATTTGTGTACAAGAAGACTATTGATTTTTGAGTGTTGACATTGTATCCAGCTACTCTGCTGAAAGTGTTAAGTCTAGAAGTCTTTTGGCAGAGTTTTTTTGTTTTGTCTTTTGTTTTTCTTTTTTTGTTTGTTTGTTTTTTGCTCTTCTATGTAGAGTATATCATTAGTAAATAGTCACAGTTTAATGACAGTTTAACTTCTTCTTCTTCTTTTTTTTTTTTTTTTTTTTTTTTTTTTTTTTTATAGTACCGGGGATTGAACTCGGGTCCTTGCGCTTGCAAGGCAGTCCACCGAACTGCTGAGCTAAATCCCCAGCCCTTAACGTCTTCTTTTCCTATTTTTATTGCTTTTATTTCTTTCTTTTGTCTAATTGCTATGGCTAATGTTTCCAGAACTATATATTGAAGAGGAATGGTGATAGTGGGCATCCTTGACTTGTTCCTGATTTTAACACGAAGGTTTTAAGTTTTTGGCCATTAAATATGATGTTGGCAGTTGGTTTTTCATAGATAGCCTTTATCAAGTTGAGATAAAGATCACCTATTCCATTTTTCTGCAGGGTTTTACCATTAATGGGTGTTGAATTTTATCAAATGCTTTTCTGCATCTATTGAGATGATCATATGGTTTTTGTCCTTGACTCTGTTAATATAATGTATTACATTTATTGATTTACATATGTTGAACCATCCTTGCATCCCTGGGATAAATCCAACTTGGTCAGGGTGTATGATCTTCTTGACAACCCTCTGTATTTTGTTTTCCTATGTCTAATTCAGGATTTTTCCATCTATGTTCATTAGGGAGATTGACCTGTAGATCTCTTTTTTTGGTTGGGTCTTTTCCTGGTTTTGGAATGAAAGCAACACTTGCTTCCAGGAATGAATTTGGAAGTATTGCTTCCCTTTCAATTTCATTGAAAAGTTTAAAGAGTAGCGGCAGCAGGTCTTCTCTAAATGTAATGTAGAATTCATCAGTGAATCCATCAGGACCTTGGCCTTTCTTTGTTGGTAAATTTTTAATTACATTTTCAATTTCACTGATTGAAATTGGGGTGTTTAGAATTTTTTTATCTTTGTTCAACTTTGGTATTCATAAGTACCTAGAAATCTGTCCATTTCTTCTGTGTTTTCCATTTTATTAGAGTACAGTTTCTCAAAGTAGGTATTGATGACTCTCTGGATTTCTGCTGGATCTGTTGTGACTTCACCTTTTTCATTCCTAGTTGCATGGTTCTGAACCTTTTCTTTCCCTTGTTTTTTTTGTTTTTTTTTTTTTGACAAGGTTGGCTAAGGGTTTATTGATTTTACTTGTTCTTTTGACAAATCAACTCTTTGATTTATTGATTTTTCATATCATTCTCTTAGTCTCCATTGCATTGATTTCTGCTCTGATATTTATAATTTCCTCCCTTATATGAGCTTTGGGTTTTTCTTGCTCTTCTTTTTCTAGGATCTTAAGAGTCATCATTAGGTTTTCTTTTTTAGAGCTTGCTCTGTTTTCCTACTGTGGGCATTCACTTCCATGAATTTTCCATGTAAAACTTCTTTTATTGTGTCACATAGATTCCTGTATGTCGTATTGGCATTATCATTTATTTGTAAAGCCTGACTAATTTCATCTTTAATTTCCTCTCTGACCCATTCATTGTTTGGGAGAGTGTTGTTCAATTTCCATGTGTTTGTGAAGTTCTCAGAGTTTCTTATGCTATTGATCTCCAGCTTAATTGCACTATGGTCTGATAATATACATTAGATGACTTCAATTCCTTTGCATTTATTTAAAAATGTTCTATAAGGTAATGTGTGGTCTATCTTGGAGAATGACCCATGTGCAGCCAAAAAGAATGTATATTCTGATTTCGTGGGGTGGAACACTCTGTAGACATCTATTAAGTCCATTTTTTCAAAAGCTTGGCTCAGTTCTAGTATTTTGTTATTGATTTTTTTTGTCTTGATGATCTGTCTATTTGTGATAGTGGGGTATTTAGTTTCCCCACTACAATTGTATTAGTGCTTATTTGGTTTTTCATGTTCCCTAATATTTGTTTTATATAGTTGGAGCATTAATATTTGGTGCTTATATATTTATGATTGTCATCTCTTCCTCTTAGATTGTTCCCTTTACAAGGATATAGTGGCCTTCTTTGTCTCTCCTAATTAGTTTTGGTTTGAAACTTACTTTGTCTGTAAATAAGATAGCTACCCCTGTTTTTTTCTGGGCTCCTGTCACATGGAGAACTGTTTTCCATCCTTTCACTTTCAGTCTATGGGCTTGTTTTTGCATTCGGTGTGTTTCTTGTATACAACATGTTGTTCAATTTTGCTTTTTGATCCATTCTGCCAGTCTATTTATCTTGATTGGTGAATTGAGGTCATTGACATTGATGGTTATAACTGATATGTACTGACTTATTATTGTCATATTATTGTCCTGTTGCTGGCTCTTTTTAATTTTTCCCCTCTCCATTTAGTTTCTTGCCTTGACTAATTACTTTGCTCTATTAGGGCCTCATGGTGTTGTGACCTTCATTGTCTTTTTCTAGTATATTGTTTAGAATTGTTTGGAGTGCTGGCTTGGTATTCATGAAGATTCTCAGGTGTTCTTTGTCATGAAAGTACTTTATTTCCCTATTCATTTTAAAAGAGAGTTTTGCAGGATACATCAGTCTAGGTTGGAGGTTGTTTTCTTTTAGAACTTGAAACACCTCACACCAGGCTCTCTTTGACTGTAGGGTTTGCATTAAAAAATCTGCTCTGATTCTGATGAGCTTTCCTTTGCATGTGATTTGTTTCTTTTCTCTAACTGCTTGCAGTATTTTGTTCTTCTGTTGGTTTTCTGGGATATTGACTATTATATGACTCGGTGTAGAATTTTTTTGATCATGGCTAGTGGGAGTCCTATATGCCTCACTTATCTGTATGTCAAATAGTTCCCCTCTGTTTGGGACATTTTCTGTCATTAATTCTGTGAATAGATTTTTTATGTCATTTGTACTTTCTTCTGCTACTTCATGCATTCCTATCAGTCTTATATTATTCTCCTTGTCATCATGTAGGAGTTGTTGGACTGATTTCTCATGAATCCTTACTGTTTTTAAGAGATCTCTCTTTTCATGGTGGCTGACTGAAATCCTAACTTCTATACCTGAAATTCTATCTTCACATTCATTCATTCTGTTGCGAATGCTTTCTATAGACTTTTTCATCTCCTGGGTATCTGTTTGAATCTGTTTCATGGATTCCATTTCTTCCCTATGTTGGGAATTCATTGTTTCTATTTCTTTCTTATTCTGGGCATTCATGGCTTCTATTATGGTCCTGAACTCATTTTTTTTTTTTTTTTTTTTTTTTTTTTTTTTTTTGGTCTGCTTCTGATCTAGTGTCTATAATAATGTCTTATTGTACTCACCATCTCTGTAGTTATCTGGGAAATTATTTCTGTTTTGACTTTTTGTAGAGCTTTATTGATATGTTTTGTTACTTCCTGTGCTATGAATTCAGGGTGTCCTGATGGTTGATTGTCAGACTTTTCCACCTCGTTTACCCTAGAATTTTCTGTTGGTGAACTGGAAGTCTGTATTTGTGTCTTGCTTAAATGTTTTCTCATTTTTATTTTTGTTGTTGGCGCTGTTCTTGGTTTAATTCCATGGTTAGTACTTTGATCTTCCTGATATAGCTTCTCTTTAGGTTTGGAGTCTCTAATGACTCAGAGACACTCTCATTTTCATAATATCAGGAAGGATGACTGATTAAATCAATCATAGCCCTTTAGCCCAATTGATACAGTCAGCAACACAATAACATGAAGCACAGCTTAGAAATTGACAATTTTTGGTAGTTATTAATCTATTACCTTTAACCATGTGAATTAAATCAGAATTGAAGTCCAGCTCTAATTATATTTATAGTGAATAAACTTCTATACAGCAACTTCACTCTTCAGGAAGGGGACTTAGAAGGAGTTGGGAGAAGAGGAATATGTAGGTAGAAGAATTCGAGAAGGTTTTTAAGTGAAGCCAGAGGACACAGGATGATCTTGCAACCTCTAGGAAACTGTTGAAGACAAGTGGAAAAGACAGACTGAAAGAACAAAGACAAGAATAGAACAGTTTAACAGTAATAGGGAAGCTATAAACTGTACTCAATTTCCTTTGAAACTGACAACAATCAAGTGAAGGCAAAGAGAGAAGAAAAGAAAAAGAAATCAGAAATCTGTATTAGGACAGGAAAAGGAACAAAAAGGGAAATGAAGAATAATGTAGAGGAGCAAAAGACTGAATGGGAAAAAGAAGAAAGAAAAAAGGAAGAATTTGAAGAATGGGAAAAAATTTTTAAAATAAAAATTAAAAATAGGAGTAAAAGAAAGAAAAAAATTGAAGGACCTCTTTTATGGTATATCTCTGCTGTCACAATAGGCAATGTGAATTAATAATTCAATTAGTCTCAGCTAGCCAACAGCAGACCCCTGAGATTCAGGTTGAATTCTGGCTGCAAGGCCCAAGTTGAGCTCTCTGACTTCCTCCAGGGTTTAACTCTGCAAGGTACTTTGGCAGATTCCAGCTGCCCTTCCCCTGATAGTGCAAGTTCTGATGGAAGGTGGTGATCCCTTTACTTTACCGACTACAGAGGTCCGGTGTGCTTTTATTACAGTTATTCACTTCTGTTCCATCTTCTGGAGCTCAGTACTTTGGCCTTTATGACTACCTGTGTCTCTGCAGGTCTGTGTTGATCCAGTTACTGCACAACCAGGAGTCCTGAGAACACCAGGGAGGGTTGGGGTGATGCTTCAGAGGTGCCCGTGTGGCTAGGCAGTCCTTACTGGTCTGCCTGTTTTGTTTTATTTTAAAGGGAACCAATGTGATCCAAGCCCTTGGACAATTTTCTCTGCTAAAACCAAAGTATACAAGGGAATTAAACTCTCTTTTGAAGTTTATCACCTACATTTAATTTTGGTTCAGTTATAAATTGCATTATTCTATAAAGCACTGTACATATCCCAGATCCACAGTTTCTGAGGGATTCAAGTGCTGATGTTGATAAATAAAATGAATGGTTTCTTAAAATACACATTTGATTTGTAAAGTCTTCATAGACAAGAAGAGATTTTACCAAAGTAGAGGACTAAGTCTTTTTTTTTTTTAAACAAACTTCAAAATTTAACATTTCTAAAGTTTAGGTGTGATTGGCTGTCTGAAATCTTTTGGAAGTTGGAAGGTATATAAAGACTTCTTGTGAAAATCTGTTATGTTATCAGAGCAAACACCATTAAACTAATGAACAAGACAAAATAATAGTGTTGAAAAGGAAAACAATAGATGAAATTAAAAATGGATCAATTTACAGAACATAAAATAATTAAAAGCTAGCCACTTCTTTTCTCATTGCCCTGGGGAGGACAACAGCCAAAGAACATTTTATTCCTATTAACTTTGGGATCCAACCCACAATATAAAACAGCAATGACTTAGACTAGAGTACCCCTCATGAATATTTCCAAAAACAGATTCAGAACTATCTATCTTATTCTCTAAATCTAAGGCCAGTTTGCATGTGCTTAAATTCAGTTTATTTAATAAATCATATAAATAATACAGAGGTTTAAAGTTGTATGTTGTGGGATAAAGAAGAATTTCAAATCAGGATATTGGGGTTCAGTGTCTTCCTAATTCCATAATGATTCTTTGAATGTCTCCCTAACTCCCTAACTCCTCAACTGAGGTCACATCATGATTACAGAAAAGCTTTTCTCTTCACAAAACCATGTTTGTTATGAGAGGGAATAAGATGTAGTTGCACTCTTAACTACATCTATCTCTTGAATCATAGACGCCTGATTAAGCAGTCCAAGGTGTAGCATATATATTTCAGTTCCACAGTTCATTCTTCTTCAGGACAAGTATACAGAGGACATAGCAATCTTCCCCCAAATTGTCTAGCATTACTATATCACCAATTTTCTCATTTTCTTTGTGCATGTGTGCATGTGTGTGTGTGTGCATGTGCATGTGTGTGTTTAGAATTTAGTCTAACATTATAACTCCTCATATTTTTTCCTCTACCTTCTTATTCTTCTGTCTAGCAATGGCCATGTAATGCAACACCACATTCTCAACTTCACATAAGCATTCCATTCTTTTTACTATCTATGAAAGCTCTGGAGAAATTGGAGCAGGATGAAGAGAAAAATAATGGGAGCAAGAATCCTGCAATAATCTGCAAATACACCTTCTAAAAAGTAGTTAATCTTTATAATGTGATCACTTTGTTACATAAAAGCAACTCAAGCATTTAAAAATGAATCACCAGTCCTATCACTTTCCCTTTTAAGAGAAGAAGAAAAAGATATTTGGGAACAAATGATTTGAAAAAACTTTTTAATGAATAAGTGCATCAAACAATAGTTTATTTGAATAGTTTTATTTTGGGATCAAGTGAACATTTGGCAATGTTTAAAGACAGTTTTGCTTGTCACTGCCAGGGGAAACTGCTAACATCTACTTGGTAGAGGCCAAGAATGAACGCTAAACACGGTGTATACATGGGGGGGGCACAAATTATTTGGCCCCAAACATTAATAATACATAGTTGAGAAATGATTTTCTATTTTATTCAGAGAAAAACAAAAAGAGGACAGACTGAGTCCTTAGAAATTACCTTCACAGTCCCTAAAATTGGTCACTCCCATTATGGAATAGTCTTCTCAGTATTGTCTTGTGCAGATAGACATCAAGAGTCCTGTCTTTTCTATCAATTTTCTTCCACTCATTCTTTGTCTTTTTAACTACACCCACTCCTGTAGCCTCAGTCTCCTCTAGTAATTGGACCAATTCTGCCCCAAATAGGATTTAAACAGCTGGAGGCTTGACTTTGACATGAAATCAGGAGTCTCGAAGCTCAAGGAAGCAAAATTCTGTGCAGATGCTTAAAAATAGCCCAGCTTGAAGAATGTGAAGAGGTAGAAACTCTAATCATAAACATTAGGGAGTATTCTAAAAATGTTCCATGTAGAATCCAAAAATCTCACAGAAAATTCTCTGTTGGTTTGATTTTATGTAAAAATCAGAATTTGAAGCATTCAAGGTTATACTTCTAATTTGAAGGCACTCTCAACAAGAACACTCTCTTAACTTTCCTGTCTCAACTTTCAGCCATCGCCCCCACAGTGTTTGGGTTCTTCTGCTAATTTACTTTTATCATACTTCTGCTTCTATTTTTTCTGCCATATAATGTGGGAAAATAACTTTGGTGGACATTCCCACTGTGAATATTTGCATTTTTGAACATTATCTGAATAGCACTATGAATTCAAACAATTTGAAATCACAGAGCTTTGCAGGTAGGAATCAGAATAATTTCCTACAGATAGACATTATTATGCTGAGCAGGAAACCATAGCAGTGCTCTCTGAAATATAAAAGAAAGCATCCCCAGAAGTGCCGTAAAAAGGAAACATTTGCCTAAAACACACAAAAAATATTTTGAGTTATATCATACTGTTGAAGCCATTTGTATTTTTCTATATGCAAATACATTTACATTTGTTTATAAATGTAGTATATATGCATGTCTATATATATATATATTCTTTTTGCAACTATTCAGTTATTGGTCAATATTTATATTCTTATCAGTAATGTAAGATGTGCACTATTGTGCATTATAAAAATTAGTATCAAATAAGTAGTATGAAGAATTTCAGAAGCTGAAAAGGCTGTGCTTACCTCACATCTGAAAAGGACAAGAACATCTTCAGTGCACATTATCTATTTTCATACTATAGTTTTTTAAATACATATTTTCTGTCATTCAAGAACCAAAAAAGGATAAGTAATCAGTTCTTAAATTACTGCTCTATTTTCTATAATCAACATCGATAATTAATGAAGGAACTTTACCAAAAGAAAAAAAAATACATGAGGTGAAAAGAAATAGCTGTGGGTTGGGGATTTAGCTCAGCAGTTCGGTGGTCTGCCTTGCAAGCACAAGAACCTGAGTTCAATCCCCGGTACAAAAAAAAAAAAAAAAGAAAGAAATAGCTGTGAGAAGAGAACCATGTCCAGCAAGACCTGATATTAAAGAGACAGCTATATTATAGAATACAGCTTTTAAAAGAGATGTCAAAATATCTACATTCTACTTGAGCTCTTTTGGAGGGGCACAACAAGTCACTTCTTTGGGTGTTAATTTCCTTATCTTTAAAATAGGATAGGCAAATATATGTAAATTTGTTTGGAAATGCCAAAAAGCTACACACATATAAATTAATATTCAATTTTACACTTGCTAAAAGGAAACTCTTGGCTGTGGGATCCTCACATTACAAGACAACACACCATACCTGTGATAAAGCATGCCCCCATTACTGACTCTGAGGTCAGGTTTCCAACAACTTGTGCCATGGGGTGGGTTCTTTCTCCTTTCTTTCTTCATGATTCTAAATTAATAATCGTCCACCAGAGATGAAGAAAGCTGCCCAAATCAGTAAGTTCCATCATCTCAGCAGCTGGCCCAGCTTATGTTCTCATAGGGTGCGACCCACTGGTATGACTTGTAGAAAGGACTGTGACTGCCATCATCATGTCATGGCCAAATAATATGGTAACTAAGAATTCCAACATCCAGGCAATAGTTAATATTTACTGACCACTTACCAAGACTAAGCTCCTCACACTGATCTTATCATTTAATATTTACAAAAAAATTATAACAAAATGTTCATTATTATTCCCATTTTTCATATGAAAAACTGAAGTACAATAAAATTTAATACATTTTATACAGTAAGTAAGCTTTGGTTGCAATATGAATTCTTTTTTAATTCATGGAAATACTCATATTGTGCAATGGCATTTAGGGTAAGACAGCAGGAAAATAGAAGAAAAGGAAAAAAAAAAGAAAAGATTTTGCAGAGATTACTGTGTTTAGTGCATTAAAAGTGCATCAGTCAGAAGCAAATAGGGAAGAATGACTTTAGTTCCAGTAATATTTTACTTTCTTCCTTTTTTTTTTTTTTTTTTTTTTTTTTGGTACTGGGGATTGAACTCGGGTCCTTGTGGTTACGAGGCAGGCCACCGAACCGCTGAGCTAAATCCCCGGCCCAGTAATGCTTTCTTTTTGGCTCTCTTTCACCTGGTGTTTTCTCAGATGACCTGGATTGCAGAGTCTCTGATATTAATAAACATGTTGAAACTTTCACTTCACCTGTTGTCTGCTGACCAAGCAATTTTTCTGTAAAGTTCAAATGTGTTCTGGTGGTTTATGTCTTGAACCCCACTTTCTGTATGCAGTAGAGAAACTTATTCCTCCCTCGGGATGCTTTTGTATAAGCCCTGGAGAGACAGGGATGCCCCTTGAGAAATAAAATTTAATTTATTCTTTTCCAAGTAGGACTACATGTGTAACAGAATCTGGGTAAAAACTGAGATAGGGTGAACAATAAAAAAGGCCCTAAGGATGGGTAGGAATCACCCTGATACAATAGCTCATAACAGCTTCACTGACCTCAGGGTCACCAGGTTGGAACAAATGGTGATAATTTGAGAAGGATCCAAAAAAGATAATTGAGCCAGAAGCTGATAGAAGAACCTTTTGGGAAAGCCAGGTACTCAAGAGTGACATTATATAAGCTGAAGACCTCACAATGTGGCTGAGATCAGGCCAAAAGGAGAGACACTTATGACACATGAGGGGTCCCCAACATTCAATGAATATGGGTAGGAACAGACAATTATGGAGTAAGGCTGCCACCAAAAATCTGAGAAGAAAGAGAGCAAACAGGAGATGGGAAATGTACAATTCAATATTATAATTGAGCTACTGTTTGCCAGTGGGAAAACATCGGCATATTCTAAAAGATAAACATCACATACATGTGTTTGGGTTCAAAGTGACCGACTCAGATATCAATTTGGATTTAAAACTCCAAAGAATGGCCTGAACCTTTTCTACTACAAAGAGGTAGTAGGAATAACTCTTCTCTCCTAGTTAAATGATGGTGGTGATGTAATGCCAGTGTTTATTTTTGGTAGCTCTAAACTATGCTTTTCAGAGATTTAAAGTAGAATCATATTAATGTTAATCATCTTCTCGCTGTTTCACATTTATCCCTGTGGTTGTAGATATCACCACATCCCCTTTGATTTGTACATGGGAATCTCTGGGGGCACGTTCATGCCTACTGACATTGCTACCTCTCCTTTGTAGGATTCATCCCCATTCTGAGCCCCCTTTTAGGACCATCTATTCTCCATTCCCCAGTTTTCTATGCCTGCATGAAGCTTCTCATCTTTGCCCTCATGAGGGCCAGGATTTAGCTCAGTGGTGCTGCTGTCTGCCTCTCAAGTGCAAGGTCCTGAGTTTGATCCCTGCTACAAAAAAAAAAAAAAAAAAGACTCTCATCTTTGCCCTCTGGTACTCACCATCGAACAATTTTCCACCATGTCTCCAGGGCTACTGCTCTCACTACCACCATCATCACTGCCTAAGCTAGGTCCTGCAAAACCCTCTTCTAATGCCATTTACCTGTTATGCATGGAATATGTGTCCCCTCAGTGTGATGATGATCAGGAGGTGAAACTTTTGCTGGGATATTAGGTCATGAGAGTGAAGCCCTCATGCTAAGAGGTAAGATGAAAGCCCCTACAGAAGAAAAGTGATATTTCCCTCCCTCTCCCTCTCCCTTCCCTCCCTCCCTTTATTTCTCCCTCCTTTCCCTCTCTCCTCCTTGCCTCCCTGTCTCCCTCTCTTCCTCCCTCTGTGAGGCCATAACAAAGAAGACCTCGACCACCAAAGGAATTGGGTAACACCGTAAGTGAGAAAATTTTGTCAGTTTAGTTGTTCGGCCTATAGTATGTTGTTATAGCATCTCAGCTACCTATGACATGATCTTTCCTTTCCTTGACCCAGTAGATGCAGCTGATACACCAGAGCTCTGTTGTTTCAGGTCCTCAAGGGCTTATAGCACACAGAATATTAATGCAGATATGGGAAATGGAGTTCTTCCCCTGAATGTGAAGACAAAAGTCAGGACTCAGGTACCTGCCTCCACATTCAGAGCTGTTGTGATATACTTCTTTCCAATTTTACTCATTGCAAGATGATTCAAGGGCAGTGGGTAATGGGGCTGGGGTACCCTGTCTGGCCTCCAGATTCACCTGCAGTCCTGCAGTGTATATGGATTAGTTTTCAGTTGCACCTCATGACTTCATAAAGAACTCTTTCTACAGATATTCACTAGGTTAAATCCAATATCTATAGATTATTGGCAGAATATGCAATCACAGTTACTGGAGCCTCTTAGCCAGAAAATGTTCTTTGCCAGTCACATTCATTTGACAAAAATCCTTGTTTCTATTTTAATGCAAATAGCATATTCAATGCCAACTTTGAGGATTCTTACTCAACTGCTTGACAAGTGTCAGGCATCAGCTCCTCGAGTGGAAAGTAAGGGGCGGAGGGTGGGAGTAACAAGGGGCATTGTGTTCCTAAAATATGGTAGTGAGAAAATGTTTCCCTCTTTCTCTTGGCACCAGCTGAGACCAGCAAGGCCTGTAATGCACCTTCAAAGCTACCACAGCAGCAAAGAAGCAAAATCCATGTCCTTTTAGGTGGTAGCCTTTGGGTAGCACAGGTGTGCAGGGTAAAAACAGGAATCAAAATTGGGGAATAGAAGACCCAGAGAGTTGCTAGTTGAGAGACAGAAACTACTAATTTTAAAACTTTGTTAGACTCTAACCTGGGCCCGAGGGATACTGTGTAGCATAAAGAACATGGGCATTGAAGTGGTTTTAGAGACTACCTTCACACAACATATAATAACTAATTCTTGTGTAGGACAATGATTCAAAAGGATAAAGTGAGACAGTGGACAAGCATTATGCTAATCACATGGATGATGCCCCATAGATGGCTTGTGCTCTTCCTATGCCTCCTCCCTCTATGCACACCTTTGAGAACAGCAAACAACAGGATGCTGCTTTAGTAGGTCCAGTGTCCACTAAAGCTTGAGGAGCGGCAGGAGGCAGTTATCGAGGGACAAGCCAGGCCTGGAGGTGCACACCTGTAATCCCAACACTCTGGAAGGCCAAGAAAGGAGGACCACAAGCTCAGATCCCCAGCCCCAGCAACTTGTTAGAGAGACCCTGTCTCAATTAAAGAAAAAAAAATTAAAAGGGCCAGGGATCTACCTCAAGGCAAAATTCCTGGGTTCAATCTACACAAATAAAATAATAATCATAATATTCCTGAAACAAAGTAGTGCAGGCAGCTATAAAAGATGTAGACAAACTGAATCTGCTCAGAAGGGAGAGGAAGCTGAGAATGAGGAGTTGGCCTGCTGCTAAAAGGGGCTACGCTCCCAAGACAAACTTCTGGGGAAAATCTAAGCTGTATCACACCATGCCTCTATTTACCTGTTATCTGGTGTTTGAGTCACTCCCTACTTCTTTCACTGTCTGCACTTAGGATAGGATGCAAAAGAATAAAGCGTCAGAACTACAAACTAACCTGCTAGTCAGGAAGGCTGAGTACTGGCCATTTTTGAAAAGCCCCAAACTCCATCTTTACATTATAAAACAAACAAATGAAAAAGCCTGCTAGGTTTATTTCTTTGCACACAAAACGGGTTTTAAATGACAAATTCTCCCTGGGGTCTTTCCAGAGTGTCTAGCGTTTACTGAGAAAAATCACTGAAGATGAAGCACAAGAAATATATGGAACTTTTAAAATCGTTCTCATCAAGAAAAAGACTCAGGTTCATGCTGTCATGCTTCTTTGTATGTTACATAATTTATTGTACTTTTTGCAAATGTGCTGGCCTTGTGAATTGTCTTCATTTCACTATAGAAGCTGCACTGACTGAGTCATTTCCTACCTTAATACAATATTTTTTCCCCCTGTTTTCATATTTATGTATTTGTCCTCCTGGAAAATATCAAGGTCAATTTCTGCCATTTGTTGTAAAATGTAGATTTAACTGAAGGTGATGTTGATTATGCACAGATCCAAATATAGATCTAGGTCTTAAATATTTATTTAAAAACTGAAAACACTTTGATGAGAACAAATACAGAGGCATGAAGAAAACAAAACAAAGAAAAATAATAAAAAAAGAAAAACGAAATGAAATCTGGAGTATGTTTTCTGAATCCTTGGTTTCATGCTATATGATATGGCAGGACCTGGTCTTCACAGCGACTAGCTTCTGGTTAATGCTAAGATGCTAAAATATAAAAATATTGCATAATAGCTAACAAAGAAAATTTTCACTCAAACTGGATTTTTAATCTAATTGATGTTTTGCTCCTTTAAGGATCCTTTTTTTTAATTAAAAAAAAACAGTGACCCCTCAACTCCAATACTATTTTGAAATGAAACAAAAATCAGTGAAAACTTAAGACTATGGACAGTTTACTGGGTTCCTTTTCATACAGTTTGGTTATATCTCTGGAATCCCAACAATTTCCTCTACCATAACAAGAATCAAGGATCAAACACAGAAGGTAAACATGGGGAGAAAATACCAGCAAACAGTATTCATTAAGTGTCCTGCTCATTTTATAAAAACATATGGAGACAATGTTCAAGCAAGAAATCACATTCAATGAACCCTAAAAGATAAAGGTCATAGAGCCTGAGGTGCATTAACAGGAGTGTAGTGGAACAACTAGAGTGCATTAACTTGAAAGCCCAAAGGAGACGGCAAAGAGCTTGGAGTATTCTTCAGAGGACTGAACTGCAAAGGGAAAAATAAAGACATTGAGAACATGAAAAGACTCAGAAGATTTAATACCCATGCATCCTTTCATAGAGAATATTATTCATCAAAACAAGGAAATAAATAAGGAAGCTGGGCCTCCAACAATAGAGCTGGGAAGGGAAATCCTTATAGGACCATCGGGTCCCTGGAGATCAACATACCCAGATTAGAGGAAGGAAAGAGGGCTCAAGAAGGGAGGTTTCCAGGAAAAAGAGGAAGCTGGTGGGTCATCAGACCTAATAAAACTATATTTTAGATGTGATTTGTAAATGTTTTTCCCCTTTTGGGATTTTTTTATTATGAAAGTATGCATATAATAACATGTGCTATTTTAACTGTTCAGGGGCATTAAGTGCATTCATATTATTGCATAGCCATGGATGCCATCTATCTCCAGAATGGCCTTGTTTTTTCCAGCTGAAACATTCTTCTCATTAAAAAGTCCCATTCCACCTACTCCAGGCAGGATGGCCACTATTAAATTCTCTCTTGATGATTTTTGTTTAATGAACATTTGCAACCCATAGTAAAATCTCGTTTTGAAACATTTATGTCAGTACATGTCTGCAGTACATTTTTACATTCTCTGTAGGGATTAGGTTTATGTACCTAACATATCTTAATTCTTTTTATTCTCCTTCTCCTCTTCCCTTCCTCCATTTCCAGATGACCTTTCCCTTCACAAAAGATCCGTCCTCATTTCCTAGTGTGTATCTTTTATTTGATTTTGAATAATGTATTACATATAAGCGAAATTATACAATATCTGTCTTTTTGTGACTGTCCTTTTTGTGACTTAGCATAATGAGGTTCCGTAAAGCTCATTCATGTTGTGGTATGTGACAATATTTCCTTTCTTTTTTTTTTTTTTTTTTTTGT
>NW_022900950.1:43293884-43302840 GCF_012274545.1 Fukomys damarensis | reverse complement strand
TGTTTTTTTTGTTTTTGAATTTTTTTTTTTTTTTTTTTTTTTTTTTTTTTGGTACCGGGGATTGAACTCGGGTCCTTGCGCTTGCAAGCCAGGCCACCGAACCGCTGAACTAAATCCCCGGCCCTATTTCCTTCTTTTTAAAGGCTGAATCATAGTCCACTGTACTCATAATACCGCATTTTGTTTATTCACTCAGCCATCAATGTACACATGGGCCATTTCCACCTTTTGGCTCTTGCAAATTATGCTGCTATTGTACATAGGTGAAACCAGAGGAGAAATTGCTGATTCACATTGTTATGGGAACAAGAGCTCCCAGCTTGTTAGATGTTAGAGGTGCTGAATTTGTGGTCTCAATAAGGAGGAATGAAGTTGTGAACCAAAGGAAATCAGGAGAGTATTACTGGAAATAAGAAGAATAGCTCCTGGATATCCAGGAGGGGTTCTGGGTTGGTGTCCTCTGAGGCTCTTTGTCAGTGATATTTTATACTGTGGCAAAATCACAGCATGGGTAGCATGTTCAGTGAACTACAATTAACCTATAGGATTACAAGTATAGCTGCTTAGCTAATACTGATCCAATAGGGAAACAAGGCATGCACATAGACTCATTAACTTTAGTCTATCTGTAATTTCTAACTGTAGAAAGAATAAAGGCATTCCTGAAATTAGTTGAGAGTATGAGTCCAGATCAGTGGTGGTGAACCTATGGCACATGTGCTGCAGTGAGCTGTTTGTCATTACTGAAAGCTCTAAAAGGTTCTCCATCACTGGTCCATATGTGCTGGTCACCCTCCTACACATCTGATGCTTTTCAGGGCTCACTGGACCAGGTGGTACTAATTCAGCCACAGTTAAATCTCAAGCTGCTGTTAGCTCTAGGGAGGTTACTGCGTCTCCATCTTACAACCCATCTCTCTTCAGATTCGCCTCCAGCCACAACCTCAGTGTGTCTCCTCTCTTCTGCACTGACTCCCTCATGGACCCTATCCCTCAGTCTGCCTAGTAATTTCTGAATACGTTAGCTCTGTATAATAATATGGTAATTCCATCTTTAACTTTTAATGAAATCACTGTCCTGTTTCCCTCAACTCCACCATTTTACGTTCCTACCAGCCATGCACAAGGGTTCTCATTTGTCCAAGTGCTTGGCCACACTTTTTATTTTGTTTTTTCATAATAGTCAGTCTAGAGGATGTGAAGTGATATTTCCCTGTGCTTTTGATTTGTAGTTCCTAATGATTAGTGGTGGTAACTTTTCTTGTGCTTATTAGACCTTTGTATATCTTCTTTTGAGAGCTGTCTGCTTAAGTCCTGGGCCCACTTTTATAAGGTTTGTTTTTTTACTGTTGAGTTGTATAAATTCTTTATATATTTTAGATAATCCCTTATCAGATATATGATTGGCAATTATTTACTTCTATTGGATGGGTTACCTTTTCACTCTATTCATAGTACCTTTTGATGCATAAAAATCTTTAATTTCAATGAAATCTAACTTATTCATCTTTTTCATTAACTGTTTTTTTATGACATCTAAGAAATCACTGTCTGGATTAAATCCAAGTTATACAGTTTTTCCTTTATGTTTTCTACTAAGACTTCTACAGCTTTAGGTTTTATATTTGAGTTTTCAATATATTTTTAGTTAATTTTTTCACATTATTTAAAGTAAGTATCCAACTTCATTCTTTTGCCTGAGGATATTTAGTTGTCAAAAATCATTGAATCATATACTTTCAGGCTTTCTTCTGTATTACACTAGTCTATGTGTCTCTCTTTATGTCAGTGTTGCATTGTTTTTATTATTATAGCTTTATAGTAAATTTTGAAATCAGGAAGTGAGAGACTTCTGACTTTGTTCTTTTTCAGGATTGTTTTGGATGTGGGCCCCTTAAGATTCCACACAAATTTTAGGATAGATTTTTCTATTTTTGCCAAAATGTCAGGATTTTAATAAGGATTGCATTGAATCTATAGATCACATTAGGTACTATTGATATCTTATCAACATTCAATCTTCCAATCTTAACACATGGGATGTTTTTCTATTTAGTGGGATCTTTCAATATTTCTTTTAGCAGTGCTGTGTAGCTTTCAATGTATAAACCTTTCATCTCCTTGACTACATTTATTGCAATAGTTTTTTACTTCTATCATAAAATAATTTTTTTTCATCTTTTAAAATTAATTTTATTGGTACATTTAAGGTATACAATATAATGACATTCATTGTTGGAAATTTGCACCTTTATTTAATCCATTTTGGTTCTTATTTTTCCCCCATTCCCCTGCCCTCCCTTAGACCCCTCACCCCTCCCTATCTACAAAGACTTTGTTTCCATTTTTTATTTTCTCATATTAATTCCATTCTCTTTCCTTTTCCCTACCTCTCCCATTTCCCTTTCCCCTATGCCCTTTTTCTTCCTATTTCACATATCTATTATACCTTTTAGTGCTTATTTACACTTTCAGTTTCTCACACTAGAGAAACTATTTGATATTTACACATATGTGTCCTATTTATTTCACTTTAAAGTACTGCCTCAATGTGCATCCATTTAACTATAAATGTCTCTAATTTCTAATTTTTTATGGCTAAGTAGTACTTCATTTTATTTTTAAAAAACACACCACATTTTCTTTATCCAGTCTCCCGTTGATGGGCAATTAGGCTGCTTCCAAGTTTTAGCTATTACAAATTGTGCTGCTATGAACATGGGCACACATATATCACTGTGGTATGACTCTTTTAATTTTTGGGGGAATATACCCAGCAAGGGAATAGCTGGGTCAAATAGGACTCCTAATTCAGGATGAATATTAAGGATACAAAAATAAGTCAAATGAGGTATCATCTCCTCCCTAAAGATGTCTACAGACTAATGGGGAATACTGACACTGATCAGCTATCCAACAATATAAAATTACACCACTCATACAAACCAAGAGATCGAATTGTCATGAAGAATTAATTTCCCAAAGCTATGCTGTTCGGAGAGATCTTCTCTGACAAAGCAACACTAGAGATTTTTCTCCCCCATTTTATTATCCCCTTGCCATCTCTGAGATGATGAATTAGGGACAAAAACATGACAAGTAGGAGGAAGAAATGGTACTACGTAAGACCTGGAAGAGAGGAAACACAAATAATCCCTCTGCTTGTGGCATGAAAAATCGAGGTCACTCAGAAAGAAGTAATACTGGAAAGACAGGCCAGACCTTCCTAAAGATAACCTGAAAAGGATTTTCACTTTATTGATGGGAGACATGACATTCAAAGAAGTTGAGAGTCACTGGAAAGAAATTGAGTTAAGACAGGGCTCATCTATGAGGTACCTGTGGAGTGTGTCTCCATTCAATAGTCTTGACACCTGCACCTGTGATCAGAGCTTTAAGGTGTCAAGATGTATGGACTTGGTGTGTAGAATACAAGGAACAAAGAGAAGCACAAGAGTAGAAGGCTGATGACAAAGACAGCCAGAAACCCAGGTAAGAAGTAAAATGGCCTACACCCTTCAATTTTACAAAGATTTATTATTTTTTCTTACTCTGTCATAAAAAAATTGTTTTGAAATTTGGTATCTGGATTTTTATTTGGAGTCCATGGGAATACAATTAATTTTTTGTGCTGATTTTGTAACCTGAAAGTTTGTTGAATTTATTAGTTATAATAGGGTTTTTTGGGACTCTATGGTTTTCTACATGTAGACCTATCTATCACCTGTGAACAGAGATTACTTTATTTCTTTCCTAATTTGGAAAGCAATTCATCTTATTTCTTTTCCTTGACTAATTGCTCTGAGTAGGGCTCCCAATATTATATTGAATAAAAGTCATAAAAGTGGGCATGTTAACCTTGTTCTTAATTTTAGAAGAAAAGCTTTCATTTTTTTCACAGTTGAGTATGATGTTAGCTATGAAGTTTTCATAACTAATCATAATTACATTGACATAGTTTCCTTCTATTCCTTGCTTGTTAAGTGTTTTTATCTTAAGAATATGGAATTTTTTCAAATGATTTTTCTGCTTCAAGATGTTTATGTGCACATGTGGGTGTTTATCCTTTATTCTACTGATGTGTTACAACACATTAATTGATTTTTGTATAGTGAGCTATCCTTGCATTCTGGGAATAAATTTTAATTTGCCATGATATAGCATCCTTTTCATATGATGT
This sequence comes from Fukomys damarensis, assembly GCF_012274545.1. NCBI lineage: Eukaryota > Metazoa > Chordata > Mammalia > Rodentia > Bathyergidae > Fukomys > Fukomys damarensis. The sequence goes on along the minus strand of NW_022900950.1, from coordinate 43,298,660 downwards.
TGAATTCAGCTTACTAGTATTTTGTTGAGAACTTTTATATCAATATTTATCAGGGACACTGATTTGTAGTTTTTCTTTCTTGTTGTATCTGTAGCTAGTTTTGGTTTCAAGATAAAAAAATGGATTCATAAAATAAACGAATTAAATGTACTCTCTCCTGTTCAATTTGTTAGAAGAATTTAAGAAAGACTGGTGTAAATTATTTTTTATATATTTGATACGAGTCACCAGTAAAGTCATCTTTTCCCAAGTTTTCATTTTTGGGAGATTTTTATTACTGACTTAATCATCCTTACTAGTTTAGGTCAATTCAAGTTTTCTATCTCTTCATGATACAATCTTGATGAGTTATGTATTTCTAGGGATTTATCTACTTTTGTAGGCTATCCAATTTTTTGTATACAATTGTTCATAATATTTTCTTCTACTTCTTTTTGTTCTTATGAAGTCAGTAATACTATCCTCTCTTTTATTTCTGATTTTAGTTCTCTTCTTTTTTCTTAGTCTTGTTAAAGATTTATCATTTTGTTGATCTTATCAGAATCAACTTTTATTCTCATTGCTTTTTCATTTACAGTTTTCCAATTGTTAATTTATCTCTTCTTCAATCATTAAGACTCTTTTCTGTCTGCTTTTTCTAGTTCTTTAAGATATAAAGCTAGGTTATTGAGTGAAGACCTTTCTTCTTTTTTAATGTTTTTAAAGCTATAAATTGTCTTCTTGAACTGCTATTGCTAAATCCCATAGTTTTGCATACCGTGTTTTATTTTATGTTTCTTATGTTATTTTCTTAAGATACAGTGATACCTCAGTTCATGAAATTAATTATTTCCATGATTCTAGTCACAAACCATATTAGACAAGAGCTAAATAAATTCAGTGGTTAAGTTCAATGTTGACCTTACAGAGAAATTTGATTTGGTTCTCATCCAATTCAGTTTGCAACCAGGATCATGGGAAAAAAAATCACTTTATTTTCCTTTTGGTTTCTTCTTTGACTTTGTCATTTAAGAATGTTTTGCTTAATTTCCACATATTTGTTTTCTAGTCTTCCTTCTATTGCTAGTTTCTGGTCTCATTTTACAGTGATCAGAAAAGATTTTATCTGATTTCAGTAATCTTACATTTATTAAGATTTCTTGTGTGACATAACATTGTAAACCCTGGTTAATGTTCTGTCTGAACTTGAGAAAAATATGTATTCTGTTGTTGTGGGCTATAGCATTCTATAAATGTCTGCAGGTCCAACTGCTCTCTGTTCTTCAAGTTCATGAAATAATGACCTCAATAAAGATGACTGCCCTTTGCAACTGGAGCAAGCATCATCCAAACTGTTGAGGAATTAAATATAATAAAAACTAAAGAACAGAGGAATTCATCTCTCTTTTCTTTCTTTTTCTTGCTGAGCTTGAAATGAGTCCTTCCCTGTCCTTAGTTGTGGAAAATCTTCACTAGTTTGTGGTCCCTTGAGCTACAAGATCAATCTGATGGTTTAAGATAGTATCAGGTCCCTAAAATGTATGATAAAAGCTATGTTTCTTTATTATACATTTTGATCCTTTTTTACGCTTTCAGTTTCTCACACCAGAGAAACTATTTCATATTTACAAATGTGTGCCCTATTTATTTCATTTAGGAATATGGCCTCAATGTGCATCTATTTAGCTATAAATGTCTCTAGTTTTTCATTCTTTATGGTTGAGTAGTACTCCATTTTATAAAACAAACAAACAAAGACATCTTCTTTATCCAGTCTCCAATTGATGGGCAATTAGACTGTTTTCAAGTACTAGCTATTACAAACTGTGCTGCTATGAATATGGATGCACATATATCACTGTGGTATGATTCTTTTAATTCTTGTGGGAAGAAAAATATAAATAAAATATAAATGAAATATTTGGATAAGAAGAAAGACCACCACAGATTTAGTCATAGAGAAAAAGGTGCAAACAGAAAAGATGGTGTCAGCAAAGTAATACATTGGATATATGGAAATAAGCTGGTTCAGTAGATTATTACCAAAAGATTCAAGAACTCTCCCAAATTGGACACCCACACTGGCCAAGGTATTGAAGTATTTTTTAAAAAATCTTTATTTCCGATTTTGATCCCTGGTACAAAAAAAAAATCTTTACTTTGTATTAGGTAGATGAATAATGTTTAAAGTATGTAACAAAATGTTAGAATATAATTAAAATTATATAGTACAGAAATGAATGAATGAAGCAGATACTTACTTGTTTATATCCAGTGACAGCCATTAATACTGTCTTAGTTACTATTAGTTACTATTCTCATTCGTGAGACAAAATACCTAACACCCAAAGTTAAAAGAGGAAATGTTTGTTGTAGCACACAGTTGGTAGAAATTTTAGTTCATAGTTGGCTGGCTCCAAGGCAGGATGGCATGAGACAGGAGAAACAGTTCATGGCAGGCAGAAGACAGCAAAGTAGCAAGCAGTGATATAACAAAGCAGAAGGCAATGACAGCAGCCCTATTTCTGTCCCTTATATTCTGTCCATGCTACATACCCTTTGAGCAGGTTGCACTCACACCCAAAGTAGACCTTCCCATTACCAAAACCCAGAACTATGCCAAACCCTCAAGTCCCTTAAGCTCTGTTCATTTAATTTTTTTCTTTTTTCCTCAGCAACTACACAATTTAATTATGTCTCAATGTTTGTCCTGTTATATTTTTTGAATATTTGACAATGTCCATGTTTTTCCCATTTCATATATAATGCATTTTAAAAACAAATGCCACAGGGCTGGGGATGTAGCTCAGTGGTGCCCCACCTGCCTTGCAAGTGTGAGGTCATGAGTTTGATTCCCCCATACTGGAGGAAAAAAAAGTCACAAGTGAGGACATTCTAATCATTCTCTGATTAATTGTAACTTTGGCAACAGAAGCAAGCAACTTCTGTCAAAACACAAAAGAGAAGAGTAAAGTTTAAGAGAAATCAAAGAATGGCAGAGGAAAGAATTATCAGTAATGAATTTGTAGGGCTTTCCTTTAGGTTACTTTATAGTTTATTTATCCACAAAAACTGAAGTAACTTATGATGTAACACACATCTGAGATGACAGCATCAAAAATAATGATAGCTAACTCTTCATTGGTGCTTACAACTTGCCAATTGTTTTTTGTATTTGGCATACATTTATATTCAATTTAACCCTCACAGAAACCTTACATGCTATATATCTATATTATTATCTGCATTATTCTGAGGAGCTTTTTGGGTTTCCATTTAGCTCATGACTTACAGCATTTCCACCAAATAAAGAATTATAGCCAAAATCAGTTACAAAGCCATCTAGCCATATCCTCAAGTCAGACCTGTGGGCAGCACATTGATACATCATTACCGCCACTACTGGAATGGATCTAGAAGGACAGGGTCTTGCACAGGCATAAGATGATGATGAAGGCCCTCAGAGTGGCTGACCAGAAGCAAATACCAACATTCAAAGACAATGTTGCTGATGGTGAAATTTCCTGATTTGAATACTTCACATTCCTAAGTACTCTCAGTGAGATCTGAAATAAAGAGGTATCCAAGACTGTCCACTGATTAGCATGTGGTAGGTGATGGAAAGGACAATTAGGCATTCAGTGATTATCATTAATTATTTTATAGTGTTAACAATTGCCACACAGGGAAACCCTAAGCATGGCACTTTGAGACAATTCCATGACTATATATCTTTTCTCTACATTTCTCCTGTAAATAGTTGAAATTCCACAGGAAACACTGCTACCTTTTGCCTGCCAACTTCACTTTCTAAGTGAAAATAAATACATATGAAATGTAAGTGAAAATATATATGATAATAAATATAAACATATACTTGTATACAGTAAGTCTTTGACTTACTAATGAGTTCCATTCCAGGACAATTGCTCCTAAATTGGGTTTGTCTGTAGGCAGACAAAGTGAGTCTTATACAGTATACCTGTGAAAGTTCACAAGTCAAATGTTCATAAGCCTGGGACTTACTGTATATGATTAACAGTAAATAAAGAGTAAATTATTTTTGAAAAGTAAATGCATAGAAATCAGTCAGACATTTGTTCTAAACCCTGTTATGACTCTGTATAAGATTGTGCTCCCAGTCAAGATTACTTAATCTGAGGTTTTTGTCTATGAAATGGGTCTACTAATACTCATCTCATAAGCGGGTTTTAAGAAGTTAATGTACACATACATACCACTTGATGCATAATCAAGCGAAACACTGTAGTAACCAACTAAACATTCCACTAACATCAGTTTCCTCTGACACTTTCCTATCCAATTAGTCCCATCCTCTTGGCAGGCAACGCAAGAGAACTTTGCTGAGACCAATCTTGACCACCTTGCCTGGAATGGGCTCTTTGTGCAGTCACCACCCACACTCTTTTGTTCACTTTACTCCCCTGACCCTTGACCCAGTCTACTCACTCCAATTCACAACACACTCACAATGAAAAGGGACATTTCCTACCTTTGACAAAAAATGGGCAGAGAACCAGCAGACTTGTGGTGCCTTCCATTTCCCATCTGTAAATTTCTCAAAATACTTTCCAGTAAGCAATAGAGTAGGGCTTCTAATATGATTAATAATATAACTGTCTCAGTCATCTTCAGTATTCCAGATAAAATGGCTTCTTAAGGACATGCAGGGCTGGGGATGCAGCTCAGTGGTGCTGTGCCTGTCTGGCAAGTGCAAGGTCCTGAGTTCGATCCCCTCTACAAAAAAAAAAAAAAAAAAAAAAAAAAAAAAAAAAA
>NW_022900950.1:43247268-43293642 GCF_012274545.1 Fukomys damarensis | reverse complement strand
AAAAAAAAAAAAAAAAAAAAAAAAAAAGGAACATGCAGTCATGGAATCATGAATGGGGCATAGTTCCCTCAGTCTTCTATTTGTTTATGTTCTAGAATCTCAAAGGAGTTACAGGGATCAGTCAGTTAAGTAAACATTTTTACTTTAATCCAATAATGAATTAACTTTGATGATGTGGGTAAAATCCAGTGTCACTTCCAGAATCTGGAGGCTTTGATTCAGTGCAATTAAACAGAATTAACATCACAGACTGGCTCTTCCTGGGAGTGCTTTAGAAAACAATTCTCACTTACGTGTTTGTCTGAAATGTCATAAAGTAGAATTTTACAAATGCAAGTGTGAGTACCATTTGTTCTCCACAAAACTTGTTGAAACATCCCTTATCTTATTGGGGTGGTCATTCTGCAGAAACATTGATTTCTAAATTGTGCAGTCTAACCACAGTGCCTCCTCTACTCCCCACCCGCTGAGAGCAAGCACTGCAGGACTCCACTATCATCTGGAGCCACCTGGCCTTTTCTAGGCTTCCCCTATTCTTCTACTGTTCAATGCTCAATGGGTTAAAACAGGCTGAACCAGTATTCCAGCCACTCTCTTTATCTGCCTTCACATTCCTTCCTCTGCCTATTCATACCACTGCAGAGGTCTGGACCAGCTTCCTGTGACCCCCATGGGGGTGGAGTTTTCCTTCTCTAGTATGGCCTCTGAGTGTAGCTGTTTGGGTAACCGATTTCCTCCTCTTTTCTCACTTGAGTTCATATAGCTTCCTTTGCTCAGCCTTCCACTAGTGAGTGAGCTTTTCCAAGCCCTGAATCTCAGCATGCTCCTGGGCTTCCTGCTGTCAGAGTGCAGGATTTCCTGAGGCAGGCATGTATATACTGTTGAGGCACTGCTGGTCTCTATCCTGACCACACCTCATAGGCATCATCTTACTGTTTGTACAATACATCATATTTATATCCCAGGGCACTAAGGTCTGTCCCTCTGCCCTTACTTAGATATATCATTTCCTTCATTCCCCAAAGCTGAGCAAAGCGGAAAAATCCTTCATCCTCCAAGTACTGTAATTCCTACTCTCACTATGTTTTGATTTGGGAGTGTTCTTTCTGGTTAAATTTCTAATCTGAAGGATTTTGTTAAGATAAAGATTAAATAATTCACTGAAAAAGTAAAGTATTGTATGAGGTATAGTCTTCCAGCTGAAATCTCTTCTGAATACCCTATTAAAAATATTAAATAATTCAAAAATAAAAAATTTATAAAAGTACCTAAAATAGGAAAAATTCTCTGGTTCTTTGTTTCTGTTTGAGAAGTGTAAGTACACATGTTAAAAATTTAAAATACGTTTGACATAGGAGAGGGCTCCTGAACAGTAACTAGAAAATGACCGCAAAGATAATAAATTTATTTTAAATCTTGTAAGGCAACATTTACTAGTAGAGACTCAAGACTCATCTGGGCACTTGCCATGTGAATTATTCACTTCTTCACAGGAAATTAAAGGCTGATTATTTTCAGTTTCCACTAATTCCCACTCAATGAAACTACTGTGTTCTAGGCTATGAACTCGCTGCAAATATCTTACTGACTTCAATGCTTGTCTTGTTGTATCTAATGGTTACCACCCCGGGGGCAGAATATTTGTTCAGTAAACATTAGGTGAACAGGCCTGGTGCCCTGTATCTTCTTCTTCCTCTGTATAGTGATGGTCTTTTCCAATGGTCTGTTGTATTTTTCCTAACTAGTTCCAGCCTGTATTTCAGGATTACACTACTCAGTATTCACAACTCTTCTAGGCACTGCTATTACCCTGTTATCTTTCTGTTGCTGTGAAAAATACCCGAGATATGTCAACTTATAAGAAGGAAAGGATTATTTTAGCTCATTGTTTTAGTGGTGCCAGTCCATGGTCAATTTACACTACTGCCTTTGGGCCTATGCTGGCACAGTATAGCATAGTAGGGGCACATCACAAAGAAGCTGCTTACCTTGTGGCAGGCAAAAAGCAGAGACAAGAAGGGCCCAAGATTTCGATATACTTTTCAAAGGCATACACCAGCTGCCTGACTTCCTACTACACGGCCCATTTCTTAAAGGTTCCACCACTTGCCACTTGTCCCACAGGCTGGAGGCTATTCCTTCAATGCATGAGCTTTTGCAGGGCTTTCAAGATCTAAACCATAATATTCTGCCCTGGGCCCTAAAGGTTCATGTCTACTCCACATTGAAAAATGCATTCAGTCTTTCTCCAAGTGTTTCCAATAGTCCCACCACGGCTCAAAAGTTCAAGTCTGAAATCTCTGAGACTCAAGGCGAACTCTTATCTGTGAGCCCCCACAAAAATCAAAATAATAACTTACATACGTTTAAGATACAATAGCACTGGATAATGAACATTCCTATTCCAAAAGGAAGGAATAAGTAAATATAAAGGAAGGGTAAAAGGAAGCAAAACCAAAACACAGCAGAGCAAGCAGTAAACCCTCCTGCTCCATGTCCAGCGTCCATCTCTAACTTCCTCGGGTCTCCAGTGCAGCTTTAGTTTCACTCTCACAGCTTCACTATATGTTGCCTTGTCAGGGGCTGCTTACAAGGACGCCCAGGCATGTTATATGATGCCTACTCTCCTAGCCTTCCTGTCAAATCTTAGAGAAAGCCTCTGTGAGACCATGACTTAAATTCTGCAGATCTAAAAATTTAGCATCATTTGCATGATGCCAAGGTTTGACACCAGTGAGAATTATACAGGGATCTGTGGGAACCATAGTTAAAATAGTCTTTTGGGGCCTTGATGGCTAAATGTGAGGCAACAAATCCAGAGGAAAAAAAAATCTAAGAGAAAAAAAAAATTCCCTTAGTGGCCTTCTCCAAACAGGCAGCCCTGTGGTTCTCTTCTTGAAGGAAATTCTTTGAAACAGGTTTTATGTTTTCACATTTGAGCCTGTGGTAAATGAGGTCTTGGTGATTCCTGAGATGTCCTCCTGTCCCAGTACAAATAGCTTGATTCTTTTCTTTTTTGCCCTCCTTTCTTTTCTTGTTTCTTTTTGTACTACTGGGGATTAAATCCAGCTCCTTTACACAGAGTTACATCCCCAATCCTTTTTAAAAACTTTAACATATCATCTATCTAAGTCATCAGGTTGCCATGTTTAGGCTTGAACTTCAGATCCTCTTTGTCCTGGGTGCTGGGATTACAGGCATGTGCCACCAATCCTAGCTGGCTTCTTTTTATTGGTGCTGGTCTCTTTAGCACTCTTCTTAGGCAGAACTTCTCTTTTCATCAAACTGTAAGCTTTTCAAATCTTTCCACTCTGCATTTTGATCCAGATTCGGTCAGTTACACTAAAAGCATCCAGTAATAATACCTGTGCCACAGCCTGAATTTTGTGCTGCCTTGAAATTTCCTCCACCAAAAGAACAACAACAAGAATCAAAACAAAATGCCAAGAAACAAAAATCAATTTAGTACCTTTAACTTGGCCTTCTACAAAGCCTTAGGGTATGGACAACATGTTGCTAAATCCTTTGCCAGAGTGTAACACGAGTCGCCTTTTATCTATTTCCCAATATAGTCCTTAATTCTACCTGAAAGTTCATGAATGCATGCTTTGCAAAGGGCTTACATTCCTATCAACATTTGGGTCTTCTGAATGCTCACCAGAATCACTTTTTAAAATCCACTTATAGAAGTGTAGGTAGTCTGCAGCCTGCATCTCCAAACTTTTCCAAATTCTTGCCCCACCAAACAATTCCAAAGGCTTTTAAATATCACTGAGAGGTACAGTCACAGCAGCCACCACACTTTTCAATATCACTTGTGAGTTAAACTTTCCATTACTGTGACAAAGCACCAGAGAGAAACAAAAGGATACATTCTTTGCTTTGTTGCACAGCTTTAGAGGTTTTAGTCTACGGACAGTGGACCCACTGCTTTTGGGCCTGTGGTAAGGCAATACATCATGAGAGAGAAAACAATACAGCAAAGCTGCTCACTTCCTTGACAAGAAGTACAAGAAAGAGATATGAAGAAATGGGGGTGTTTTTCAGGGCACTCTCCCAATCAGCTATCTTTTTTCCAGTAGGCCTCATCTCTTAAAGGCTCTACCATCTCCTAATAGTAACACAGCCTGGGGTCCAGGCTTTTACCAAACGGGCCTTGAGAGGGACATTCAAAATCTAAGCTATAACAATTTTTCTCGTAGGACTATTCCCTAAAGTTTCTGCAACCAATCCACTTTTTCATGGTGTCAGGTGGGCTGCACTCTGATCTAGTCAGACTGATGCTCATAGATATCTCCTGAGTTCCATCAGTGAAAGCTCTTAGCTCACTGTGAAGGTAATGGTAGATCGTTCAGGTATAGCTTTCTCATTACCCTCATTACCAGTGTTAGATGTTCTGCCCAGCAGGGACCATGTTGTGGCCAGACTGAGCAGGCCCTATATCAAGCCTTGCTGCAACAACAGGCTTGCTTCTCAGCCCACAACTTTATCTCACTCCAGAATCCATGCAATTTTGAGCCACTTCCAACCCAACTTCTACTGCCTGTGAGTTGGAATGAAAAATTCCCTCACTTGGCTTGGGGTTACCTTTTTTCAAAAGACCTTCAACAAAAGATAAATAGAAAATCCTCTTAATAAAGTAAGAAGTTAGATTTCCATATGAATTTTTTTTATAATTGTATATGGCCACACCTAGCTTAAGGAGAACCAAAGCTAAACAGATAATTAGTGTTCAGATATCCTGTGACTAAACTGAGACTGATTATGGATCATTTGTTGGTATGCAGTCAGAGTGTATATTTCATAATATGAAATATCTGATCACTTAAATTTAGTTGTACTTGTTACATATTCTAAGAAGTCCTCTGGGAAATCTTATCCTTTTCAATCTCACAAGTTTATGAATAACACCATCAATAGTAGTATTATTTTAAAATAAAAGACACAGTCTCTCACTCTAAGAATTTTACATGAGACAATAAGAGAGTAAAACAATTTTAAAGAAGTTTGTTCACTTATGACATTAGAAATAGAAAAAAGAAAATATAAAAGATGAGAAAACAAATTGCTTAAAAAAAAAAAACTCCAGGCTTTTGCGCTGCTGAGCATTAGCAAATGTCTGAATAAAGTTTTTCTAGTAGCCTACTGGTCACCATGCTCTTGTCAAGGATATTTATTTCTATTTGAAAGATAAAGATTTCTTAATAGAAGGCCGAGAACTGAATGATACAGCTTTGTCTCCACCTGCAGGAATGAAAAGAATGAATTCTTATGTTAGTCAAAAATATGTAAGATCTCCACAATAACCACTGAAAATGAGGTATAATCAGTACCTAAGTACTACATAGTACTAAACAGTACTTAGTAATACATTCTTCCATAACAAGGTAATAATTGTTTCAAAATAAGGTCAAAGGAAAAGCATAATCAAATTAAATCATTGTGCTTATTTTTGTGGTTTTATTGAATTATACTAGACATATAGAGAAGTTCAGTCATCAATGCACAGCTGGATGAACGAACACATGGGTGTGGCACCCAACTCAAGGCATAAGATGTTAGCAGCACCCCTAAAAGCTCCCCCTGTGAACTACGCTTACTTTTAAAGCTTGAGTTCAAAACCTCCGTTTTTAACCTCTCCATCAGTCACATGTCCCTGGAGAGGGGAAGCGTGGGGCAGATGAGTGACAGATTGCAGACATGCTCTTGTCCCTTGGGCATCATGCTCTAGGAATTGCTAGAACCACTGCTTCCAGGCAGGAAGGCAGCAGCCTCTCACTTTCTTCAGCTTCTGTCTCCTACGGTGGTTTCAGACTTGATTAGTTGGTCCTTGCATTCATTCAAGGTTATGTCTGAACTTTACCGTCACTCAGCTAAGACTCCATTCTATGACTTAATCCAGATGAAAGGAAAGCAGAAATTGAGTATTTTCCTCCCCCAAATCCATTTCTCACGGGCTTTTTTCAGAATGAAAGCAAGCACTATATGAGGAGGGCTCCTGTCTGGCTCCGAGGAGAGTGTAACCAGCATGTCCAAAACTCTGCATTCACTCTCATTAAACAATTAAGCTTCTCTGCTTATGGCCTAAACAACTTCTAAAATGATCCTGCATCTGCTTTTAGTTATCCTAAGCTTTCTGTTCCCCAGTATCTTGAAAGTATTATTTCAGATAATTTTTTAGAGTTGTGGTTGTGTAAGACAGAAGAATATAATTAGTCCCTTTACACTGTGTTGGTTGTAAGCACACATCTAATCTAAAGAATTCTGCTGTGCATCTTGAGGAGAATAAAATGTCTAAAAACACAACACACTTAATTGTTCTTATGTATTTCTGCAAAATGGATGATGTTTTTTCCTTTACCCAATATCTGTGGTTGCTAGTTTTGTGATCACAAAATCTGTAATTTCAGCCTTGAATTTAAAATCAGCTAAGGATCTCATCCCTTACTGGTTTGGCAAAGTTCACATTTTAACACTAAGAATCCACGCGAAAGGTTATAATCATAGATGAATAAATAAAAAGAAAATGATGAAATTTAAAACATGAGAGACTTTTTCTTTCAACTTTTAAAAGTGTTATAAAAACCATTTGTTAGAATATTTCTAATACAAAAATATGTTTGTTAAAATTATTGGAAAAATATATTTGAATGATTTTTACTCAAAGAGTTAAGACTCTCCATGGTGAGACTTGGTGGGCTGGTGACCCCGCCAGGTGCTTTTGGTAAAAGAAAAGTAACAATGCACCTAGTACTATTCATACATTTCCCAGGCACACTTCAGCTATTCAAACCCAGACAGAGGAAATGGGAGAACAGAATCGGGGAGGAATGGGGCTTAGATAATGAATAAAAAGAGAAAAAGGCTCAAAACTCTTTGCTGTGGCTCTTCATGTGATGAAAGCCTGCATTGTGCGAAGCTGTGAGTCAAAATAAGAAGGTTATTCAGCTATCACAGGCTGCATCACACACAAAAAAAATCATTCTATTCCAGTCTGTTTCTCATACTACTCCCTCCCCCTCCAAAAACACCTTCCTTTTCACCTACCTCCCCCCTCCTATAATCCATCATCATTGTATATTTTCAAGGAAAATATTAATGTTTGAAAATCTTTCTTCTTTAACCCGTCAACAGATTTTGCACATTCCAGTGAATTGGGATGAACGCTCAGACCTAATTTGATGTTTGCTCCATGAAAAGCCCTCCAACCCTCTCATAAGCATCCATGTATTCTACGGGAACTTCCCCTTGCTCCCCTCCTCTTCTCTAAGCAGCTCCCTCACTGCATCCCTGTTCACCTCCACCTATTTTCCTTGGATGAGAGTCTCACAGTGAATAGCAAACATTTAAAGGAGATGGGAGTTGAGAAAGAGAATTAGAGGCCAACTGGGGCCCCGGAGAAAAAAGAATTCAGACCCGCTGATATAACTCAATGGCATTCACTGTTGCAGAGAGTAATGAACATTTTACTTAGTTAGCAGCAGTTCACCTAATGTCCTAGACTAATTTGAGGCTATTTTCCAAGAAGAAAAGAAAGCCATGTGGTTCACAGCCATGAATCTGTGCATGGTGCTGAGAGCCATCCGCCTTTTTTTGTGCAAGGAAAAGACAAGCTTTTATCTTTGTCTGGATGCCTGGTTCCTTTGGTCTTTCATATGAATAACACGAGGGGAAATTAGATGGCTTGTCATCCATTTTAGAGAGGTAAATTTTGCTTGAAAAATACGGGCTGTAACTTGAGTATAATCTTCCATGTCTAAATGGTCAGGCCTCTCTACATGTTCATATATATGAAATGGCCAAATATTTATGCTAAAGTTAACTCTTCTATTAAGTTGACCCAAAGTATAAAGCACTGAGAAATTGAGAGATTCCTTTTCTTTTTGTATTAATATGAATGTATGACCAGAAACAATAATTTTCATTTGTTAAATTAATATCTATTAATTACTTCATCTCAGCTAGAAGGGACATTTCTTTCAGAGAAGGATCAGCTGTCAGGGTAAGTGTGACCGAGGATGACATTTACGTCTCCTAGTAGTCTTGGCTTCTACTATGTTGCTTTATATATACAAAGCAAAATTCTGAAACACTTGAATTTAGTTTGGCTAGATATTAGGAACTAAGGTATTCTAACTGTATAGAATTTCTTCCCACTTTTTGAAGGCAAGTTTTCTGTTATGAAGGATGAACCTGGGAGGAGCAAGTACTGCTTCTGGTTTCCAGTGTTTTTCTTTTATTGGTACTGGTGATTGAACTCAGGTCCTTGTGCTTACAAGGCAGGCAGTAGAACCACTGAGCTAAATCCCCAGCCCCTGCTTTCCAGTTTAACTCAATGTATATGTAGGTTAAAATCTGAAGCACATTCTTGGACACTTCTGTGAATTTTGAGTGCAACAGGTAGTGATTAATGTCTCCATAATTCTGCATGGGTTATAAACCTTAGCAATCAGAAAAAAATGTCTTTAAAAGTAGAAAATACTATGATTTGCTCATAGTACATACCTAACAAAGATTAGTTTGATTTAATCTTGGTTAATATCTCTATGGAGCACTTGATAGCCATATGCTTAGGGGACATTCTTACAATATTTCTTCCTGCTAGTTCAGTTGTTGGAGGTGAAATGGGGCGGGCGACTGGAGTGGTTTCTGTTCCCTGTTCCTCCTTGTAATGACAGAGATATAGCTTTCTGAGGTAACTTCAGGTCAGAATCTTCAAGAGTGCCTTGTTCATGGAAGTCACACTAAGAATCTGGAATTATCTAGTTATGGCTCTTCAAGACTGCGATTGAGCTTTGTACTTGTAATTTCAGCAGGACCCTGGGTACTACTTGGTCTTGGTTACTTCCGTGCTGTTGAACCTCAGATACCACTGCCACTTTGTCAGGCTACTTCCTCTGATTAGAAAAGAATAACAAGGCTTTGTAATAAAGCAGAATGTATGTTGCCTATCCTAGACCCCCAGCCTAGCCAAGAACAATGTGTATGTTCATGGAAGTCTGAAAGAATGCCAAAGAGACATATGACTTATCAAAAATGACAGATTTAAGGGGCCCTGCCATTTTAACAGCCTATAGTGTTCTTGCTTCCTGACTACTTCCATCATAGGCAAAAGAAGTTCAGATTAGAAAAGGCAATGAATGGTCATCATCAAGAAATCAAATATAACAAATGCTGGCAAGGCTGTGAGGAAAAAGGAACACTTATGCACTGCTGGTGAAAGTGTAACCTAGAACAGGCACTATGGAAATCAGTATGGAGATTCTTCAGAAAAGTGAAACTAGAAATTCCTCTTGACCCAGCTATTCCTCTTCTAGCTATCTGCCAGAAAGAGTTCAAAACATTATATTATAGTGGTGCAAGCACACCTATGTTCATAGCAGCACAATTCATAATAATTAAATCTTTGAAGCAGCCTATGTGCCATTAACAGATGAATGGATAAAGAAAATGTGGCATTTAACACAATGGAGTTCTATTCTGCCATAAAGAAAGAAAAAACATGAGTTATGTGTAAGAAAATGAATATACCTTGAGAAATAAGTTTAAGTGAAATAAATCAGACACGTAGCTTAAATATCACATGGTTTCTCTTATATGAGAAACCCAAAGCATATAAACAAAGAGCAAAATAAAAGATAGATAGGAGAAGAGAGATAGATCTTTCTCAAATGGAAAGGGAATCAAGAAATAAAAGGAGGGAGGAGGGAGGATAGAGGAGAAGGAAGGGCGAGGAAAAAAGGAATTAAGCCATGTTATGTACATGTTCCAAGTGGCAACAAGGTATGTAAACATTATGTATTACAACACATACTCATAAAAATGTTTTTAAAAATAAAAAGGAATTAGCAATCAGCGTACTTGCTACTATTTATTGAACATTTACTCATATGCTTCACATTGTTTTAAGGTTTGTATAGGAATTCCTTCTAATCTTACAACTCTGTATAAGGCAGATGCTAATATTATTTCTATATTGCTGATCAAGAAACCGGAGCACAGCGATTTTAAATAAATTACCCAAGGTTATATACTAAGAAGATTCAAGTGTATATGCAAAATTTTTGAAACTCTTTCAATAGTGAGAGCCTGATTCTCCTCCTCCCTTGGTTTGAACGAGATTTAGGCAATCAGTTCTAACAAATAGTATGTGAGGAAATGACTTGTGCATCGTAAGCTTGAAATTAAGAGCATCCTTTTTGCTTGGCTCTTTCACGTCCTCCTTCTCTTAGGGGAATCCAGACATCATGTGTCAGGGATCCTCAGGAATCCACAGGCAGACCCACCAGAGAGGACCAACAGGAAGGCCATGTGAGTGAGGCACCTGTCTTCCTCCCCTAGGGAAGCCCTCAGATGACAACCACCATCAGAGACAGGTCCTGAGATGGAACTGCCCAGTTAAGCCACTTCCAAATTCCTGGCCTAGAAATAATAAATGCTTATTGTTTTAACCATGAAGTATGAAATAATTTGCATAAACCCTTACATACACAATTGCTACTCATCCAACCAGAGGACCTGAAGGCAGAATCCACCCTTTATCACTGTACCATTTTGCCTGTCCCGAAACTAAGGAAATTATGTAATAAACTCAGATTCTGACAGCAAATGCTAAACAACCTGCAGGAAGTTTTCATGTGGTTTTACACACTTACAAACCCAATGATAATGACACCTACCTCGGGTACATGTAGTCACTAACTTCCTTGAAATTTTTTTTTTTTTTGGTACCGGGGATCAAACTCAGGTCCTGTGCTTGCAAGGTAGGTGGTGGCACAACTGAGCTCAATCCCCAGCCCATTTTTTTGTGTATTTTGAATTAGTGCTGGCCCAGGCCTTTTACTCTACACTGTCTTTTCTAATTCCAGGAAGACACTATATTCACATACTAGCACATTACTTCAGACAAGCCCGATATCATATCATTAATCTGACTACAGTTTCTTTTAGGAACATTCCTGTTCTATGTATATACAGTACACCAGACTCACCTCAACCAAATTCAATATATATTTATTTATGGACCTCAAGTATTAATCCTCTTTTATCATTTATTACCTTGAGGCCAGAAAGAAGATATAAACAATTCGTCTCTTATATTGGGCCACTTCTGCAAGTGATTACCTCCAACTGCACACTGACTGGGGCTGCTTAACCCTCAGTAGGTTGACTCTGCTGCCACCTTAGTGAGACAGTGAATGTTAATGCCCATGGCACTGGGCTTTGCAGAATGAATGTTCAAAAAATGATAGTTCTTGTCTCTCTGCCACATAAAGCTAGGGGTACCTTAGTCTTCTTTGGAAAGCATTAGACAGTTTTCAATAAGTGACCATAATTTCACATATACTCCCCTCCACCACCTAGCTGCAGCAGAAATATATTTTTCATTACCCTCTCTTTAGTATCAAGGTATCAATAACATCTATTAAGAGATCCAAAATGTACTTGGTGAATAATCTCCAAATTACTTAGAGCCAAGGGAAACAGATGGCATTCAAGATATGTCAAAAAGAACAAAGAGGGCTGGGGATTTAGCTCAGCAGTTTGGTGGCCTGCCTTGCAAGCGCAAGGACCCAAGTTCAATGCCCAGTACCAAAAAAAAAAAAAAAGAAAGAAAGAAAAAAAGAACAAAGAGGGGCTAAATTGACCCTGGATTTCCAAAACTCGTTGTCTCTCATCAAGACAGATGACACAGTCCTCCTGTCACCCTGTATGTTGGCCACATAGCAACCATGTCCTTCCTCTGCTTACACTCTGCCCAAAGTTCCAGTTTCTCTTCAAGTAATACAATACTTCTACTTTGTAACCATGGCTTACCTCATCTCCCAATAATTCTCATGTTTTTTAACCTAATCACATTGATCTCTATGTAGACTCCTGAACAATTGTGCTATCCTGCTTTGCGTCCCACTTCTAACCCAGTTAACTCTTCCTCTTTCAGGGTTCAGCCTAGAGCTCATCTCATCTGGGATATCACCTCCCATCCTACCTGGCATCTTCACTGTGGGGTGGAACCCCTCCTTCATGCTCCAGTGCTACTCTAAAGACAGCCCCATGCACTGAGTGCATTGTATTAACATTCATTATCTGTTGAATTCAGCTCTACCCAAGGATATTTTAAGGTCTGGACAACAACTGCAGGATCGTAGTCAGCTTTCTACTCCCAGTGTCTAGCAAATAGCAGGTGCTTAAAAAGGGAGGTAATTTATACAAAGTACTTAACCTGACTCTTCACATAGTAAGGGCTCAATTTCTGTTGTTGCTGTTGTTAATTTGTTGATGAAGCAATGGTTTCTGTGCATTTATTCCTGTCAACAAGAGAAGGCTAACAAAAAAGAAAAGGAAAAAAAAAATAGAAAAGACACATAAAAATCAAGGAACACTCTGAAGAGTAATAAAAAATTAAATAGGCCAAGCCAAATAAGCATAGTGAGAAAATTAAACCAAAAGAAGGAATTTGATACTTTTTCTTGGTAGCTAGAAGAGTCTCTGCTAAGAAAGTGGTAGATTCCCTAGAAACTGAGTTTACTAAAGACTAGACCAGGCTAGCCACTTGAAAGTATGCAGCACCAGATATCTGAGGACTGGCTGATTTAGTAGCCTTTAAAATAAATTCAGTTTCTCAGATTCATTCATAATATAGTTATAATAGGACCATAAAACCTTTGCTACATTCTTCTCCATTTATTCTGCTCCATTTTTTGAGGCAAAAGTGTATAATATTAATATTTACTTAGTTAACATTACCAGGCAAGGTGACTATGCAAGAATGGAGTGGCTAATATTTAACAGTATCACTGGAGAAGACAGAGATTGCATTTTATTGGAAACTTTTTGTTTGTATTGGTAATAGTAATAATAACAAACTGGAGCAGATTACTTTCAGATGATTATTGATGTATACTTCGAATAAAACTGTTCAGAATAAATTTCTTTAAGATAAAACCCCCATATAACAAGGAGTTCTATTTCATTTCTCTTGTTCCCCTTCTGCATCCTCCTCCCTCAACTGCCCCTTTCTTCATAAAACCGTTCCTAGAAACAAAGCCAAACTTGAAAATTTGAAATTATTATTTTGTTATAATTGTTTTCTTTAGCTTTTTAAATTATATGCATGGAATTTCAGGGATGCACAGTCAGGGGTCAAAATTAGGACTGTGTCCCAGATGTCCTCATAAGCAAGTAGAGACATCAGTTTTATATGTATGTATATATATATATATATAGTCTATTTCCAGCAATGTAAATATAATGAAAGCACAAACAGCTAACATCCATGCATACTTCTTGTGTCACCTGCACTGTATTACACTTTTTATGTGTCTTAACTTATCTGAGTCACAACATCATTTTCCCAGCTTAGCAGTGAGGAACTAAAGCGCAATAAAGCTATGATATCACTCAGGGTAACCAAGCCAAGGTAACAGAGAACAGAAATAGGATGGGACTCCAAGGCCTGGCTCCAGAGCCCAGGGACCTATCAACTCCAACAGCCTCTCCCTAAAGGCCTTAGGGGCTGGGAAACAGAAATGCTTAGCCTCCCACATAAATGTTGATATTTCAATGTTATTGCTGCAGCTTTACATTTCATAGCATCTATTTTACACAACGACTAATATTGAATTTGCAAACTCACTTGGAATTTTCTGAATATAATCACAATGATTTTGCAATGATATGAAAATATGAACTTTATAACTTTCACTCATCTTTATAAATTACCAAGATATGAAAATATTATTTCAATTTTGCCAAACCCGTAATGCAAGTAAAGTGAATATAAACAAGAACATCTATGAACAAAAAGCATAAAAATCAACAGAAATGAAAAGAAATTCCATAATATCCCAAATCACATATCAAACAGAAGAGCTTTTGAGTATGATGTAAGTTGTACCAAATACTAATTATATTTCTCAAAATTTTTTCAAGACCACATTTAATGAGTATGTATATTCTGCTCTAAACACCAGAAACAACTGGCCTAACAATTTATAGAAAATGACTTTTCACTGGCAAAAAGAAGCTTTCAAATGTACACTCCACTCAAAGTTTTAAAATTATGTGCAGTTTAGGAAAGAATAGATAATGTGAAAGACTTTAAAAGTCATGACTATGATTTCCTTTGGCAGATATGAAGTTGAAGCTGATTGATGAACATTCTATAAATAGCATGCTCTAATTTGCCTGCTAAAATAGTCAGGGAAGCAATGGGCCAGGCTTTTCCTACAATTAGACAATTGAGCTCTGTGAATCGAGGGGCAGCTCCAACTCTGGGCACTGAGCACCCACCACACACTCACGGGCATTTCTGCCCGAACTTCTGGCAACTTCCATGTTCTTTTGAGTGATTGATCTTTCAATTTATTTCCATCAATATTTAGACACTGCAGGGTAAAAAAAAAAAAAAGAATGTAAACAAAGAACATTAACAGATTTACAATTTCCATTTCCATTTGGACTAATTAGAGTTCAGCCGGAGAGGTTTTGCTGGCTAACCACAGCATTTCTTATTTTGGGTTGCTTTTAAGCAGTAAGTAGCTAATTATGAGATGGATGGAGCTGAAGTCATAGAAGAGGATTTACTTATCTCCACAAAATGGCCAGGCATCACAGAATTCTTACTGATTCAGGCTGGTGCAGAACTTCCACATTCAGATGATTCTTCTTTTAAGTCACCGATAAGCAAGCATGGCCTGCGTCTTTTACTAGCTGGGCCCTGTCATTCTAAAAGTCATACAGGCTTCAGCTCAGGGCTTTGTTTTTCTCTTGTTCTAATAGAAGCAGAGGTAGAAAATAGATAATGGCTTCTAACATTTGAGTATTATGCTGTCCCAGTCTTTTTTGGTTGTTGGTTAGAAAGTGTAAAAATGACATAAAATCTTTTTCTCTGGGCCTTTCAGAAACTTCAGAAACAGAAAATCTTAGGTCTCAAGCCACTCACTGTTGGGGTGACTCAAGTGATACGAAGGTCCTTCTCCCAAATTTTAGGGAAGTCAACTCGAAAAGTACTTATTGTTGCTTTCATCCTAGCCTGTTCTAAAAAACAAATGTATAGAAGCACCCTGATGATCTGCATCCTGCACCAAAGAGCCTCCTCCCTCAGTTGCTTTGGAAGTTGTATTAACTTTCTCTTCCAAGCATTAGGATGGAAGGAGAATAAAGATGTAAGAAGAGTATGAAGTGGATAGAAATGGCTTTGATTCCTGCTGTCCCACTGGGGTAAGACCCTCCATCATTCATGCTCCTGATTCTTGTCTGAAAAACAGCAAGACCCATGTTTAACTTGTGGGGCTGATGTGAGCTTGAGCCATAAGGTATACAAAGTGATTGACCTCAAGCTGGTGATCCAGTTAGGCAGGTATAGGAAAAGAAGATGGTCCCTGGGCACAGTGCAGGGGTGTAGGTCTTTGCAAGCTCTGATGCTAACTGCAACATTAGTTATGGACAAAACCCATCTGGTCCTCAGTGAGGGCAAGACAGCCCGAGGGAATGGGATAAGGGATATCTCTCTTTTTTGAGCAATGGTTTATGGTTACTTAAACATCCTTTAGTGTCAAGGCTATTTGAATGGAGCCTTTGGGCTAGGATATATAAGTAAGTGGCTTGATCCCTTGATGCCAAGAGGTTAACTTTAGAGAAATGTACTTCAGACGGTGACTGGAAAAGCCTCTGACAGCAGATGACCAAGTCCAGATAATTGTTATACAGGGCCTGGTTTCCCTGCAAAGAACATAAAGATGAATAATACCCAGGCTTCAAATGCCAGGGAGCTAGGAAATAAAGATCTGAGGGCAGCAAACACATCTATTTTAAAACAATGCTCAGTGTAGCACCAAATGCCCACATATAATAAGGCTCAAGAAATGTTTACTGAATAAAGTATGAAAATAATTATAATGTGAAGCAGATACAGTATATTCTGGAAGCTCAGAAGTAAGAGGGGCACTCGTGGATTGGTAGAAGAAATAAAGGAAAGTCTGATAAAATATTGTAAGATTTTAAGCAAAATTCGCAGGGGGAAAGCGGGGCATTGGTGGCACAAGTTTATAATCCCAGCACTCTGGGAAGCTGAGGCAGGAGGATTGATTTTGAGCTGAGCATGTCAATTCAGTGACTTAGTAAGGCCCTGTCTCACAAGAGGCTGGGGGCTGGGGATGTAGCTCAGTGCAACAAAGGCCCTGGGTTCAATTTCCAGTACTGAAAAAAAATGGGAGCAAGAAAAGAAGTTTCAAGAAACCGCATGAGGTAAAGCATGGGATGTGTTCTTGGGAGCCATGCTCCAAGCAGGAGGCCAGGCCCTTTAGACTCAATTCCCAAGACTGTGTTAAATAGGTCAAAGTTTTCTTTCTTCTCTGTGGCAGGTTCCTCCTCACTTCTTCCTTGCTCACTGCTTCTGCCCCCACACTAAGTTTAGCACCGGGAATATGTTGAATGGCCTCCAAGAGAGCGAACTTCTCAGGCAGGAGGATGGGATAAGGGACCACAGCCATTTTCAATAACTGTAAGATCATACATGCTTTTCAGTTACTCTATACAATTAAGCTTTCAGGACATTGTTTTCAAAGAGTGCTTAGAACTACTTGCAGACATGGGTAGACCACCTATGAAGGACAAGAGGATTTACATATACTCCGCCAAGGTAGCAGCCCACGCTGTCTACCCTGGAGGACTGTCCTTGGAAACAGTCATTTCCATTTCCCCAGGGCCCAGAGCAAGCTCACTGTGGTGACCATGTGACAGCCTGAGCAGCAGTCCAGAACTTCCCTGGGTAGAGGCTGAGGCACTGGTCATCTCATACTGTAACTCCAGCTGCGAGCCTCTGGGGCACAGACCCGGGTGACGCAAACATGCTATAGAAAGCAATTACTGGAAATCTTGCCATGGGTTCAGACGATGTAAGTACCTCTCAGTACCCGCAGAAATTAAGTCAAAAGGACAGTTTGGAGCTGTGACATGCTAAATTGTTGGGGACAGCTGTTCTGCTTGTAGCCTTGTGTGCAGTGACCCCAGGTGGTGGCAGGCTTTCCTCCTGCTGCCTGCTGGGTGGTGGCCATGTACAGCAGTGCCACACATGTGTCTGCGTGGATTTACCTGCTGCTTCTTATGACACTAATAAGCAGCTAATGAGGAGCAGCAAGTGCTGGAGCCCCAGAGAACAGAGTTTTGTTTTTATTTGTAATGAAAGAGAACACTCAAAGAACACTTATTGCTATCAAGCAAGGTCTTATAGAGACAAGAAGAGAAGGCAATGAAGCAGGGGAAACGCTTTTGAAAAAAAAAATCCCTTAGCAATAAAGAGCTCAGTAACTACATGCTTCAGTTGTTATGAAACTTTTCAGTAATTAAAACTTGATTGGAAGAAATGAAAGCTGTGATCTTAAGCCTTTTTGATTACAAGTAAGCCTTTCACAATTAATTCCTGAACTGCTCCTCTTAAAGCAAATTTGGAAGTGAACTTTCCTCAGTGATTCTAATGGCTAAAACCACCTCTGAAGATACAAACCAATTTCTTTTTCTCTTTTTACTATCATACAA
Organism: Fukomys damarensis; assembly: GCF_012274545.1. Taxonomy (NCBI): domain Eukaryota; kingdom Metazoa; phylum Chordata; class Mammalia; order Rodentia; family Bathyergidae; genus Fukomys; species Fukomys damarensis. Next base: position 43,276,104 of record NW_022900950.1, on the reverse strand, counting down.
TAGATCAAGTTAAAGAACATTGAAAGGGAAAACAAATACACACTATGAAGCATGATACAGGAAGGCAGGGTAAGGCAGGGAAAACAACTGGATCCAGTGACAATACCTGGGCTTCCATCAAGTTCCTGTCACCAAAGACAATTCTCTTAAGTGTCTTTTTCTGTAAAAATGGTGCAACACTGGTGAGGCAAACAAGAGATCACATGTGAATGTGCTTTTTGAAAGTCCTGTTGGCTGTGTCTAAGGACCTCTCTGTCACCATGATGAGCTTTGGTGCAGCATGTAGATTATGGATGGCAATGGCATTCCACTGACAGCCCAAAGAAAAAAGCCAATTGATAATGTCCCAGCCAAAAGCAGCAATGGTGGATATTAATTAGGCAAGTTACCAAAATTGCCAGCTGTGATATGAACCAGAAAATATTTTTACCTTATGGTATTAATCTCTCCTTTGCAGGACAAATTTAAATCACGGTATGTCCTAAGTAGCAAATATCCTAGATAAGATCACATAAGTTAGCTATACTTGGTGATGTTAAGGTATCGGACTGCTGAGAGATGATCATTTCATAATGCAAGGAGTCTGCCGACAGGACCACTACATGTTAGGTACTTGCTTTGGTTAGTTCAGTTTGCATAACAAAGTATTTTAGGCTGGCATGGTGGTACATCCCCGTAATCTTAGCTGTTCACTCCAGAGACTAAAACAGGAGGATCACAAGTTCAAGACCAGCCTGTACAATTTAATGGGATCCTGTCTCAAAAGAAAAAATTTCAAAAGAGCTTACTGCAGGAGTGCTTGCTTAGCATATGTAAGGCTGTGAGTTTAATCCCCAGTAACCATATAAGAGAAAACAAAATTTCAGACTGAATAGTTTATAAACAACAGAAATTTATTGCTCAGTTTTATATGCTAGAAATCCATGATCAAGGTGCTGGTAGATTCAGTAGCTGGTGAGGGCTGCTTTCTGGTTCGGCCATAGCATTTTCGCACTGCTCATCACACGGTAGAATGAACAAGCTCCCTCAAGCCTCTCTTTTGTAAGGACACTGATCTCATTCATGAGGGGATTCATCATTACGACCTCAACACCTCCCAAGGCCCCCTCTTAATATAATCACCTTATGGTACATCATACAAATTCGGTGGGGAGACAAGCACCCAGACCATTAAAATACTACATTCAAATATTTCTCTCCACTCTTAACCTTTCTTTTTAACATAAAATAATAATTGTCAAATGTTATTGGGCATGATTATATGTCCGGCACTCTTCTAGGTTATTTGATTTTGCCACAGATTAATTTTCACTATAAACCTATACCATACCGTAATTGATAATCCCACTTTATGGGTGAGAAAACAAATTTAGCAAGAACACTGCATTTCCAAGCCAACAGTTGGACTTCATCTTCAAATAATGCTCTTAACCACACTGGTGTCACATGGCTATGAAACAGCTTCAATATAAAGCACGGATGATCTGGAAAACTGCAAAGGATGCTGCCTGGCCAGAGAGAGTATGAATTGGCTCTATCACTTTGGAAAACAATTTGGCACTCTCTCATGATCTTAAACATTCCTATTCTCTACAACCTAGTGGACCCTTGACTTATGAACTCAATCCATTCACGAGTGCTCGTTGTAATTCAAGTTGGTCAATTGAAGGCTTGGGCTCCTCCACACAGCCTTCAAAGTCTCCCCCCTATATACAGAAAGACCTCAGTCTCCTTACAGAGACATTGGCGCAAGGTTTCTCAATTAACTTCACACAGGAAAGGATGCTGTAATATTCCTTCCAGAGTTCTTTAAAGGTTAAATCTGTAAGACCACCCAGAAGCACAAACAGCTGGCATTTATGGCATAACTCAAGACTTTGGTTGTAAGTTAAAATTAAAATTCTGGCTGTAACCCAAGCTGTTTTTATGTCAGGCCACTTGTAATCCATTGTATTATACTTCAAGGTAGAGAAATACTCATGCATTTACACTAGTATGGGTACACAGTAGTGTTATAGAAGCATTTTCATAATACAAAACAAGATTTCTAGTAAAGCCTAACAGTTCATTTGACAGGAGCATCTGTAAGTAACTTGTCACATAGTGGGATATTATACAACAGTGAAGATGAACGAACTACAACTCTATACACACTGTTGAGACACGAACCTTTAACACTATACTAAATTAAAAATAGCAAGAGAAACCTGCCTACTGGATGATTCCAGCTTAACAAGATTCAGTGCAAGAAAAACTAAAAACTAAAAATAAATCATAATAAATAATATGTACTAAAACTTTTTAAAAAATTAAGTGAAAATTAAGGATAAAATTTTAGCAAGTATTTTCTTCTGACAGAAGGCAGGCATTGCATAGATACATGTATGCAGATAGCAAAAATACTGGGAGCATTCTGGTTGTTAAGGTGTGTGGTAAAATAAAGTCTGTTCTGTTTTGTTACACTTTGTGACTAACATAAAAATTAAATATATTATTTTTAATGAAGCAGATATCACATAATTAAAACTTTCTTTTCACAAGTTGCCACTGAGACTTAGCTACAAAGGTAGATGAGGGAGTCAAGAGCTTCCTCCTCCCACCTTCACCCCAGGCACTGAAAGCACTGATGGCTGAAAAGAAAAAAAACACCAGAACAAGGTGCATAGCTATGATTAGCCAGGCTTGTTTTTCTGGCACTTCCAAACTAGAGGACTACCTAGGGCTCTGGGGCCTGGATAAATAATCCTGCCAGCACAGAAAAACAGATGAAGAAGATCTAGGCCACCTACATAGCAATCTAGAGCTCCATTGGGTGGGCCAGGAAGTTGCAATTGTCCCTGCCCTGTGGCAGCACCAGGCCACCTATGAAGCCACAGTAGGGGCAGTAGAAGGAGCAGTGTGCAAGGCTCATCAGATTAGCTGACCCCTAGGGCCAGCACATGAGTCTCAGGGAGACACTGACACCAGGGTGCGCCAGCTGAGCAATTTAAGAGAGTGTATAATTGCACATAATGGAGTTAAAATATAATTGCCTCATTAAAATGAGTTACCAAATCTCATTGTGCATGAGTGTGAAGATAGACTTGCATGTTAAACTGCAAGAAGTAGAAATTTCATAAATGACTATGAGCTGGTAGGATCTGAGTGTCTGATAGTGTCACCTGGTTATTCACTCCTCATGGATAGCACGTGAAAGCCTGGTTTGTGGCTACTCTCTCCTAGTGATGGCTCAGGGCTGGGCTGACTGACTATAACTAAGTCCCATTGTCTTCCGGAAATTCTCCATTCTGGAAGCCAATGCTTTCATTGAGAAAATATGGTCTCTGTCCCTTTGCTGTTTCCAGAGTTCACACTGGCAAAGCCACCCGTGCCAACTACAATACTACTGGCAATTTTCATGCCCTGTTGCCTTCATAGCAGAATCAGAGGTGGAGTCAGAGAAATCTGAGAGTCAATGAGACTACAGGACAAATAACCCCAACAGCAGCACACATCTTTGCTGACCAGTAAAGAGCCTTGCAAGTAACACCTTCCCTACCTCCCCTGAAAGTCTGCACATGAGCAAGCTTTGGTTAGATGCAGTCACTGCTGCTAGGACTACACACACAGACACAGGGCCCTTCTCTCCTCACAGGGGAGCCACCAGCAACAATGCTTACTGCTACTGACTGCCACCTCTGCTTCTGCCCTGGAAATTGCTAACATTCTACAAAAGTGCTACTGAAGAGAGAGAAATCTCAACCACCTACCTTCTTGGGGAGATTTTAAGAGAAATTGTGATTTGATTTCTAATGCTATGCTAGAGCCCTTATTATCTCAGGAGAGACAAGCGGTAATGTCTTGCTTTGTTTTCAGTTCTCCAATGTGAGTGCAATCTGGCAATTAACATAATTTAGGCCAGAATGAACCAAGCTAATTCCTCACATATTAAAATGTTGAGACTAACGAGTTACTTCCTTTTTAGAAACCAGATAAATGTTAATAATCTGGTGTCAATAAGTGTCACTAACAAGATCCCAAAACAGGTGGTGGAGTATTTATGGTAGGCAAAAGTCAAGGAGATGAAGTAAGGAAGGAAATATAGGAAAGAAAGAAGAGGATTGCCTACCCTAGCCCTAACGTACAGACAGAGTCCTGACCATTCCTGTTGCGCTTTAAAAGAAGGAACATAAAGTCCTCAGAGGAGAGTTTGAGGCTTCACACTAACTGGCCACAAGACTCCCCTCTGCTGGGTAAGCCCTGACTTTCCATGCAGGTTTTCACTTATTGGACAGATTTGTTTCTATGCATGATTAAATACTCTGTTCATTAGTCAGATAAGTTCAGGAATGCAAAAAAGAAGGAGGATAAGCTTTTTAATTACAACCAATTCAGCCTGGCAAGCAGAACTCTCAACCTGTCCAAGTTCTGGACTTCTGAACCTTGCCAAGATCTCCATCTGCTTCCTCCATGGGAGCTTGGGGAGGGGGTGTCAATTCCAGTTCCCACAGAAAGAATTAGAAAATCTTGGACCAAATGCTTAGCTCTAACAATAGAGTTTCACTTCTGGATAAAAGTCAAATTGTTAAAAATATTCCACTACACTCGTTTCGGGGTGAAGAGAGAATGGGGTGCATTGGGGGAAAGGAAAGAACCAGATTTTAGCTCATGTTGATAAAATTTTGGAGTTACAAAGGCTACTCTTGTTCCTTAAAATTTTTTGGGTACAGGCCAGGGGTGTCTGGATATCTGTAAACCCCCTGAGTGGGTTTTCCTACCCCACTGTCATGCCTAGTTTCCTTGAGTGCCAGTACAGTCCAGAAGCCTCTGAATAGAGGCTCTGAAATGTTATGAAACAGGAACTGGCAGCCCCTTCCTTTCAAGTTGCCAAGGTGGAGAAGAGGTGGGGGTAATGGTGGTAGAGGAAAGGTTAACGCAATGTGTCAGTCAGCTGGGTGTTATGACTCAACTGCTAAGGTACCTTTAACTGTGTCCCCACCACTCAAGTGACAGACAGATGGAGGACAGATGGTCAAGGAGGATAGAGACAGAGGCAGTACTGGAGAGAGTGTCTAGAAGCCAGAAGTGGCCGGGTGGCAGCTGCTGAGTCTCAGCCAGGATGGCACAGCTATCAGGAAGCTTGGAGTGCCATCCTCTGGTAAGTGAGCCAAGGGTTGGTCGCTAAATCCTGAAACAGAACCCTCCCTACAGGCACTTGGCACTTGTGTCTTAATGGTGTTGGCACTTGGCCTAATTGCTGAGAATATGTGCTCAGTAGAGAGTAATTCCTCCATCACATTTGGTAACTATCTATACACAGCATAGAAGCTGTGATGTTTTTATTCCAACGATTTCTTTGCCGACCATGAACATCCTATAAAACTTCTCTGAGTATAAACCAAAATCAAATTTACGTTAGGTTTAGTCTCCAAATTACAGATGGTTTTAAAGCAAGCAGGATGTCTATCAAGCAAGATTATTTTAAAAATCATTTAGATGGAAACTTGCAACACCTATTATAGAAAGGATTCATATTTTACTTTCAAAAACTAGAAGCTGGAATGCAAGGTGAAATGTAGTCCTTCCTTATACTTGTTAATATAATCAGGTGTCACAATTCACTTTGATGTTTCAGTGAATGAAATCAAGTTATCTCTAGTGTATAAGATACCAAGATTTTAGATTAAAGTCATACACTAGTATTCAGAAACCAATCTGGGCTGGTTAAATCTAAGTCACTGAATCTATGGAGGAAAAAATAAGAGAGAGAAATGAACAATCTGAGTGATACTTAAATATGCTGTGAAGATTTGGTTTAATTTACGAGGTGATCAAAGTAATATCTGTATAATATCTGTAAGTAGTTTAATTGGTAAGTCTGCAGTTTGTTTTTATATCTATAGAATAGCAGACCACAGGACAGGCATCAGAGGTGCAAAGCAAAAAGCAAAATAAATCTGCTGTCAAGAAATAGTCTTCTTAAGAAACACTTTCACCTCATTCTCATGGTAAAATTGCAAATAATACACCTTTAAGTAACTCATAGTGTGAAGGAAAGATCAAAATGATAATAAATAAAATTCAAATATCTAGAACTAGCCTAAAATTATATAAAGCAAAAACTGACAAAACAAAAAATATAGACCAATCCATAATTACAGTTACTGCTTATCAATTGTCTCAGTTGCATATATATCATGTAGATTAAAAATCAGAAGGGCTACAGATGACCAAAACTAATACAATTTATCCTCTTATTATGACATTGTGTTCAATATCTACAGGTAACATTTTATTTCCTTTCGTAAAGAAGACAACTAACTAAACTGGATATGTTAGGTCATAAAGTAAGTATAAACAAATATAAAACAATTCACAGAAAACATTTTTACAGTGGAATTTAGCTTGAAATCAATAATAAAAATATGTTTGGAAATATTTCCAAGTAATAAGAAATAAGGAGGCAAATAAATCACAATGAAAATTAGAAAATACTTTAAAGTGAAAGGTAATGAAAATATGACATACATAAACTTACATAGTTAAACCTGTGCTAAATCTCTGCCTTGATGAAAATATAAATGAATATATTATTTAAATAAATATATTACCACAGAAAATTGTCTGAAAATAAATTACATAAACTTCCACTTCAAGAAGGGAAAAAAGATCAAATAAAATATGCATGAAGTAAAAGAAAGGGAACAATATGGAGCAAAAATAAATGAAATAAAAAAATCTATAATAAAGAAAATCTGGCAAACCCAAAAAAGTTTCTTTGAAAAGACTAATACAATCCACAATTATTTACAAAACTAATCATGGATGAAAAAATATGCAAATTACAAAGTTCATAGACAATAAAAAGAAGAGAATAAGATTATGAAATTAAGTTTAGATGAAATGCACATATACTTAGAAAAATAAATTTCTAAAACTGACACACACAAAAAAATAGAAAATCTCAGTAGTCCTACATGTGTTTTAATGATAAAATGTTTAATTTGAAAACTTCTCACAAAGATGTCTCACAGAGGCAGTTACTTCACATGGAATTCTTCTAAACACTTACTGAAGAAGTGTCAACAAACTTGTGCAAACTCTTTCAGACAACAGAAAAAGAAAAGAATGTGTCCCAATTTGTTTTCAGTACCAGTTATCAAAATTTGACAAGGATATTAAAAGAAAGGACCAATATAGAGCAATTTTTCTCATGAACAAAGATGCAAGAATTCTAAATAAAACACAACATCCAATTGAAAGATATATTTAAAAGACAGTATATTATGGCCATGAGGTTTACTCCAGGGATGTAAGACTCTAGATAGATATAGAAAAATTATTTGATAAAATTCAATACTTCATGATTTAAAATATTCAGAACAAACCAGCAAAACAGCAAATTTTCTTGGTTTGATTAAACTTAGCTACAAAATACTTAGCTGATGAAAAACTGAAAGATTCCTTTTCTTTCCTACATTTTAGAAGACAAGAGTGACCACTGTCCTACCAACACTTCTATTCAACTTTGTAACATTGTTGGACAGGGCACTTAGCTCAGTGGTTCTGCCAGCTGCCTCACAAGTGCAAGGTCCAAAGTTCAATCCCGATATCAAAACACAAGCAAACAAACAAACAAAAATTTTATAGCATTGTTGACATGGTATAATGTTTATGGCATTGTACATTACCATATAGGGAAATAATAATAATAAAACAAACAAAATTGTCACTAATCACAGACTATATGGGCTTATGTATTTAGAAAATTCTAACAAATCTACAGACAAATTCACATGATCATTTCAATAAATTCTGAAGTTATTTAATAAAATTCAACACATATTAAAATTAAAAACTAATCATACAAGAATAGAACTCCCCCTCCAATAAAGGTGAGATACTGGGGACATTATCTTTAAAGTCTGAAGTAAGAGAAGTGACCATTATCATTGCTATCAGTTAACATTGTGCTACAGGCAGGTTCTAGTCAGTTTAAAATAAAAAGAAATAAAGGGGCCAGCGGGTCCGCGACCTCCCCAACTGCACGCCACCAGATGCAGTAAGGAAGGTAGCTGCATGGCCACCTTTGAAACACCCCCACAATCTGCTTCCTCCCCGCCACCCTGTTCTCAAACCTCCTGATTGGGCCTGTCCTTGGACCCACTCTGCAGAGGTATAGGTGGTCATGAAGGGTATTTTTCTGAGCTCCCAACTTTGAACATCTTTAAAGAAAGGGCAGGGGAAACCTGTAATAGAACTGAGTGAAGTTCAACCCTGCCAGTTGGGAAACTCAATTTAGGCCTTGTGGCCTGAGGTCAGTCTGAGTTGCGGGGACCTGCCATTGGCTAGCTGAGATCAGGGAATCCGGTTCTATACATGGCTGTACACGTGGTATAATATGACAACAGAGACATAGTCTGAAAGAGGCCCTTGAAATTCTTTTTTTAATTTTCCTCATTCCACCCTAAAATTTCATTCTTTTTTCTCTCCTCTCTCTCCAACTCAGTCTCTTGCTCCACCATATTATCCCTCATCTCCCTTTTTATTCCTGCTCCTGCCCTAACTCAGACTTCTTCTTTTATTATTTTTTCTTTTTTTCTTTATGTTCTTTTCTCCTGTCATTTTACCTCACTCATGGCTCTACAGCTTCAAGGGAAGGCAAGCCCCTGTTACTGTTAAGGGGATATATTCTTGTCCTTATTCCTGCACTCTGTCTATCCCCTTTGAAGTTAATAGTTTCGTAAAGATAATATGGTCATTCTACATCCTCTGGCTTCACTTCAAACCTTCTCCAATTCTTTCACTTATCTACTCCTCTCATCCTAACTCAGTCTAACCCACCATCCTAAATGGTAAAGATGTTATATTGAAAAGCATATTCACTGCAAACATATTTGGGGCTGCTTCTTGATATTTATTTAATTCACATGGTTTAAAGGTGATAGATTAATGACTACAAGTGATCAATTTGCAAGCAGTGCTTGATCCTATTGGACTGCAGAATGTGTTAAATGGGATTAATGATTGTGATTGATTTAATGAATTGTTTTCTCTGATATTATGAAAATGAGGATGTCTATGAGTCATTAGAGACTCAAAAGCTAAAGTGCAACTATATCAGGAAGATTTAAGTAATAACCCAGAAATTAAACCAAGGACAACCCAACAACAAAAGGAAAAATGAGAAAACACTTAAGCAAGATTCAAAGACAGACTTCCAGTTCACCGATGGCAAAGAGTAGGGCAAATGAGGATGAAAAGTCTGATAGTGAGCCAGCAGGAGAACCTGGACCCATAGCAAAGGAGGTAACAAAACAGATCAATCAGGCTCGAGAAAAATTCAAATCAGAAATAATTCCCCCGTTAACCATAGAGATGATGAGCAAAATGCAAGTCATGATTTGAAACTCTAGAATGAGTTCAAGACCATGATAGAAGCCATGAAGACTCAGCATAAGAAAGAAATGGAAACAATGAATGCCCAACAGAGGAAAGAAATGGAATCCATAAAACAGATTCAAACAGATATCCAGGAGATTAAAAACTTTATTGAAAGTGTATGCAACAGAATAAAATACTGCAAAGATAGAATTTCAGATATAGAAGATAGGATTGCCATCAGTGACCGTGAAAAAAGAGGTCTCTCAAAGACAGTAAGGGATCATGACAAATCAATCCAACAACTTCTAGACCATGCAAAGAAAAATAACACAAGGAATCCATGAAATAGCAGGAGAAAACACAAATGACTTTAAAAAGCTCTTCACAGAATTAATGACAAAAAACTTCCCAAACAGAAGAGAAGAATTAGACATACAGATAAGTGAGGCATATAGAACTCCAACTAGCCATGATAAAAAAAAAAATCTACACCTAGATATATAATAAACAAGATCCCAGAAATGCAACAGAAGAACGAAATACTACAAGCAGTAAGAGGAAAGAAATAAATCACATGCAAAAGAAAGCCCATTAAAAATCACAGAAGACTTTTCAACACAAACCCTTAGGTCAAGGAGAGCCTGGAGAGAGGTATTTCAACTCCTAAAAGAAAACAACCTCCAACCTGGACTGATGTATCCTGCAAAAATCTCTTTCAAAATAGACAGGGAAATAGATACTTCCATGACAAAGAACACTTGAGAAACTTCATGAACATCAAACCAGCACTACAAAGAATTCTAAACAATATCCTAGAAAAGGACAATGAAGGTCACAATACCATGAGGCCCAACAGACCAAATCAAATAGGCAAGGCAAGAAACTAAAAGGAGAGGGGAGAAAAAGTAAAAAGAGTGAACAAAAGGACAATAACATGACAATAATAAGTCAGAATATATCAGTTATAACCATGAATGTTAATGGCCTCAATTCATCAATCAAGAGAATTAGACTGGCAGAATGGATTAAGGAGCAAAATCCAACAATATGTTGTATACAAGAAACACACCTAGTGCAAAAACAAGCCCATAGACTGAAAGTGAAAGAATGAAAAACAATTCTCCACGCATCAGGAGCCCAGAAAAAAGTAGGGGTAGCAATCTTATTTGCAGACAAAGTAAATTTCAAACCAAAACTGATTAAGAGAGACAAAGAAGGCCACTACATCCTTATAAAGGGAACAATTCAAGTGGAAAAGATGACAATCATAAACATATATGCACCAAATATAAATGCCCCCAACTATATAAAACAAATATTAAGTAACATGAAAAACCAAATAAGCACTAATACCATATTAGGGGGGATTTAAATACCCCACTATCACAAATTGACAGATCATCTAGGCAGAAAATCAACAATGAAATAATAGAACTGAACCAAGCTTTGGAACACATGGACTTAATAGATGTCTACAGAGTATTCCACCCCCAAAAATCAGAATATACATTCTTTTTGGCTGCACATGGATCATTCTCCAAGATAGACCACATATTGGCTCACAGAACAGGCCTGAATAAATGCAAAAGAATTGAAGTCATCCCCTGTATATTATCAGATCATAGTGCAATCAAGCTGGAGATCAATAGCACAAGAAACTGTAGGAACTTCACAAGCACATAGAAACTGAACAACACTCTCCTAAACAATCAATAGATTACAGAGGAAACTAACGAAGAAAGTAGACAGTTTTTACAAATAAATGAAAATTCCAATACAACATACAGGAATCTATGGGACACAATGAAAACAGTTCTACAGTGAAAATTCCTAACATTGAATGCCCACACTAGGAAAACATAGTGGGCTCAAATAAACAACATAATGTTGAATCTTAGACTCCTACAAAAACAAGAGCAAGAAAAAAACCAAAGCTCAAACAAGAGAGGAAATTATAAAGATCCAAGCATAAATCAATGCAATGCAAACTTAGAAAATGATACAAAAAATAAATGAAGCAAAGAGCTGGTTTTTTGAAAGAATAAATAAAATTGACAAACACTTAGCTAATCTTATAAAAAAAAGGAAAGAAAAGTCTCAGATCCATGTAAACAGGAATGAAAAAGGCGAAGTCACAAAAGATCCAAAAGAAATCCAGAGGATCATTAATACATACTTTGAGAACCTGTCCTCCAACAAATTGGAAAACACAGAAGAAATGGACATATTTTTAGATACTTATGAATTACCAAAATTGAACGAAGAAGATAAAAACATTTTAAACACCCACATTACAGTCAGTGAAATTGAAAGTGTAATTAAAAACTTACCAACAAAGAAAAGCCCAGGCCCTGATGGATTCACTGATGAATTTTACAAGACATTTAGAGAGAACTACTGCTATTACTCTTCAAACTTTTCAATGAAATTGAAAGGGAAGCTATACTTCCAAATTAATTCCTAGAAGGAAGTATCACTTTGATTCCGAAACCAGGGAAAGATGCAACTAAAAAAGAGAACTACAGGCCAATCTCCTTAATGAATATAGATGCAAATATCCTTAATAAGGTACTAGCAAACAGAATACAGAGGATCATCAGGAAGATCATACATCCTGACCAAGTTGGATTTATTCCAGGGATGCAAGGATGGTTCAACATAGGTAAGTCAATAAATGTAATACATTATATTAACAAAGTCAAGGACAAAAACCATATGATCCTCTCAATAGATGCAGAAAAAGCATTTGACAAAATTCAACACCTATTCATGATAAAAACTCTGCAAAAAATAGGAATAGATGGTCTATACCTCAACTTAATAATAGCTATCTATGAAAAAACAACAGCCAAAATCATATTAAATGGCCAAAAACTGAATCCTTCACATTAAAATCAGGAACAAAACAATGATGCCCACTATCACCACGCCTCTTTGATATAGTTCTGGAAACATTAGCCACAGCAATTAGACAAGAGAAAGAAATTAAAGCAATAAAGATAGGAAAGGAAGAAGTTAAACTATCATTATTTGCTGATGACATGATACTCTACATTGAAGACCCAAAAAACTCCACCAAAACACTACTAGACTTAATTGACAGATTCAGTAGAGTAGCTGGATACAAGTTGAACACCCAAAAATCAATAGCGTTCTTATACAAAGATAACAGACTCACTGAGAGAGAAATATGGGAAAAAATTCCTTTTACAATAGCATCCAAAAAAATGAAGTATCTAGGAATCAATCTAACAAAAGAAGTAAAAGATCTCTACACTGAAAACTGTAGCACTCTGAAAAAAGAAATTGAAGAGGATATAAAAAAATGGAAAGATATCCCTTGCTCCTGGGTAGGAAGAATCAATATAGTGAAAATGGCCATACTACCAAAATTGCTATACAGATGCAATGCAATGCCAATTGAAATTCCAACACTATATTTCAAAGAACTAGAAAAAAGAATCCAAAAATTGATTTGGAATCATAAGACACCTAGAATAGCAAAACCCATCCTAGGCAACAGACACATGGCAGAGAGTATAACAATTCTCAATTTGAATCTATACAACAAAACCACTGTGATAAAAACAGCATGGTACTGGCAAAGAAACAGGCCTGAGGATCAGTGCAACAGACTGGAAGACACAAAAGCAAATCCAGATGTACTCAGCTACCTCATCTTTGACAAAGGATCTGACCATCCTCAGTGGAGGAAACATAGCCTCTTTAATAAATGGTGTTGTAAAAACTGGATTTCAACCTGCCACAGATTAAAACTGGACCCTTATCTTTCACCATGCTCTAAATTAAAATCCAAGTGAATTAAAGATCTAAATATTAAAACAGAAACATTAAACTTGCTGGAAGGTAAGTTAGGCAGAACTCTGGAAGACATTGGCATAGGAAAAGACTTTATGAACAAATCCTCAGTAGCACGGGAACTAGCAGAAAGAATCAACAACTGGGATCTCATCTTATTAAAAAACTTCTGCACTGCAAAAGAAACCATCAACAGAACTAAGAGACAATTTACAATGTGGGAAAAAATTTTTTCCAGCTGCTCCTCAGACAAAAGACTATAATCTAGAATATAAAAAGAATTTAAAACAATCAGCCCCCCCCAAATATGAAGAATGGGCATCCGAAATGAACAGACATTTTTCTTAGACAGAGAAGTAAAAGCACCAAGTAAATATATGAAAAAATGTTCCACATCACTGGTCATTCGAGAGATGCAGAGGAAAACAACACTGAGATTCCACCTTACCCCACAAAGAATGGCTGCTATCAAGAAATCACACAGTAACAAATGTTGGCAGGGCTGTAGGGGGAAAGAACCCTTCTTCATTGTTCGTGGGAGTGCAGACTGGTGTAACCACTATGGAAATCAATACGGAGATACCTCAAAGAGCTTGGACTGGAGGTTCCATTTGACCCAGCCATCCCTTTGCTGGTTATCTTTCCAAAAGAACTAAAAGAATCATATCACAGTGATGTATGTGCACCCATGTTTATAGCGGCACAGTTTGTAATACCTAAAACTTGGAAACAGCCCATTTGCCCATCAGTTGGAAACTGGAGAAAGAATATGTGGTTTTTCTATAAAATGGAAATTTTCTCAGCCATAAAGAATGAGAAAATAGATTCATTCATAGGAAAATAGATACATATGGAAGATATACTCCTAAGTGAAATAAATAAGTCATACATGTGTAAATACCGAATAGTTTCTCTGGTGTAAATAAAATGCAATAATACAGAAGATCCTAATAAGATTACTGACATTGTGAAATGGGAAGAAAAGGGCTAAAGGTGTAGGGAAGGTGGGGTAGATAGGGGAAGAGTAATAAGGGAAAAGAAAAAAATGTGAGATAAAGAAAAGTTGGAAATACAGTGCTTGTATATGGGGAGGAGAGGAGGGGGTGAATGGAGGGCAGGGACAAGGGGAAAAATGAGAACCAAGACTTGTCATGTAGAGGTACAAGATCCCAACAATGAATGTAACTGTACTGTATCCCTACAATGTACCAATAAACTCAATTAAAGCTAAAAAAAGGATAGAAATAAAGGGTACAGTACATACATATGTTGCAAAGAAAGAAATAAAACTTATTTAGCTTCACCTAATATAAATATATATATATATATATATGGAAATTCCAATGCAAAAATCATTAGAAATAATAAGTCAGTTAGAAAGGTGCCTGAATGAAATATAATCAACATATAAAAATTAATTTCAGAGCCAAGGATTTATCTCAATGGTTCCACCGCCTGTCTCACAAGCACAAGGTCCTGAGTTCGATCCCTGTTACCACATAAATAAATTCCATTTGTGTACAGGGAAACACATAATTTTAAATATAGTGAAAAACACAGTATTTACACTCTCTGGAAATATAAATATCTTAGGAGTAAAAAACTTCTTTGATGTGAAAAAATAAAAATTTTGAAAGATAATAAAACTATCTTTATAAAGCAAATTTAATATGTTGTGCTTTTGATTATTTATAATAGAGAGATGAATTCTCTCCCAGTTGGCATATGGAGTTAAAGTAATTCCAACCATATTTTCAACATCTGTTTGAAAAATATTAGTCAATTGTCTGTTATATTGAGAAATACAAGTTGCTACTTATGGAATAGCGAAGTGCCAAGAATGCCAAAGGCACTCCAGATGAAGAGAACAAAGTAGAACATCACATCAAATATCAAGACTTTTTATAAAGCTATAATAATTAATTGTATTATTATTAGTGCTAGAATAAATAAACCTATCAAAAGAATGTACCAAAAACCCACAGAGTTACCCATATATATGGAAATTTAATATGTAACAGAAAGAGCACTAGCCTCACCACACTACTACTACACAGAAAAGAAAAAGAGGGCATATAAAACCTTATGGACAGAGCTAAACCTATGCTAAATCTCTGCTTAGATGAAAATATAAATGAATATATTAAATGGATAGAAAAATATATTGCCACAGTCAATTGTCTGAAAATAAATAAACTTCCACTTCAAGGAGAGAAAAAGATTAAATAAAATATAGATAAAGTAAAAGAAAGGGAATGTGCCTCACAAGCGCAAGGTCCTTAATGCAATCCCTGGTATAAAATAAGAGAGAAAGAGAGGGAGAGAGGGAAGGACACACACACACACACACACACACACCACACACAGAGTAATATAGAGCAAAAATAAATGAAGTAGAAAATCTATACCATCCCCTAGAGACTATAGGTTACCAAGAGCAACTCCATGGCTAATGATTTGTCATTTGCAATGAGAGTGTTTTCAGTAAGTCATAAGGGTGTGTTTTCACTTTTTTTGATTAATGCATACTATTAGGGTTTATTATTATATAATTCATTACATTAATTTACATTAAATTATTTCAGTGGAAAAGTAATTTTCTTTTTCTGGAAGATTCAGAATACAGGGAAATTATCTTGATCTGGGTTTTGTTTTTCTTTTTTAGTAACATTTATTTTGGGGCTCTTTAATGCTTGCCTTACTTATATCTTCACTTATAAAAAAGAAATCAACATATTTTTAAGCAAGAAAATTTCTGCTCAGCAATTAAGTATGTATTACAACCATGTAGAACACTAATTAAATTTTTGGTTTCCTTTTTGGACTTAGCTTCTAAGGCAAATGTGTTTTTCTGTTGCAGTTTTATTCTCATTACACTTCATATCCCATCTGAGGTCTGACTAGCAAAACAGCAGACAGCTCTGGCTAGAGGCTGCAAAACAGACTCACAGATGGCAGCCCTAGAAAGACTCACATCCCCTCAACTTTGTAGATTCAACTTTTGATGCTGCCTTGCATTTCTTGTCATTTTGCTTTTAGTAAGCAAAATCCATGCTTACGTCAATGGAATTTCACATTTTGACACTGATGGAAACAAAAAGAATAAGTAAATCAGCTCTCTGGTGGCAAAGCTATAAACTTTGAAAATTTTAGACTGGCTTAGTCTTTTCCTGTTTTAAATACACAATAACAAAACAGTGCCATAGAATTATATATCCACTTGAAGAAAGCAAGTAATTCCTATGAATACTTTTGGCCCTATCAAAATATTTCTCCCATTCAGCTCATTTTTTGTAAACTTAGTACCATTTATTTTACTTACTGAATTATCAGTGTAACGAAATTTTTTATTTTTAACATTCATTGGCATTAATATAAGAAGATTTGATAGACTGGCATGTTATCATTAGTATGCTTAGTATATTGATTTTCTAGTTAACTTGTAATAGTTTTATATTTGGACCTATAAAATATATAATTTTAATATCTATTTCCAGAAACACCAATGTATCTATTTCTCTGAGGAGAAATAAAATGTATATTCAAGATGTCAAAAGTACCACATGTAGGCTATGTTTGAGATCTTTAAGTAAAATCTCAAAATCTGAATTTAAAACGTATACTGACCTGTTATAACAAACATTTTTTGCAATTTAATTTGAGTAAATTAATTTCAATTGATATAAAATTAACACTATCAATGAGCAAAATCCAGTGGTTTTGGGTATATTCAATGTTTTACTGTCATCACTACCTAATTTTAGAATATTTTTGTCACCCCAAAAAGTACCCATTAGTAGTCATTTCTGATACCTTCCTTTCCCTTATTTCTAGAAACTGCTGATCTACTTTATGTCTGCATGGATTAATCAATTCAGGACATTTCATGTAAATGAAGTAAAAGTAGTTGTAGTCCATGTTAGCTTTTCCACTGCTGGGATGAAATAACCAACACCCACAACTTAAAGGAGAGGTTCAATTTGGTTCATGGTTTCAATTCATGTTTGGACAGCTCCAAGGCAGAAACATGGTGGGTGTGGTGGAATGAAGATGCCAACTTCATGGTTGTCAAGAAGTAGAGATGACCAACAAGAACCAGAGTGAGAGATGCATCTGCCTTCTGCCTGCCTCCAGTGAACTCCAACTGGGGCCTGCCTCTTAATTGTACATTCACCAGAGAACTTATCAATGGACTACTCTGCAGAATATGGTGCCTCATGATTCAGTCACCTTCCAATAACCCTATCCCTGAACTCATGAAACTTTATGGATATATTTCTGATGAAATATTTAATATCCATCTGATTATGCAAAGTACATTCACTCCATCTTCAAGAGTGGCCAAAGTCTCAACAGTTTCTTCATTATTCATAATACAAGCCTAAAGTCTCTTCTAAATCTCAATGCAAAGTCTTAGCTGTGAGCCTCTGTAAAAACAAAAAGAAAGTTAAATGCTTCCAACATATGATGGTCTAAGTTAAACATTTCCATTCCAAAAGGGAGGAATAAGGGTAAAGAAAGGACTCAGACCATAGAAAAAACAAAACTAGCAGGGAAACCTAGCCATTAATGCCTGTAGTTCTATGTCCAGCACTAATTAGGGTGCAAAGTGGTGAGACATGAGTGCAAAAAGACCTGAGCAGTCCCACCCTTGTGACTTTGGTGGGAAGCCACACAGGCTTTTTCTTGCACCAGCTCTGTTCGCTACCTATGACTCTTCTCAGCAAATATTCTGTATTCCTGGCATATCCACCTTCCTGGGGTCTTCACTGCAGCTTTATTTTCACTCTCATTTTTTCATCCATTACCATCTCAGGAGCTAAAGGCAGAAACTGTCACCCTGTTACTCTACAATTCTTGGCCTCCCAGGACTTCTTCTGAAATCTGGGTAGAAGCTTCTATGATTCCATAACTTTTGAATTCTGCATGCCTATGTGGATGATGCCAAGAATGGCCACCAGCTTGAGCAGTAGCTTGGCCCCATTGAATCAGAACTTCAGTTACCTCTGAGTGCCTGAAAGGCTGAAAGCAGGACAACTTCCCTGATGTGTCCCAAATGAGCACAGCACCTTGAGGCTCTCTTTAAAAGTCTTTTAAAAGAGCTTACCCATTTCTACTGTTGAGCCTGCAATAGCTAGGGTCTGGTCAGTTCCTAAGATGTGCTCTTTCCTATTGTGCCTTACAAAGTACTAGGCTTTTAAAAAGTGGTTCTAATCTGTTTATCAGCCATACCTTCTGTGGCCCCAACTTTACTTATGCTTCATTTCTGGCCAAATTGCAAAGCTTCCAAATGTTCTGGATCTATTTTTCCTCCAAATTTTCACTGTAAATCTTATTAAAATAATCAGCAATACCCATACAATAGTCAACATACTCTGTCTTGAAATTTCCTCCAGCAGGTTAATTAGACCAGCATTTTAAAACTCAATCTCATGCAAAGCCCTAGGATACGAGTGAAGTGTAGACAAAATTTTTGCCAGAATGTAAAATACATGGCTTCTATTCAAGTTCCCAATAGAGTCCTCATTTTCATATGAAACTTTATGAACCTGGTCCCATTTTTATCAGTATCCTGGTCTTTTTTCCCTCCAACTAGACATGCCCATTAAGCTCTGCTTATAGCATTCTAGAGCTTCTTAGCCTACATCTCCCAACTTTTCCAAACCCCTCCTACAAATAAGTTCCAAAGGTTTCTGAACCACATAGTCAAGTATAGTCAGGGCAACAATTTCTTTGTGGTACCAGTTTTCTATATTAGCTTTCCTGTCGCTGGGACAAAATATCCAATACCCTCAACTTAAAAGAGAGATTAAACTTGGTTCATGATTTCAGAGGGCCTAGTCCATTTTTGGGTGACTCTAAGGCAGAAATATCATGGCAAAAGGGCATGGTACAACGATGCTAGCTTCCTGGCAACTAGGAAGCAGAGAAGACAAGCAAAGGAAGAGTAAGAGACATACACTTGAAAGGTACAACTCATCACCCATCTCCTCCCACTGCCACTGGCTCCTAACAGCATATTCAGCTTGGAACTCATCCACCAAGTATAGTGCCTCCAGGATCCAATTATTTTTCAAAGGCCCCACCTATGAACCCATAAACTTTTTGGGGAACACTTTTATTAATTTATTATTTGTTTTTTTGAGATAGGGTATTACTGTGTAGTTCAGGCTGCCCTTAAACTCTATGTAGACCAGACTGGCCTCAAACTCCAGGCAATCCTCTGAGTGCTGGGATTATCTAAATCTAAAC
Source organism: Fukomys damarensis (assembly GCF_012274545.1). NCBI lineage: Eukaryota > Metazoa > Chordata > Mammalia > Rodentia > Bathyergidae > Fukomys > Fukomys damarensis. The sequence goes on along the minus strand of NW_022900950.1, from coordinate 43,256,670 downwards.
CATTACACAGCCTTTCTCATTTGGCTTATTTCAATTAGCATACTTGTTTCAAGATTCAACCCATTTGTAGCATATTTCAGTTCTTTGCTCCTTTTGAAGAATGAATAACATTCATTGCACGGATACATTTTGTTTATCCTTTCATTAGTTAATGGACATTTGGGTTGTTTCCACTTTGGAGCTATTATAAATGCTGCCTTAAACATCTGTGTAATAACAATACATAGACATAATTTCCAATTTCTTTGGTATACCGAATTGATAGTTAATATGTTGTTAGCTGGCTTTCCCACTGCTATACCATGAAATCCCACATCTACAACTTAAAAGAGAAATTTAATTTGGTTCATCGTTTCATGGGATTCAATCTGTGATTCACTGGTTCCAAGGCAGGAAAGTCATGCTGGAGCAAATTTTCTTGGTTCATGGCAGCCAGGAACAGAGCCAGGAACACTGCCAGAGAGAAATGGGGCAGGGACCATTAATTGTACCCAAAGTCATTCCTCCATGATCCACTCAGAATCACACAAAAGTGTGCTTTACTAATCCCCTGGGCATTTTATAATTTAGTCAAGTTGATGTATCACAATTAACAGTCACATATGGTGCCTTTGTTTCAATTTTTGAGGAACTGTCAATTTGTTTTCCACACCAGCTGTACTATTTTACATTCCCTCTGGCAGAGCATGAGGGTTTTAATTTCTCCACATTCACACCAACTTGTTCTTATCCTTTTAAAATTATTAATATTATACTCATCCTAGTATTGTGAAGTAGTATCTTATTGTGGTTTGGATTCCCATTTCTCCAATGACTAATGATGTTGAACATATTTTCATATGCCTATTAACCAGTTGTATATCCTCTTTTGAGAAATTCCTTCTTAAACCCTTTACATATTTAAAAATTCATTTGTCTTTTTTTCTTTTGTAATGGGGATAGAACTTGGGACCTTGCACTTGTGAGGCAGATGGTGGAAACACTGAGCTAAATCCCTGGCCCTCAGTTGTCTTTTTATTTTTTAGTTATGTGTTATAATTTGAAGGTGTATTTTCTTGATATATGACCTTTATCAAATATACGATTGGCAAATATTTTCTCCCACTCTCTGGGTTGTCTTTTCATTTTCTTGATGGTGTCCTTTATTACACAAATTTAAAAATTTTGTTGGCAAAACTCAATTTTTTTCTCTGTATTCTTGTGCTTTTGGTGTCATTAAACAGAAACTCTTACTTCCTATAAGGCCATGAAGATTTGTACCTATATTTCCCTCTGAAATTTGTACATGTTTAGCCCTTAAATTTAGGTTTTTCATCCAACCTTTGTCCATTGTTTGATATGGTACAAGATGTGAAAGATTTAGTTATTATAGCACCATGTTCCAGAATATTTCTTGCCCTGCTGAATGGCTTTGGCAGTCTTGTTATAAAATGTTACCAAAAAATCAAGTAATCATAGATGTACCCATTTATTTCTGAACTCTAAATTCTATTCCAGTGAACTACAGATGGTCCTTAGCTTATGACAGGCTAATTTAACAAATTTTCAACTTCATGGTGGCGAAAAATGATATCCATTTACTAGGATCCATACTTCAAATTGTGATCTGCTGGGTCAGTGATATGCTGTATTAATGCCAGTGTTGTACAGCAGCAGTTACCTCCAGTTCACAGCCAACCACATGATCAGGGGAGTAGGCCACCAATACTCTAAATAGTGGACTGTGTTGCTAGCTCTGTTGATCAATACATTGGGTGTATCAAATGCATTTTTGGCTTAATGATAATTTCAATGTACATTAAGCTTATGAGGATATAACCCATAGTAAGTTGAAGAGCATAGTATGTATACATCTTCATGCCAGTAGTGTAATGTTTTGATTACTGTGGCACTGTAATATGTTTCAAAATTGAGCAGACTTGCATAAGATGGTGGCACACCTCACCCATGTTAGCAAGCACATCTGCACCAGACAGGCAGTATCCTTCACCCCTATGTGTAGCCAACATAGGAGAGAAATGGAGTCCATGAAAAAGATTCAAACAGGTTAGGGTTAGGGTTAGGGAGACTATTGAAAGTAACCTCAGCAGAATGAGCTAATGTGAAGACAGAATATCAAACATAGAAGACAGGATTATCGTTAGTGTCCATGAAAAGAGAAATCTCTTAAAAATAGTAAGGGACCATGAGAAATCAATCCAGCAACTCCTAGATGATACAAACAATAATAGGAGCCCATGAAAAAGCACGAGAAAGTAAAAATGACATGAAAAAACTTCACAGAATGACAGAAAACTTCCCAACAGATCCAAAGAATTTGACATACAGATAAATGGGGCATATAGGACTCCAACTAATTAAAATAATATAAAATCTACATCCAGACAAGTAATAGTCAAGATCCTGGAAATTCAATGAAGAATAAAGTACTATAAGCAGCTAAGAGAAAAGAAGCAAATCACATACACAGGAAAACCCATCAGAATCACAGCAGACTTTTCAATACAATACCTCCTCTTGCCTTCTTCCTCCTCCCACTTGAACAAGTTCTTTCTTCTTAGTATCCATCCTCCATTTTGCTCCTTATTTACACTTTGGGTTACTCACACAAGAGAAACAATAAAATATTTAAGCTTATCTGATTTAGTTCACTTAAGACTATGGTCTTGAGATGCATTTACTTCCCTAAAAAAAGTCTCACATTTGTCTCTCTTTATGGTAGAGCAGTACTCCATTGTGTGCAGGCCTGTGCTCGACATTCAGTATCTCCTGTCTCTCACAGGTGCGAGCGGACTCACAATGGACTAGTGGCAGGCCTGTACACAAGTACAGCAAGGCTACAACCACCCACCAACTCCAAACCACCTCTTCCCCATGACATGGGGCAGCAGAGACACAGAAAAATCAATTCAACTTATACAATATTGGGATAATGCCCATGGGGAAAAAGAACCAGACCCCACAACTATAGGCATTAAGTGGGACCACTCACTCCAATCCACAACTGTGGCCTACATCCAGCAGAGCAGAGGGCTGATAGTGCTTCCCATCTGCCAACAGGAGCAAGGATATACCTTGGCTTGGATGGTGACCAGTCTGAGGGGAATGGATGTAGGGGCCTCAGGGATAGAGAAGGCACCTCAAAATCTCATGGTCCCTAAAAGCTAGAAATAGAAAATTGTCACTGGGTTGATGCCAAGACTGCAGATTTTGGAAAGAAACCACATAGTCATTAATAGTAATGTTTCTTTAATTCATTTTTTAAAATTTTCTACTATTTTTGTATTTTCTTCATTGAGTTTGGGGGGGGTTTAGATTTTTGTCTTCCTTAGTTTTCTTTTTTAGCTTCTTTTCTTTTACCTTTTTTCTTTTCCTTCTTACTTTTTATTTTGTTCTGTTTACTTTTTCTTTTCGTTTGTTCTTTCCTGCAACTTTTCTTTATCAATATTATTTTCATTTTACTCAATAGGACTCCCTCTCTTACTTTTCTCTCTTCCTTCTCATACCATTAGTTTTTCAAATTTTGCCTTTTCATTCTCTGGATCCCTACTCCCTCTACCCTCACAAGTATAAGTAGTATAACTAGTAAGCTTTTGAATCTCCAGATAGCTACTTTACTATTCTTATTGCTGTTGAACACTGTTCTTTTGTTGGTGGGGACAAAGCTGTTCTATTTAATATTTACAGTGGGTCAGTATTTGGTTTTTCTTAAGAGTTTATACAATAATTATAGATCTCTTTTCTATAGTTAAGGGTAGTACTTTATTGGCCTTTAAGGTTGTCAATATTCAGTTTATATTTGACATTATATTGATGCTTTTATTATTATTGCCAAGGGGACATGATGTTGCTATTATTTTTTGTGGGATGCCAATATCTGGATTGCCTTGGGATCAATGGCCTTAATAGATATGAATAGAGTATTCTACCCAGAAACAGAATATATATTCTTTTTGGTGTACATGCAACTCTCTGCAAAAGAGACCACATAATAGCCAATAAAGCAAGCTTAAGTAAATTGTAAAACAATTGAAATTAATATTATGGCCCATTCCTGAAAAACTTGGTACTGTGCCAAATACACTGTAATGTCCCATCTCAAAAAACACAAGTGGTTATAACCTAGGATGGAGGCAATGGCCAACAGTCAGCTATTCTCAGAGGACACCACTGAAAAGTAGACATTAACCAAAGAGGTCTACATACTATAAACATAGCTTTCCACTAAAATCAACTTAACGCAATGGGCCAGATAAACAAAATGATCAGCAGGTTTATAGAAGACAAGAATAAACACCTCAAAGAAATAAAGAAAATGATGCAAAATGAATGACCAGAACAGAAAAGACTCAGAGTTCATAAAAGGGCTGCAAACAGAAATTCAGGAGATTAAACATTTGATTCAAAGTATGGGCAGCAGAAGTGACCAATGTGAGGTTGGAAGGTCAGAATTAGAAAAGAAGGCTATTATTTGGTGAATAATCAATGAGAGATACCTTAAAAAGAGAACATGAAAAATAGATACAAAATATTATAGATAATGCAAAGAAGACTATGATTAAGCAGAATCAGTGAAAAATCAGAAGTCAGCAGAAACGACAGAAAAAAAACCTATTTACTGAAATAATAGCAAAAAACTTTCTCAATAAGGGAAATGAATTTAACATACAAATAAGTGAGGCATACAGAACCCCAAATAGCCACAATCAGAAAAGAACTTCTCAATGACATATCATAGCCATAATCCAGGAAGTCCAATGCAAGAATAGACTATTGAAATGGGATAGAGAAAAACAATTAATCACTTGTAGAGGAAACCCCATTAGAATTACAGCAGACTACTCAACACAAACCTTTAAGGCCAGAAGATCTTGAAGTGCAGTGCTTCAAACCCATTTCTAATCCAGGCTGAAATATCCTGAAAAATTATCTTTCCAAGTTACTGGAGAAATAAGATATTTTCATGATAAGGAGTACCTAAAGAAATTCCTGACCACCAAACCAACAATCCAAAAAAATTTTAGGATACACTAGGAAGAGGCAATGAAACTAACAATGATAAAATATCTAACAAAATGAATATATCAGGTAAGGTGAATAGTTAAGTAGAAGGGAAAGATGAGGAATCAGCAATGAGAAAATAAGGCAATGACAGGAATAAGTTATCACTAATAATACTTAACATGAATGGTCTCCATTCCATAGTCAAAAGACACAGACTGGGAGAATGGATTAAGAAACAAAATTCTAAAGTATGATATTTAAAGAAATACATTTAACACAAAAAGAAAGTCATACAATAAAAATCAAAAGATGGATTTTTACATGCAACAGGAATCGCCCTAATAGCAAGTATAGTGAACCTAAATCCAGACAAAGAAAACTTCAAGACAAAACTGAACAAAAGAGGCAAAGATGGTCACTACATATTGGTTAAGGGCATAATCAAACAGGAAGAGATTAACACCCAACTTTCTAAAACAAGTACTATTTGACATAAAACACCAGATAGACACAATTATAGTGAGGGATTTCAATTTTGCACTAACACAGACAGATATACTAGATAAAAAAGGAACAAAGAAATATTAGAGTTGAACAAAACTTTCAAAGAAATGGATAAGTATCTATACAGTGTTCCACCCAGCAACAGAATATACATACATTCTTTTCAGCAGTACACACAACTTTCTCCACACACTCCACATACTAGCCGACAAAGCAAGCTTAAGTAAATGTAAAATAATTGAAATTATATCATGTATATTATCATACCATAGTGCAATAAAGTCAGAAATAAACAACAAAAGAAAACATAGAAATTATTTAAAAGCATGGAAACTAAATAATATACTCTTAAACAATGGGTTACAGAAAAAAAATCAAGGAAAAACAGTTTCTAGAACTAAAAGATAATGCTGGTACAATATAACAGAACTTATGGGACACAATAAAAGCATTTCTATGAGGGAAATTTGTAGTTGTGAATGCCTACACCATAAAAATAGAATGAGCCCAAATAAATACCCTAATGATAGACATCATGGTCCTAGGAAAACAAGAACAATCCAAACCCTATGGTGGTACAAGGAAGGAAATGATAAAGATCAGAGCAGAAATCAATGAAATTGAGACCAAAGGAAATACAAAGAATTAATGAATCAAAGTGTTGGTTCCTTGCAACAATAAATTAAATAGACAAACTATTAGCCAGTCTAACCAAAAAAGAGGAAAGAAAAGACCCAAATTAATGTAGTTTGAAGTGAAAAAGGTGAAATCACAATAGACAATGTAAAAATCCAGGAAATTATTAGCAACTATTTCACAAATGTATGTCAAAAAACTGGAGAACTCAGAAGAAATGGAGAGATTATAATATGCATATGAATTACCAAAACTGAAAAAAGAAGATTTAAAAATGGAATGATCCAACAACAGGAAATGAAACTGAAGTAGTAATTTTAAAAATTACCAGCTAAGAAAAGCCCAGATGTGGTTGGGTTCACTGATGAATTGTATAAAAACTTCAGAGAAGTTCTAATATCAATACTCCTCAAGCTTTTTAATGAAATTGAAAAGGAAGAACTACTCCCAAAGTCATTCCTAGAAGCTACCGTTACTCTGATTCCAAGACCAGACAAAAATCCTACCAAAAAACAAAACTACAGACCAATTTGTTTAATTAATATAAATGCAAAAATCTTCAACAAGATATTGATAAATGGAATGCAATGAATCATCAAAAATATATATGATGACCAAGTAGACTTGATCCCAGGGATGCAAGGATGGCTCAATATATGTAAATCAATAAATATAATGCATTTCATAAGAAGAAGCGAGGACAAAAGTCACATGATCACCTCAATAGACAACAACAACAACAACAAAACACAAGCCTCTGGCAAAATTCAACATTCTTTCATATAAAAACACTGAAGAAAACAGGTAGAGAAGAACCTTATCTCAATCTGATAAAAGTCATTTATGCCAATCCTATGGCCAACATATAAAATGGAGAAAAGTTGAAAGCTTTTCCTCTAAAATCAAGATGAAGACAAGAATGTCCAATATTACCTTTCTTGTGCAACACAGTACTCAAAACATTAGCAAGAACAATTATGTAAGGAAAAGAAATAATAAGGAATGTATAAGAAAGAAGTCAAATTATCATTATTTGCAGATGACATGATTCTCTACATAAAAAAGCCTCCAAAATTCACCAAAAGACTCTTGGAATAACCAAATTCAGTTATGTAGCAGGAAATAAAATCAACACACAAAAATCAACACCATTCCTGTACACTAGTAATGAACCCATCAAAGAAATTAAGAAAAAATACTATTTACAATAGTACCATGAACAATTAAACACTTACGAATTAACCTAAGTAAAGAAGTAAAAGACCTCTACAATAAAAACTAGCACCCTGAAAAAGGAAATCAAAGAGGACATCAGAAAATGAAAAGATACCATTGTTCCTGGATAGACAGAACCAATTTAGTGAAAATGGCCATACTTTCAAAGTTGGTATGTAGATTTAATATATTCATGATAGGACTGTAATTTGTATTTCTCACTGCTAGGTGTCTCTGATTTGAAATCAAATGTCTGGTGTTAAATAGCTAATGACTCTCCTAATTTTTTTAAAAATCTGAAAAAAAATTGAGAAGTTTTAAGGTTGTTTTGGTTAGTCAAAGTCCTCTTTGTGTCTATATAAATTTTTTGGATCAGCTTGCCCATTTCTAAAAGAAAAACAGGCAGATGGAATTTTTGCAGAGATTATGTGGAATCTGTAGATCAATTTGTCGAGTATTGGCACATTAAATTTTATTTCCATTATTTAGGTTATCTTTAATAAGGTTCTACTGAAGTCAGAAAAAAAAGTTCAAAATGAAAACTATGAAATGTTTGGAAAAGTAGGTGTTACACTAGTGACCGCTACTTAAAATCTTTTATTTTGATTTCATTCTCAAGGTCTTATGATATACTACATTTTGTTAGTTTTTCACAGGTTATCCCAATTTTACCCTACTTTTTTATAATTGTATTTTCCAAAACTGCATTGATATGTAAAAAAATTATAAAGATTGTTTAATTTTTGAGAAAACCAGGTAAAAAGCAAGACAATTTTTCTTAGAAAACAAAGGGATCCATTAATGTCAAGGTCACTTGTTTTTCAGAGCAAAAATAAATGATGTAAAATTTAAGCTTCTGGTTTGTATTAAAATTCTTTAAACACATACATATATACACATATGCATCCACCAGAATGGACAATTTGTAGGCATTTTTACTCAAATAATTTACATCAGTTTGAACATTAGATTAAATTTGTTGATTAGATTTAGGCTCCACATTATATTACAATTACTATCTTTAAACATTACACATAGCTCAAGATGCTTATATAATTAAAAGTGAAGTGGTAAGTCCCACCTTGTGTCTATCCAACGGTTCCACAGGCTTCCAAGGCTTATTTATCTTTCTTTTTATCCTCTTTTTGGCCGGGTGTATTTTTAAAATGACATAAAAATGTGTACCTTATTATGTGCTACACATGAAAGTAAAACAGAAAGGAGATTACTGCTATGTCTATAAGCAGCACAATTCACTTTTATTTTGCTGTCTTTAAACAACCTTTTAGGACAGGATAGTTATTTTGGGAAAAGAGCTATACGCTGGGTTCCAAAAAGCTATTCATTACACAAACATTAATAACTAATAAAAAAGAAGATGAATCATCAGAAAAAGAGATATTTACTATAATTATTACTAATGATACTTAACTGTCAACAAGCTTTTTATATGGTGTTAATTCAGAACTAGTATTGTAAAACATCACTCAAACTTTTCCTATGACTTTTTGCCATATATTTGTGTTCAGGAACAAAGAACAGATATGGAATAATACTAACTCAGGTCAACATTTATTTACTTCCACATTACTGGAGAACAAACGATCAATCTTATGATGCACAGAAAACTAATTCTCAAGTTTCAAAGTAAAGATTATGGGCCTAAAAACAAAAGAACAATCAGTGTTCCAGGGAAGCACAATCACTGAGATAATCAGGACAGCAGTGTCTGCACTTGCTGTGGTGATCTGTGTAGAATGCTCTCTGGGTCTTTGTATTCATTGGCTGGATTCATAACAGCTGCATACACTTCACCATAGGCTCTGCAGACCAGGTCTGTAGACTGCTTTACAATCTGCTCTCTGTTGATAAGCAAACAAAATATGAACACATCATCTGAAAAGAAAATATTCACTAAGAATTATAAGGAAACTTTGTGTTTGAATCATTGCATTTTATTTCTATATTTATCACATCATCAATATTTGAAAATCATTGCACAACTATACAAATTACTTTTTTTTTTTTTTTTTTTTTGTTTTT
>NW_022900950.1:43177187-43246945 GCF_012274545.1 Fukomys damarensis | reverse complement strand
TTTTTTTTTTGGTACTTGGTAATGAACTCAGGACCTTGCGCTGGTGAGGCAGGTGGCAGCACCACTGAGCTAAATCCCCAGCTCACATATTATTTTCTTGACTTGGGGATAAAGGGTATTTTTAAATGTTTATTATTTATTAAAGTCTTCCTCATTGTTATGCAGATATTACAGGGCTGGGAATTTGATATTTTTTACTCATTACACTATCTTCAGGGCTAGAACAGTGCCTGGAATATACAGATCCTCCTCACTTATGTAAGATTTATATCTAATAAATTTAATATAAGCTGAATATACATTTAATAACTTCTGATGAACAGCATAGCTTAGCTTAGTCTGTTTTCAACATGCTCCAAACACAACATTAGCCTAAAGTTGGGCAAAATTATCCAACTTATTCTATCACTAATAGGCCCATTACATAATAGTGCATTCTATAGTAAAGTATGGAATATTTCATGCCATTTACTGAACATAGTATACTGCTGTTTACCTCTGTAACCTATGAGTATGACTGGGAGCTGCAGCTTACTACTGCTCAGCATCATGACAGAGTATCATACTGCTATTGTAGGAAAAGATCACAATTCAATCAACAATAATAGAAACGAGACAAAGGTACCTTCCCCTCAATAAGTAATTCGTGTTGGGCTTCTGTTATGGCTTGTGTCTTCATGTCCACTCAAAGCCTCATGTAATTGTAGGTGGGGCTATACTAAGGTGGGTGAATCGAGAGTGCGTGATGCTAAGATTAAGGGCAAGTGCTTGGTTTGGCAGCACCCTAATCCTGGCAGTCTGAATGAGATAAAAGGAGCAGAAAGACACTGATAAAGTCTCTTGTTGTTTTTGCTACTTTGTGGGCAGAATGAACTATTTCCCCTCTGCCATACCCCTCCTGCCTCTCTTATTGCCTTGCTAGTGTCTGTCCTCCATGAACTGTTGTTGCTCAGCCACCCTGCCTTGGAGACAGCCAACTATGGACTGAAATCTATATGAACTGAAAGCCAAATAAATCTTTCCCCTTTAACTTTGGGTGGTGGGTATTTTATCTCAGCAAAGAGAGAAAAGTACCTAACACAGTTTCTTAACAATGATGCAAAACAACACTAAAAGGATATGTTGTCCTTTTAGACTTAATTTACTTTATTTCCAAGTTTTGAAAAAAATCCAACATTTCTTACATTTACAAAGCAGTTTGCTATACTTCATCATATATCAAATAGAAAATGTAATAATCACATAATTTATTGTTAGAGGAAAGAATAATAGAGTTGAGGGAGATCAGCTTGTTACACAGTTTCACAGAAGGTTGCATTTTTAAGTTATTTGTACATATAAATATTCTACAGTAAGATATTCATTTTGTCCAGTTACACAAATCACAGTGCTATAGTACCCTATTCTAAATTCTAAAATTCTTCGTAAAGATTAATATAGAACCATATTAAAATCACTGTCATTTTCAAGTATGTTCATAGAAATTATGTTTTAAATAATTATTTAAAGCACTGAGCTAGGAAATGAACTGCTTACTTCTAGAATCACTGTGCTTGTCATTAATCAGTACTTTAGAATTTTGGTTGCCATAACAACATGATACAATTTTCATTAACATAAAATTAGTATTTCTAAAAATAGCTTATTTTAACTTTCAGGTTCTATGATCACTAAAATTGAGCTTTATTATAGCACCATGGTTAAAAGTGCAATCAAGTGTAACACAGGAGAAAAGGTTTCAATGGTTTAAGTCTGAAAAATTAAGAAGAAAATATGACAATATATTTAAATTAGTGATTAAATTTTATTTTTTCTTTATCATAATGTAAGCATAAAAAATGTCACAGTGGATCAAGTCAGTTTTTCATCCCAGGTCAGATTTCTGAATCTTAAAGTGAAACTTAAACATATTTTATATGAGATCAAGGAACACATCTTACATTAGTGTTACCTATTCCACATGCTATATGTGAAATATCTCTGAACTTTCTTTAAAAACAATAAAGTAACATACTCAACATATTTAGAAAAACACAATGTAGTCTATTTGGGAGAAAATAGGTTCAGAAATCATAATAGATTCAAGTCTTGGCTCTGCTTTTTACAAACTGTTGAACCTTGGTTTACCTATTTAACTTTTCTAAGAAATGTCTTCTCTGAAATCCTATTTTATAGGCTAATTGAGAGAACTGAGTAATCCTTTAAAGATTCTGGATGAGGATTTCAGATTAGATTATGGAGGTTGGGGTAGACAGTGGTGGGCGAGCTAGGGTAAGAACAGAACAGCATGGACACTATTATGACAATCCAGGTGCAGATGATGCTACCATGGGCCAGATTGTAACTGCAGAGATGCTTAAAAATGGTCAGAGGCCCTTTCACATACTGTTTGTAAGTAATAAAACGGCTCCAAGGGAATTTTGATTGGAAGTCTGCTGACTTTATACATTGATCTTAACTGCTAGTGAATTCCCCATCTATGTACTGAATATACCTATTCATTCATATCTTCTGTCAAATTTTTCAACACATTTTTAATTTCTTTATATAATCTTCCACATAAACTATTAGGTTTGCTTGTAGGAAACAATACTATGGCAATGATAAGGGCTTTTATTTTTCATTGTATGTTGTAACTAAATATTGTTGGTATAAAGCAAATGTAGTAACTTTTATATGTTAATTTTTAATCTGGCCAAGTAACAACTCTATTTTAGTTTCATTAATTTGTCAACTGTTTGTTTCATATTGTTTTTTAAAATAATCTAAAATTAATGAGTTAATTCTTTTCAATTATAACTAACCTCATTCTATTAACTAGAAACTCAAGGTAAATAGTAGATGTGATAGTAAGTGTGTATGCCTTATTTAGAACTTTTGGGGAATTTTTTTGTATTATTTAGAACTTTAATAAAAATGTTTTCATGAATGGAGGACAGGGGAATGAGGAAAAAATAAGAACCAAGACATATCATGCAAAGGTACAAGATCCCAATGATAAATGTAACAGTATTATTTGCTTTAAATGTACCAATAAACTTAATGGGGAAAAATGTTTTCGTAAGGTTTCATCATTAACTGTGGTATCTCTTGTATATTTTCAGTGTTCTAATATAATTACATGATATTTTGCAATTGGTTTATGCAGTGAATTAAAGTAAGAGCTCTCTTTGTAACCTTTGGCCATAACATAGTATTCTTAATACAATGGAATGTTTGATTTATCTTTATTAAAGACATTTTACATCTTAAAAATTCATCTGTAAGATTTTAAGTGTCACTTTCATCAGTACCAAATATTATCTTTAGATATTTTAATATTCAACTTGAGTTCAATTTTGCCTAACAATATGGCCTCTCTTCCTGTGTCACTGATTTAAATGGTCTTTTCTAAAGAGCTGTTCAGTTATTTCACACTTTTCTTTTTATCAATTATTGAGCATTGAAATATATATAACTATGATCATTGATGTAAATATTCCTTAATTCTAAAGATTACAGCTCATTTTAGTTGAGGCTCTGCTTTTGGATACATACTACCACATGTTCTTCATAAATTGATCCTACAATTATTGTGAAGTATTTCTCATTATCTATACTATTATTACCTGCCCTGAAGATAAATTTTTCATATATTAATAAAACTATCCCAGCTTTATCCTAGCATTATTATGATTACTGCTTACATGGAATATCTTTTATCATCCTTTTATTTTTAAATTATCCATATCTTTGTATTTTCAATTGAATTTTTTATAGGTAGCAAAAGTTGGGCCAGGCTTTTTAATTCAATCTAATGATCTCTGCTTTTTAACTGGAGCATAGACTTTTTTGAAGTCTTGAGTTTTCTGGTGTCTCCAGAACTGTCCAAGCTCTAGCTTTTTTCAGTTCATAGGTTTGCTGTAACTGTTTTCTCTCTGGTAATTACAGAATAAAACATTATTTCAATTTCTCTCATAACAAAAAGAAAATAGTTCCTTCATAAGTATATGCTTAATTTCTAGCATATACAACAGAAAAAGAGTCAAAGAAAAGAGTTCCCAAGTTATATCTATTTTCCCATAGATTCATTTTAGGAAGTATCTATATTCTCTTTATTTATTAAGTTACTTAAATCATTTTGATTCAATAAGCAAAGGCATAAAAAGAACACTTGCTATGTGTATAACTGATTTCTGCTGTACAAATTTGATTTCATACCAATATAAGGTAAACACTGGAGTTTGGCATTAAAAATAATAATACATTTCTAATTCACATGAATGAAATAGAAAATTCTTTAAAACCATGTTCTGTTTCAATTCTCTCCTCCTACCCCATTGATTATACATGCTTGCTTCCTGGTAAGGTAAGTTTATTCCATAATTTACTCCAAGGCTCAGGTGTTCTATCAAAATCTTCTTTGAAAACCAGTTGAATTATAAGACAAGAAAAAGGGAAATAAGAGCAATAGGTGTTTCAAAGTACTGCTACTATGGAGATGAGTAATGTTCAGAACAGAATACTAACAAAACAGCAAGATTTAAAATAATGCACTCTGCGCCATGACCAGCATCCAGAGGAAGGTGGAAGGCTGAGGTCCGGGACAGCGCTCAGAGATCCCATTTTCGCTCCGGCCTGCCTGGGGCCAACTGGTGAGGACCAGCTTGCCACACAAGCACCTCTGCAACCCCCACACACATTCAGACCTTCTGATTGTACCGGTCCATGGATCCACTCTGTAGAGGCATAGGTAGTCATAAAGGACATTTTTCTGAGCTCCAGACTTTGAATATCTTCAAAGAAAGGGCAGAGGGAACCTGTAGTAGAACTTTGCAAAGTTCAACCCTGCAGGAGGTCAGGGAGCTCAATTTGGGCCTTGCAGCCTGAAATCAGCCTGAATCTCAGGGGAGTGCCATCAGCTAGCTGAGATCAAAGGACTTAGTTCTCCATGTGGCTGTGCACATTGTATATTATGACAGCACAGATATAGTTTGAAAGAGGCCCTTCAATTTTTTTCTTCCTTTTTCTCATTCCACGCTGCAAATTCTCTTTTTTTCTTGTCCTCTTTTTCTACCTCAGTCCCTTACTCCCCCATATTATTCCTCACCTCCCTTTCTGTTCCTGTTTCTGCCCTAACTTGGATTACTTCTTTTATAGTTTTTTTCTTCTTTATGTTCTTTTCTTCTCTCATCTTCCTCCATTCAAGGGTCAATAATTTCAAAGGAAAGTGAGCCCCTATTATTGCTAAATTGTTATATTCTTGTCCTTATACTTGCACTCTGTCTTTCTCTTTTGACTTCAACAGTTTCCCAAAGTTTGTATGGTCATCCTATGTCCTCTGGCTTCACTTTAAACGTACTCCAATTATTTTGCTTATCTATTCCTCTCATCCTAACTCTGTCTAAGCCCCGATCCTAAATGGTAAAGATGTTATATTGAAGAGTTTATTCACTGAAAACATATTTTGGGCTGCTCTTGATATTAATTTCATTCACGTGGTTTAAAGGTGATAGATTAATGACTACTACAAATGGTTAATTTGTAAGTTGTTCTTGATCCTGTTGTGTTGCTGATTGGATCAACTGGGCTAAAGGGCTGTGATTGATTTAATGAGTTGTCTTCTCTGATATTATGAAAATGTGAATGTCTCTGAGTCATTAGAAACTCAAAAGCTAAAGGGCAACTATAACAGGAAGAGTTAAGTAATAACCCAGGAATTAAACCAAGGACAACCCAACAACAAAAACAAAATTGAGAAAACACTTAAACAAGACACAAAGACAGACTTCCACTTCAGCAATGGCAAAGAGTAGGGCAAATGAGGTTGAAAAGTCTGACAGTGAACCACCAGGACACCTGGAACTAATAGCACAGGAAGTAACAAAACAGATCAATCAGGCGCTAGAAAAAAATCAAAACATAAATAATTTCCAAGATAACTACAGAGATAGTGAGCACAATGAAAGTCATGGTTAGAGACTCTAGAACAGAAAGTGACAAAAAAAAAAAAAAATAGATGAGCTCAGGACCATGACAGAAACCATGAAGACCCAGCATAAGAAAGAAATGGAATCCATGAAACAAATTCAAACACATATCCAGGAGATGAAAATCTCTATTGAAAGTTTTCCCAGCAGGATAAAAGAATGTAAAGATAGAATTTCAGATAGGGAAGATAGGATTGCAGTCAGTGACTTTGAAAGGAGAGGTCTCTTAAAATCAGTAAGGGATCATGAGAAATCAATGCAACAACTACTAGATGATGCAAAGGAGAATAATGTAAGACTGATAGGATTCCATGAAGTAGCAGGAGAAAATACAAAATGACTTAAAAAAGCTGTTCACAGAATTAATGACAGAAAACTTTGCAAACAAGGGGAAGAATTTGACACACAGACAAGTGAGGTATATAGGACTCCAAATAGCTATGATGAAAAAAAAATCTACACCTAGACATATAATAATCAAGATCCAGAAACCCAACAGAAGAACAAAATACTACAAGCAGTAAGAGAAAAGAAACAAATCACATGCAAAGGAAAGCCCATCAGAATCACAGCAGGCTTTTCAACACAAATCCTGAGGTTAAGGAGAGGCAGGAGAGAGGTATTTCAAGTCCTAAAAGAAAACAACTTCCAACCTAGATTGATGTATCCTGAAAAACTCTCTTTTAAAATGGATGGGGAAATAAGATACTTCTATGATAAAGAACATCTAAGAAACTTCATGAATGCCAAACCAGCACTACAGGGAATTCTAAACAATATCCTAGAAAAAGACAATGAAGGTCACAACACCATGAGGCCCAACAGAGCAAATCAATTAGGCAAGGCAAGAAACTAAAGAGAGAGGGGGAAAAATTAAAAAAGAGTCAACAAAAGGACAATAAAATGAAGAAGAAGTCAGTACATATCAGTTATAACCATAAATATCAATGGCCTCAATTCATCAACAAGAGAAATGGACCGGCAGAATGGATTAAGAAGAAACACACCTAGTGCAAAAACAAGCCCATAGACTGAAAGTGAAAGGATGGAAAACAGTTCTCCATGTGACAGGAGCTCAGAAAAAAGCAGGGGTAGCTATCTTATTCACAGATAAAGTAAATTTCAAACCAAAACTGATTAAAAGAGACAAAGAAGGCCACTACATCCTTGTAAAGGGAACAATTCAAGAGGAAGAGATGACAATCATAAACATTTATGCACCAAATATTAATGCCTCCAACTATATAAAACAAATAGTAAGTAACATGAAAAACCAAATAACCACTAATGCAATTGTAGTGGGGGACCTAAATACAACACTATCACAAATAGACAGATCATCTAGGCAAAAAATCAACAACAAAGTACTAGAACTGAGCCAAGCTTTTGAACATATGGAATTAATAGACATCTATAGAGTGTTCCACCCAACAAAATCAGAATATACATTTTTGCTGCACATGGCTCATTCTCCAAGATAGACCATAGTCTAGCTCATAGAACAGGTTTGAATAAATGTAAAGGAATCAAAGTTTATCCCCTGTATATTATCAGATCATACTGCCATCAAGCTGGAGATCAATAGCATAAAAAGCTGTAGGAACTTCACAAACACATGGAAACAACACTGAACACATTGAACAACACTCTCCTGAACAATCAATGGGTCACAGAAGAAATTAAAGAATAAATTAGTTTTTAAAACCAAAGGATAATACCAATAAAACATGCAGGAATCTATGGGATAAAATGAAAGCAGTTCTACGTGGAAAATTCATAGCAATGAATGCCTACACTAGGAAAACAGAGTGAGCTCAAACAGACAACCTAATGATGAATCTTAAGACTCCTGGAAAAAGAAGAGCAAGAAAAACCCAAAGCTTGTTATGCAAGAAGAAATTATAAAGATTAAGCAGAAATCAATGTAATGGAAACTAAGAAAATGAAACAAAAAACAAATGAATCAAAGAGTTGGTTTTTTAAAAGAATAAATAAAATCGATAAACCCTTAGCTAACTTTGTCAAAAAAGGAAAGAAAAGGCTCACATCCATGCAAGTAGGAATGAAAAAGGCGAAGTCAAAACAGATCGAACAGAAAAGCAGAGGATTATCAATACCTACTTTGAGAACCTGTGCTCTAATAAAATGGAAAACACAGATGAAATGGACAGATTTCTACATACTTATGAATTACCAAAGTTGAAAGAAGATAAAAAAATTCTAAACACCTAATTACAATCATTGAAAATATAATTAAGAGTTTACAAACAATGAAAAGCGCAGATCCTTAGGGATACACTGTTGAGTTTTACAAGACATTTAGAGAAGAACTACTGCCACTACTCTTTAAACTTTTCATTGAAATTGAAAGGGAATCAATAATTCCAAATTCATCCTTGGAAGCAAGTATTACTTTGATTTCCAAAACAGGGAAAGACTCAACTAAAAGATAGAACTACGGACCAATCTGCTTAATGAATATAGATGCAAAAATCCTTAACAAGATAACAGAATACAGAGGGTTATCAAGAAGATCATACATCCTGACCAAGTTGGATTTATTCCAGGGATGCAAGGATGGTTCAACATACATAAGTCAATAAATGTAATACACTATATTAACAGTGTCAAGGACAGAAACTATATGATCCTCTCGATAGATGAAGAAAAAGCATTTGACAAAATTCAACACCCATTCATGATAAAAACCCTGCAAAAAATTGCAATAGATGGTCTGTACCTCAACTTAATAAAGGCTATCTATGAAAAACCAACAGCCAACATCACGTTCAATGGCCAAAAACTGAAAACCTTCACGTTAAAATCAGGGACAAGACAAGGATGCCCATTATCACCACTCCTCTTCAATATAGTTCTGGAAACATTAGCTATAGTAATTAGACAAGATAAAGAAATTAAAACAATAAAGATAGAAAAGGAAAAAGTTATATTGTCATTATTTGTTGATGATATGATACTCCACATTGAAGACCAAAAAACTCCATCAAAAGACTTCTAGTCTTAATTGACACTTGCAGCAGAGTAGCTGGATGCAAGGTGAACACTCAAAAATGAATAGCCTTCTTATACACAAATAACAGACTCACTGAGAGTGCAATTACAGAAACAATTCCTTTCACAATAGCATCCAAAAAAATGAAGTATCTAGGAATCAATCTCACAAAAGAAGCAAAAGACCTCTACACTGAAAACTACAGCACTCTGAAAAAAGAAATCGAAGAGGATATAAGAAAATACAAAGATATCCCCTGCTCCTGGGTAGGAAGAATCAACATAGTGAAAATGCCCATACTACTAAAACTGCTACCTAGATTCAATGCACCACCAATTGAAATTCCACCAGTATATTTCACAGATACAGAAAAAAGAATCCAAAAATTCATTTGGAACCAGAAGAGACCTAGAATACCAAAAGCCATCCTAGGCAACAGCAACATGGCAGTGGGTATAACAATTCCCAATTTGAAACTATACTACAAAGCCACTGTGATAAAAACAGCATGGTACTGGCAAAGAAACAGGCCTGAGGATTCGTGGAATAGATTGGAAGATACAGAAACAGCTCCAGTTGTACTCAGTTACCTCATCTTTGACAAAGGATCCTCCTGGAGGCAAGATAGCCTCTTTAATAAATGGTGTTGAAAAAACTGGATTTCAACCTGCCAAAGAGGAAAACTAGACTCTTATCTTTCACCATGCATTAAACTAAAATCCAAGTGGATTAAAAATCTAAATATTAAAAAAGAGTCACTAAACTTGCTGGAAGATAAGTTAGGCAGAATTCTTGAAGACATTGGCATAGGAAAAGACTTTATGAACAAATCCTCAGTAGCATGGGAACCAGCAGATAGAATCAACAACTGGGATCTCATCTATTTAAAAAGCTTCTGCACTGCAAAAGAAACCATCAACAGAAGGAAAAGACAACCTACAATGTGGGAAAAAATTTTTACCTGTTGCTCCTCAGACAAAGGACTATTATCTAGAATATATAAAGAACGTTAAAAAAACTCAGACCCTCCAAATACAAAGATCTCATGCAAAAATGAGCATCTGAAATGAACAGACATATCTCAGACAAACAAGTAAAAGCTCAAGTAAATATATGAAAAAATGTTCCACATCACTGGTAATTCAAGAGATGCAGATGAAAACAACACTGAGAATCCACCTCACCCCACAAGGAATGGCTGCTATTATAAAATCAACCAATAATAAATGTTGGAAGGGGAATGGGGAGAAAGGAACCTTTCTCCATTGTTGGTAGGCGTGAAGACTAGTACAACCAGTATGGAAACCATTATGGTCAAAAAACAAAAGCAAAAAAAAAAAAAAAAAAAAAAAAAAGAAAGAAATCAAATCAATATGGAGATACCTCAAAGAATTAGGATTAGAGGTTCCATTTGACCCAGCCATCCCTCTGCTGGCTATCTTTCCAATGGAATTAAAAAATTAAAAGAATCATCACAGTGATATATGCACACCTATGTTTATAGCAACACAGTTTGTAATAGCTAAAACTTGGAAACAGCCCATTTACCCATCAGTTGGAGACTGGATAAAGATGTGGTTTTCTATAAAATAGAATACTACTCAGCCATAAAGAATGAGAAATTAGAGACATTCATAGGAAAATGGATGCATATTGAGGATATACTCTTAAGTGAAATAAATAAGTCACACATGTGTAAATACTGAATAATTTCTCTGGTGTGAAAAACTATAATTGTACCTAAGATGCTAATGGTATAATTGATAATGTGAAATAGGAAGAAAAGGGCTAAAGGTGTAGGGGAAATGGGAAGGGTAGGGGAAAGGAAACAAGGGAAAAGAAAAAAATGAGAAAATGAAGAAATGGAAATAAAGTGTTTCTAAATAGGGAAGGGAGGAGGGGGAGAAGGGAGGGCATGGTAAGGGAAAAAAAATGAGCACCATGACCTGTTATGTAAAGGTATAATATCCCAATGATGAATGTAACTGTCCTGTATACCTCAAATGTACTAATAAACTCAAAGAGAAAGAATATCTATCTATCTATATATAGATATAATAGTTCGCTGATTATGGAGACTTCAGAGGAATATACATACAAGGGAGAAGTCTGAATAGCATCAGGTCACATCCCTGGGGGTGCTGAGGCAAGAAGAAAGACTGAAAATGATAGAATAAATTTTTCAAGTAAATACCTAATATTTAAAATATGTGAATCTTTACCAAATACTTAAGACCAAAACTACTTACTTCACTGTAGCACTTAGAAGAAAGTTCAGCTGTGGCATTAGCAGATTGTCTGGGGCTGACAGGTAACGATCAAATTGAACCTAAGGGAAGAAGAGAAATGTAAAACATATACTAACAAACATCTTAAATATAATCATCTCCTTCAAGGATTAAATCTTCGGAAAAATTCTACATTCCAAATAACTAGTTCTTTTTATTCAAATGAGTATTTCTTAAACATTCTAACTAAAACACCCTAAAACTGTCAATTTTTTAATATCATCAATATTAGTAATATCTTTTAAAATTCTGAATCCAAGCCACTCATTTTAATCTCCCTGGCATTCACTATACTTGTTAAGCTGTCAATTTGTTCATGAGTCCATTCAGTTAACTAACATTTCTTGAGCAATTACCACTACAAAAGCTCTGTTAAGTAACGGACTACAATGTTGAGAACCAGAACAATATTTAGCTTCAAAGTGCTTATATCCCAGCTAGAGAAGTATTAAATAGCTAATAATATAAATAACTATATAATTATATACTCTGCTAAATGCCAGCAGGGAAATAACCAAGGTACTATGAAGTGTTGATCAAGGGCCTCTCTGAGGAAAGGATGGCTGCAGTGAGATCCTAAATAACAGACATTGGGGAAAGGCTATATATTGCAAAAGCTTGACGCAGGAAGGAAAATGGCTAGATGTTCAGAGATCAACTCATTTATATGCTTTTCAAAAGACTTTAATTCTTACAATAAATAGCAATATCAAATCTAATGAAGTAAGGGCATAATTTGATTTCAGTTTTATAAAACTAAATCCAGCCATTGCAAGGAGAAAGGAATAAAAGACTGCAATGGCTGATGCAAGACCACAGAGGATATAGCTGTTGTGGCATTTTAGATACAAGCAGCCAGAATGGAGAGAAGGGAAATATTTGAGAAAGCCAGCACAAAATCATCATGACTTAGTTCCTGACAGGATAAATTTTAGATTTGTATAAACTAATTCCCATCATTTTCATAAAACATAATTGTCTTCTTCATCCATTTATTTAGTTATTCAATAGCTATAGCCCTTACTAGATCATGTCCATTTTCATCCCATTTCTTAGCATGATGTCTAGAAAACAGTAGATACTTGGCTAATAATTGTCAAAATTATAAATGGATAAATATTCTTATTATTATCAAAGTTAAGAACATTTGTAAGAGAAATTTGCAAGGATTTCCTGAATTAAAATGATTTTGACATTTCCCATTTAGAGGTAACAATCATCTGTAAATGAAACCATAAATCACATACAAAATTCAACCAATACCTTCCTTTGGAGACATAATATACGCAATTGTTTTTAAAAACTAGGCACATGAAAATTTTTAATGGGCTTTAAAAGTATTTTGTAGGTTAGCTTATGGACTGATATGTGTTAGGAGAGGAGACACGGGGATAAACACACGTTATTAATCTAAGTAAATGTATCTTCATTTTGTGGAAAAAAATACCTTGACATAAAATTATCAGATAGTATGGTGAGCTTACACATAACTTTCTAAAAAACATATTTTAAAAATCAATCTAGAATTTATGTTTATTTGAACTTTTTTTTTTCAGTACCAGGGATCGAACTCAGGACCTTGCTCTTGGGAGCCAGGTTTCACTGAGCTAAATCCCCTGGACTTTATTTGAATTTTTTAATATTATGTTTTTGGCATGTTTATAATTTTTGTTGGTACAGTCTTTGATATATGTTAGGATTGTTACTACTATATATACAGTTTCTTTTATTATGATGATGTTCTTTATCCTATATTCTAAATTCTACTCTCATATTAATATAGTCAACTCTACCACTTTATTTGCATTGTTAGGTATCTGATAAACCTACCCCTTTGTTTTGTTATTTTTAGTTCTGGAAACCCAAAAAACCCTTCAGAATTAGTTGTGAAAATTGAACCATTTCATAGCAAGTTTATCTGAATATTTTAAATATTTAAGACAGGTGGAATAGTACAGTAGTTATAATCTCACTGGCTTTGGAAGCTGACCTCCTAAGTTGAATATGACTGCTATGATGATTAAAAAGTTTAAGCAGGAAAAATACTTGGCATACAGTAAAGGTTAATGGCTGTAGCTGTTGTACACTGTTGTTATTACTACTATTATTTAGTAGAACTGTACTGTATTAAAATTGTTTCAAACAGGATTATTCTCATAGGGGATAGAGCTACATGACTTAAGTATTATACAATGGGAAAATATACACAAATTATATCCTTAAGGAAACATAGTACAAAAAGTGGTATTCATGCAGAAAGGAAGGAGTGAGCTCTTCAGCTGAGAAGAAGGTAATAAAGTGGGTCTCACACTCAAGAATAAGAGACTGTCTTCAATCTGATTCCAGTCACTATCTTAGGAAAGTGTCAGAAACTGTAAATTAGGGATCATGGCAGTAACAAGCCCATGATATAAAGCCCAACTCCTTTCACAATGGTCATTCCTTTTTCTCCATTAGATTAGCAATAAAACTTTGAAAAATGAAATTGTTAATAGTAACAATTAGCTAACAGGATAACGGTGGGACATCACTGTAAATAATAAGTCTTAGGGCTATTCAAATAAAGCAATACAAGCTAAATTATTATTGGACCCAAAATGAATACAGTACATCAAACATAAAAATTATCTTCCACAACAAAATTATCATATAGCAGAATATTGTTTGATAATGAAATATTAGTTGAAATACTATATAAGGTACTTACCATTGCAGCCTTCAGTGCCACAGAGTCTAAGTTGGGCAAATTAGCTAAACAGCCCTATTAAAAAAAAAAACAAAAAAACAAGAACTGAAGAAACGGGATTTTGTTACTTATGTCCTATGGTCCATGTGTAGATTGCTCAAATTTGGAAAATCACTTAACCATTTCCAAAGAACTCAAGTATCATCTTTTCAACTTCAGTAAAAGCAGGGACTGTGATTTTTGAAGAAATAAGAAGCACATAAGGTTATCAACAATGGAAATGTCATGATATGTCAGATTTATCCATATACAAAAAAAGAAGACAATGAAGACTTGGAGAACATTCAGAGGCTGAAGACTTTTGGAGAATTTTACAAAACACAGAAAGTCAGAAGAATTCGGTGCCACTACTTTAAATTTGCTTATTACTTTGGCAAAAGTGATTTCTGGTATCTTCATTTAAGAGATCTTGAGCTAAAATATACTCATCATTAATGTTCTTAGAAAGAGCTCTTTGCTATTTAAAGAAAGTTGGTTAACTGGATGTTTTAGAGTTCCCACCACTCCATTATCTTATGTCTGCTGGTGTTCTGTAATTTAACAAGCTTATATGTTGGGCCCCTAGAGGTAATTACTTTTCCTTTAATGATTTGTTAAATTATAAAGAGGATAACTACTATTTTTACAGTAATCTATGCATTCCATTACCCAATAACAAAGGTGAGACTTTCAAAAATTTATCAAGTATGATACCTTTATATATTTTATGATACTAATTTCTATATATTTTCATTATTTTAACCAAAGTATTTGTAGTATAAAGGATAGCATTTTGGGAGCCTCTACTATGGAAATCTCAGGCGGTCATCTAAGAACCACACAAGCATTGTCTCATTTAATATTGACCATAACCCTGTATTATTATTACCTCCAACCTGCACCCAAGCAAACGGACAGAGATATAAGTCACTTTCCCAGGAAAACACAGCTAATAGGAGCAGAGCCAAGATTCAAATCCAGAGTTTGGCTCTGGAAATCATATCTAAACTAGCCAACTGCTCAAATTAGGAACATCTATCCTTACCTGTTCAGGTTTATGTTGCTGCACAGTGTTGTAGATATAACTCAAGCCTACTCTAGTTAAAACATAAGAGGCTTGCTCATTTATAAGTGTGTCCAAATGTGCTTCAATCTGAAATAAAACATAGCAGAAGAAAAAAAAACTTTAAAAGAGGAATAGCACTAATGAGACTAGAAACAGACCACCCTGTAGGCTGAGCTTGTCATAATGAGTGTTTCCTTAGATCTTTGACCTGAAGTGGGTCTGTGAAATCTAAGATGGAAATGATGGGAAAAGAAACATACCTAGTTACAGAAGGCACAGGATGGCTTCTATAACAAAGGCTTTTTCTTTCCCCAAAGAGGAGGTCCTGCTAAAAGGAAGAGAAATCTTAAAAAAAAAGAAAAAAGAAAGAGAAAAAGAGATTTCCAAGAATAATCATTAACCAAAAATATAGTTTTCTTCTCAGTTCTTTTAAAAATTGATAATAAGCAGAACACAAACAAAACACACTAACACAACCATGTAAAATGGAATACTTAGGCAGACGAGGATCTGACTCCTGGCATCCCAGCCCTCCAATGTGCTGGACTGATTCAACAAATCAAATCAAACATCTGGAGAAGCCTCAGGGAAATCCTACTACAGCGGACACAATACATTTCCCTGAGGTTAAAGCAGGCCCATGACAAGCAGAGAGAACTGGGGCCCCAGCAGAAGCTTAGTCCTAAGATTTCAGGCTCAGGTTCAGGAATGGCCTAAGAAGATGCAGCCAGAAGATGTGAGTGTTATGTGCACCCTAGCTTTGTGTTATCATTGGAGAAGCCACCCCAGGAGGCAATGATGAGGATTATCTTGATTGATTTCTAGTAGGAAGAAGCCTGATCCTTCTTTGTTTTTGCCATAAAAGCCTGAAAGGTTGAAGTTTTCCTTCTATTACTCACCAGAACGTTCCCTTGGTTTTAAAGGTTTGTCAATGGCACAGAGCACTGTCAATAATATTCCCTGTCACCATCTGAATGTGTCTAGTTTAAGCAACTCCAATAGCTGTATTCCTCCCAAGAAATTAATACATTTTTAAATAATAAATGACCAAGGAAGTACAATTATAGCCCTAATTTACCAGACTTACTAGAAATCAAAGAAAAACAAGATATACAAAGGTAAACATTTAATGAATTAGGAAAAGAGAATAATTACCACTAAGAACCAAATTAGGGGTCTGAAAGAAAAGCAGAAGAAAAGTAATACAGAAAATATATCAAAGACATAGATCAAAGTGAAGAGACTTAAGTTAGAGAACAAATCTGTAGGATAAAAATCAATGAGGAGCTTCAAGATATAAAAAAACAAAACATGGAGAAATGACGATTAAAGAAATAATGAAAATCAGTGAAAAAGGTTTAAATCTCCAAACTGAAATGGCTTTGTGAAGCCTAAGAAATAATGAGAAAAGAGATATACCTAGCATATCCTGGGTAAATACCTGTACTCATAAACTCTGGATGGATAGACTTGGTTACTACAAGCAAAGAATAATTATACTAACCTGGTGTTTTTACTTGAAGCACCGGAAGAAGTTAAGAGTGAAGAAGGTTAATAAGTCAGCTGATAGAAAATAAACTAATTCTTTGGAGGACCCTAATAAACCACAATTTCAGTACTCAGACCCTTGTTTGGCCCTTTCCCATGTTGAAACTTTGATATTCCATGCAGCAAGCATCAGTCAATGTCATAACCTGTTAGCAAACTCCTTGTAAGTAGAGGGCCATCCCTCGTGAAATGCCCACCAATGGATCTGCTAGTGTGGGCTCAAGGGCAGTAAAAAAAAAACAACTACTAGAGACTGGAGAAAGAGGAACTTGGATTATCTTCGGGTAGAATAACTACTGGCAATGCCACTAGAGTAATAAAGATCTGCCCAAGGAGATTTCTGGAGAGAAAGGTGAAATACATGTGGCAAATCCAGTTGGCATATTCAATTGGGGGCGGGGGGATGACCAAAGACATAAACTGGAATAAACAAACTCAACACATAGACAAAGCAGTTGAATATAGAACATGCAAGAAAGGCCGATAACTGATGATGCACACTTGATATACATGAACATCTTTTTTCTTTAATTGAGTTTATTGGTACAATCTAGGTATACAATACAGTTACATTCATCGTTAGGACTCTGTACCTTTACATAATAGGTCTTGATTCTCATTTTTTTCCCCTTGTCCCTGCCCTCCCTTCACCCCCTCCCTCATCCCCTCCCCATTTGCAAACACTTTATTTCCATTTTTTCATTTTCTCATATTTTTTCCTCTCCCTTATTACCTTTCTCCCACTCTTCCCACTTCCAATACACCTTTAGCCCTTTACTTCCTATTTCACATTATTAATTATCTCATTAGGATCCTGTGTACTATTATAGTTTTCGCACCAAAGAAACTATTCGGTATTTCAGTTAAAGAAATCTCTGTATGAACATTAAAAATAGGGAATCCTAAAATAAAACTAAAAAGGAAAGTAAAAGAGAAAAGGCAATAATGTAACAATAAAATAATCCTTAATTCTGGAGATGAAAATGGTCCCCGAACATACTTAAATTGCTTCTTGCTCTTATAGTCTTATCTTATTCTCTTTTTCATTATTTAGAGAATACTTCATTAGTTTCTGTAATCAAACCCACGTAGATATGACCTTACATATTTAGTATGATGTGTTACCCCTGTACACATGGAAAAAAATAAAAATAAAAATAAATTAACATTTCTAGACCAATATGGCTGTCCATTTCTGTACAATGCCAACTCACACAGTAAATTGGGATGACTTTTATGATATCGTAAGAAAACATTCAGTCAAATGTGAGAGACTGAATGAATGACAAATACAAAAAAAATTATGTTTTTAAAATGTCAATAATTCCACAGAAACAAAAAAGTTATTTAAAAAAGGAACATTAGCCAATTTTCATTATATGGCTCAGCTATCAATATTATTTACAGAGTAAAAATAATTTATACAATATTACAATGTGTGTATTATGCAGAGAATAGTACTTTTAATCTCCAGAGTGCCTAGTTTAATGTTAAATCCAAACAAAAAATGAAAAATAATCTGTAAATAGCAATACATAGTTGAATATAAGCATTCAGAGTTATAAATATCAAAGTAAGTAAGTATAAGAACTGAAGGAGCTGGGCATGGTGGTACATGCCTGTAATTTCAGCACTTGGGAGCCTGAAGCAGGAGAATCACCATGAGTTCAGGGCCAGCCTGAGCTACATAGTGAGTTCAAGGACCGCATAAACTACACAGGGAGATCCTGTCTCAACCAAACCAAATCAAACCAAAACAAAACAAATGAATGCACTGAAGGAGGCTATCATTTAGAGGGAGAAGTAAGAGGGAGATGTTAGTGTGGAGAGGACAGTACATGGCACTTTTATATAACAAACCCCAATATTGTATCACTTTAAATGATGGATATTGGTAATTCTGAGGTATTTCTTTTAAAAGAGTTAAGAAAATATAACAAATTTAGATGCATCAAAATTTACTTCTCATAAACTTAACAGATGAACTGTTACTATATCCTCTATCAAATTATTTATACACTTGTAATAAAAATAGATCAATGTGCTTTTTCTTTCTTTTTAAACCTTATATCTACCTGTATCACTTTAAAATTGGAACCTAAGTATTGAGTAACTTTTACAAACGATTTTTTTTTATAGTCATCATACAGACTCTTAAGCAATACCATTTGCCTTATAGGAATAGAGTGAATGGTATAGCAAACTGTACTGTTTTGCCTCATATTACTTCACAGAGATAAAAATATATCTGTCCTTTGTAACACATTTTGCACTAGCTACACAGCTTGAAAAATATAGCATGTTATTAACAGTTCAAAATTTGTAATCTGCATACCACACAGAATAACTGTTTAATTTTAAAAAGTATCATGTTACCACCCTATATTGTGGTCTGAATCAAATATCTTGACCATTTTATATTCTGGCTTCTCCGAAGCTGAAAAATAAAATACTGAATGTAAGCATGTGTTTCTCCTTCTATCAGACTGAATCAAGGTATTTATAGGAATTAGGTCACTGAAATCAGTGAAAGCTAATTTAAAGCTACCACATAAAGAAAAAATATTTCATCACAGTGAATAGACATTTTATGGCAAAAATTTACCTGAAATTGTAGCATTTCTAGACGGCTGTCAGTGAATTCAAATAAGGCTAATGTTGTTTTCATCATATATAGCGAATTGACCATGAAAGTGGCCATGTCAGCTGTGCCTAAATTGCTTGCTGATACTGTACACATCTGGAGGAGAGGATCCAAGACACATGATAAAACCTACAAATGGGAAATAAAATTAACTCTTTATTTCCTAATCAGTGATGTGGTCCTGGATTATTAGCACTTCAGAACTAACGCCAAGCTAAGAGGAAGGCAGCCAACACATAGACACACATAAGAACAAGATTAAATGCTATAACTACACAGTTCTAAAATCCAGCATCAATGAATTGATATTTTTAAAAGTAAAGAACTGGTTTAATATTGAAGGAATATCAGCGACTAAGGAAAAGGTTGGTCAAAGTATCAGGGTTCCAAATGTCACTTCAGAACAGAATGTATAATGAGAGTACAGAGAGATCACTACACATGAATTTACAAACTACCTGCACAAAATCAGCTTGACGAGCATCTAATGGTATGACTGAAGAATCATGAGATGCCAAAACTTCACGCAGCAATATCAGTGTCTGATTTAGGGCAGAACTTGGTCCAAGATCAGGCGGTGGGAGTTCAACCTAAGATAAAGGATGTTTTATTCACCGTAGATATTTCCCCACTAAATTATAAAGTATACATTCAAGTTCATGGTAAAATAATATACATGAAAAACATAAAACATTGGGTAACACATTAAAAATCTATAAATTGTCAATAATTTATTATGATGTATACTAAACAACATAGCAAGTGACGCAAGTTTTTTTTTTCAGATTACCTCGGAATTAATGTAACTTTGTATTATATCTTGATATAAGTGATGGTTAGTGAGCAAAGATTCAGTGAGCTTCACACTTAAGACTTATGTATGAGAAGTTATATATCCATACAATATCTAAACTTTAAAACACAATAAATAAATCTTAATGCTCAAGAGTTTTATGAACATGTTTTTATATTTTTATGCACACATTTCAAATGGCAAAGTTGAAGTATAAAGAAAAATTTACATTTAAGAGCAACAATCTACTGAAAAATTCATATTTCATTTATTAGATTTTCTTATTAGTCAAATGCATAGAGCTATCATTCTTCCTGTGACTATGTACTTTTTATCCCTTTTGTAGGTAAGTATTCTGACTTAATAAAGTAAGTAAAAAGAGGTACCATAAGAACTGCAAAAACTGTTTCTATGACTTCACAGCAATTTAAATTTTATTCTTTCAAGTATCTCTTCCAATTTTCTCTAGCTTCTTAAAAGGCTCCTCATCCATTTGATTTCAAAAAATAAAATACAAACAACTCAACCAGAAATGCTTTTTTATATTTTAAGCAAATTTCTTTGTATTATACATTGACTCTCTTTGCTCTATATAAGTATGTTCCAGTAATGGACAATGATTGGAAAAGTTTTTAAGTAATAAAATTATCTAAGTTAAAGAGTAAAAAAACCATTTATTTATTTGAAATGAGGTTAAAAGTATTTCAGCTGAAAAATAATAGTTTTTGTTTGTTTATTTTTTTCCCAGTAGGAATCTGTAAGGAATAACATAAAACTCAAAACCATCATTTAGAACAGCGCTTCTCAAACACTGACAAACACATGAATGTCCTGGTTAAGATGTACATTCTGACTCAGCAGTGTGGGAGTCAGGACCTGAGACATCTGCTTGTTCAAAAAATTCTCTCCTTAGTCCAAGCTATCTGTCCATATTCTATAGTTTGAGTAATAAAAGGAGACTCTAAGCAGTAGCCATATCCTAGAGTTGAAGTAACAATTTACTTAAAAGATCCGTTAGGTTTTTTTTTTTTTTTTTCAGAGCACTGAGAAAATCTATTATATTAATTTGCTATGGCTTTTATTTATGACAGAACACATCCTTTTAGTATAGAATTATTATACTAAGAGGATGTCAGAGAATGTTTAGCTAGAATGGATATGGCATTGTGTCTTTTGCAGTATAGACTGCAGCTATGAATGTTTCAGGAGAACCAGATAATGAAGAAAGTCCACTCATCTAAATGCTCAAGTGCTTCCAATTCCTTTGTTAGGGAAAAGGTACATCTTTCAATAAAATGTCCTTGAATTTTTTTTTTCTGCCAGATAAAAAATTAACTACTAAATATGTTTTGTAAAGCATGAAAGGAACCATATTAAAAATTTTCTTTGGTTACCCCTTCATTTTTTTAAACACTATCCTTACCAACAATTTCACTATCCACTTAAAATTCTATTAACAAAAAATTCACTTAACTAAAATTTTCACTTGAAGAATATTCTGCAATATGTGCTGTTTTCTTTAAAAGGTTACAAATATTTTAGAGGAAATGAAATAAGAAGCAGGATAGCGGAAAGATATAAAATATTAAAATATCTGACAAAGGAAGATAGCCTTGAAAGAAATCTGCAGTGGTTATAGATATAAGCAATGTGAGTTGTAAAGAACATCATAATCTAATCTCAATTCAATATTAAAATACTTAAATATTAGCCCAATTCATTTTAGAAAAAAATATTTCAAAGCAAAATTATATACAGCAATGGCAACAAAAACAACAGAAATGAGAACTTACTTACTGATATAAACATAATTACTTTATTCTTTTCGTTAAATTATTCAAGGTTTTATTTGAAAAATGTTTTTTATTATTCATTATCATTTCCTACTTTCTTATTTCACTTTAACTCTAACATGAGTAAAAGTAGGAGTTTAGGACTGAAGGGGTTAAACAAAGTAAATGGATAACAACTTAGTAAAAATAAGTAAGATCCTGACTTCTCAGTATGAACAAAAAACTTCAAGTAGTTAAAAATATGTAAATGTAAAATTACATAAACATTTTAGAATATATGAGTGTGTGTGTGTGAATTTGTTAAGTGATCCACAATTTTTTCATTAATAGATGCAAATTTTATCACACATGAAATTCAAAAAGCTTTTCTCTATGGTTAAGTTTTCAGGTCTGGCATGCTTTCAAGGAAGAAACTAGAGAAAAAAATTGGGGTTTTATTATGAGAACATTCAAAGTTGACATGTCAGAAAAGACTATGGCAAATGTCAACTGAGTGCAATTGTGTGTAATGCATACAACATTTAGTGTTCTTAATGTATAAAGAATATTAGAAATGAGCAAGAATAACACTCAACTGAATAGGCAAATGGCAAAAGACGCAAACAAGCAATTTACCAACAGGAAATAATAAAAAATAAAATGTTCATTTTCAATAGAATCATAGAAATTAAAGTGAGAAAACAGTAAGATCACTTTTTACTCATTGTACTTAATTACTAAAATTCTTCCCCAATTTGATCAACCATCATGAAAATATAAAATTTATATACTCATTTAATATTTATATGCTCATTTAATATATTTCTTAACTGCCATTAAATACATTATATGTAAACACATATAGTTATAAATCACCTAAAACATTTAATATATTTCATAATACTGGCAATACATTGTCATAGTCACAGCATAATTCGTAATTAGTCTTAACATAAGCTGGATTCAATTTGATGGTACTTTTTAAAAGACATTAAACTGATTGATTTAGAGTTTTCAGTACTACACTACAATTAGGAGGGTTTTATGTCAGCATCACCCCACCCATGAGGAACTTACCCAGTAGCTTCCCCAATATCTCTGTGCCCTGTACAATCACCTGTTTCTCATAGGTATGAATGATGTTGTCTATGTAATCTGAACGAAGGCTAGCAGCATCCTTTTTTAGTAACTTTTCTAATCTCCCTAGGTGTATTCAAGTTTTCCACTTTGTTTGAATTTTAATTAATTTGTATCATCTTAAAATTATTATTGGATATTCTATTATTTTAGCTCAAAATTGCACCTCAAAGTTTTAATCCTTATCTGTGATGGGTTTTCTCTAATTTGTAATGTTATAATTTGAAATTTTCATTTTTTCCTAGATCTGCTAAAAGTTTGTAATTTTCTTGACCTTTTCAACATACAATTCGAATTCTTTTTTTCATTCATTAATTTTTTTCAAATATAGTTAGGAAGTAACTTCAACTAAGGCACTCTCTGAGCTTATAAGCTTAAAATAATGAGGACAGACCAACTACTTAATTAGATACCGGCTGACTAGTCAATATTATGCTATACTACAAAATCTGTGCCTTTATGACCAGCCTATTACACCAAATAGTACAATCAAAAGACCAACATGGTGAGAATGATTCATTCTTGAAAAATTTGAGTCCTTAATAATGAAACAATGCTATGAATTTTCCACATAGAACTGCTTTGTGTCCCATAGATTCCTGTACGTTGTATTGCTTTATCCTTTATTTGTAAAAACTGTCTAATTTATCTTTAATTTCCTCTGTGACCCATTGACTGTTCAGGAGAGGAGAGTGTTGTTCAATTTCCATGTGTTTGTGACTTTCCTACGGTCTTATGCTATTGATCTCCAGCTTGATTGCACCATGATCTGATAATATACAGGGAATAACTGTGATTCCTTTGCATATATTCAAACCTGTTCTATGAGCTAGTATGTGGTCTATCTTGGGGAATGACCCATGTGCAGCCAAAAAGAAAGTATATTAAAAATTAAGAGAAAATATTGTATATTCTGATTTTCTGGGGTGGAACACTACAGATGTCTATTAAGTCCATATGTTTAAAAGCTTAGCTCAGTTCTAGTATTTTCTTGTTGATATTTTGCCTAGATGATCTGTTTATTTGTGATAGTGGTGTATATAGGTCCTCCACTACAATTGTATTAGTGCTTATTTGATTTTTCATGTTACTTAATATTTGTTTTATATAGTTGGGGGCATTACTATTTGGTGCATATATGTTTATGGCTGTCATCTCTTCCTCTTTAATTGTTCCCTTTACAAGGATGTAGGGGCCTTCTTTGTCTCTCTTAATCAGTTTTGGTTTGAAACTTACTTTTTCTGTGAATAAGATAGCTACCCCTGCTTTTTTCTGGGCTCCTGTCACATGGAGAACTGTTTTCCATCCTTTCACTTTCAGTCTATGGGCTTGTTTTTGCACTAGGTGTGTTTCTTGCATACAACATATTGTTGGATTTTGCTTCTTAATCCATTCTGCTAGTCCATTTCTCTTGATTGGTGAGTTGAGACCATTGACATTGATGGTTATAACTGATATGTACTGACTTATTATTGTCATGTTGTCATTTTGTGGACTCTTTTTAATTTTTCCACCTCTCCTTTTAGTTTCTTGCCTTCTCTATTTGATTTGCTCTGTTGGGCCTCATGGTGTTGTGACCTTCACTGTCTTTTTCTAGGATATTGTTTAGAATTCCTTGTAGTGCTGGTTTGGTATTCATGGAGTTTCTCAGGTGTTCTTTGTCATGGAAGTATCTTACTTCCCCATCCATTTTGAAAGAGAGGTTTTCAGGATACATCAGTCTCGGTTAGAGGTTGTTTTCTTTTAGGGCTTGAAATACCTTGCTCCAGGCTCTCCTTGACTTGGGGGTTTGTGTTGAAAAGTCTGCTATGATTCTGACAGAATTTCCTTTGCATGTGATTTGTTTCTTTTCTCTTACCACCCTATAGTATTCTATTGTGTTTCTGGGATTTGGATTATTATATGTCTGGGTGTAGTTATTTGTTTTGTTTTGGCTTTTTTTTTTTTTTTTTTTTTTTTTTTTGATCATGGCTAGTTGGAGTCCTCCAAATATCTGCCTCACTTATCTGTATGTCCATTCTTCCCCTCTGTTTGGGAAAACAGACTGAGCTCAAATAAACAACATAATGATGAATCTTAGACTCCTAAAAAAAAAAGAGCAAGAAAAACCCAAAGTTTGTACAAAATAGGAAATTACAAAGATTAGAGCAGAATTCAATGCAATGGAAACTAAGAAAATGATACAAAAAAATGAATTGAAGAGTTGGTTTTTTGAAAGAATAGTACAATTATAAACCCTTAGCTAACTTTATCAAACAAAGGAAAGAAAAGGCTCAGATCCATGCAATTAGAAATGAAAAAGGTGAAATCACAACAGATCCAACAGAAATCCAGAGGATCTTCAATACCTACTTGGAGAATCTGTACTCTAATAAAATGGAAAACACAGATGAAATGGACAGATTTCTAGATACCTATGAATTACCAAAATTGAACAAAGAAGATAAAAAAATTCTAAACACCCAATTACAATCATTGAAATTAAAAATGTAATTAAAAGTTTACCAACAAAGAAAAGCCCAGGTCCTGAAGGCTTCACTGCTGAATTTTAGAAGACATTTAGAGAAGAACTACTGCATTTACTCTTCAAACTTTTCAATGAAATTGAAGGGAAGCAATAATTCCAAATTCATTCCTGGAAGCAAGTATTGCTTTGATTCCCAAACCAGCAAAGACCCAAATAAAACAGAGAAATACAGATCAATCTTCTTAATGAATATAGATGCAAAAATCCTTAACAAGATACTAGCAAACAAAATACAGAGGGTTATCAAGAAGATCATGCATCCTGACCAAGTTGGATTTATTCCAGGGATGCAAGGATGGTTCAACATACATAAGTCAATAAATGTAATACACTATATTAACAGAGTCAAGGACAGAAACTATATGATCCTCTCGATAGATGCAGAAAAAGCATTTGACAAAATTCAACACCCATTCATGATAAAAACCCTGCAAAAAATTGCAATAGATGGTCTATATCTCAACTTAATAAAGGCTATCTATGAAAAATCAACAGCCAACATCACGTTCAATGGCCAAAAACTGAAAACCTTCATGTTAAAATCAGGGACAAGACAAGGATGCCCACTATCACTACTCCTCTTCAATATAGTTCTGGAAACATGAGCCACAACAATTAGACAAGATAAAGAAATTAAAGCAATAAAGATAGGAAAGGAAGAAGTTAAATTGCCATTATTTGTTGATAATATGATATTCTACATTGAAGATCCAAAAACTCCATCAAAAGACTTCCAGACTTAATTGACACTTGCAGCAGAGTAGCTGGATGCAAGGTGAACACTCAAAAGTCAATAGCCTTCTTGTACACAAATAACAGACTCACTGACAGAGAAAGTAGGTAAACCAATCCTTTCTCAATAGCATCCAAAAAAATGAAGTATCTAGGAATCAATCTCATGAAAGAAGCAAAAGACCTCTACACTGAAAACTACAGCACTCTGAAAAAAGAAATCGAAGAGGATATAAGAAAATGCAAAGATATCCCCTGCTCCTGGGTAGGAAGAATCAACATAGTGAAAATGCCCATACTACTAAAACTGCTACCCAGATTCAATGCACTACCAATTGAAATTCCAACAGTATATTTCACAGATCTTTCCAAAAGAACTAAAAGAATCATATCACAGCAATATATGTACACCCATGTTTATAGCAGCACAATTTGTAATAGGTAAAACTTGGAAATAGCCCATTTGCCCATCAGTTGGAGACTGGATAAAGATGTGGTTTTTCTATAAAATGGAATACTACTCAGCAATAAAGAATGAAAAATTAGAATCATTCATAGGCAAATAGATGCGTATTGAGGATATACTCTTAAGTGAATTATGTGACAGATGTGTAAATATCAAATAGTTTCTCTGGTGTGAAAAGCTATAATGCTACATAATATCCTAATTGTATAATTGACAATGTGAAATAGGAAGAAAAGGGCTAAAGGTGTACGGGAAATGGGAAGGGTAGGGGAAAGGGAATAAGGGAAAAGAAAAAAAATGAGAAAATGAAAAAATGGAAACAAAGTATCTATAAATAGTGAAGGGAGGAGGGGGTAAAGGAAAGGCAGGGATCAGGGGAAAAAAAATGAAAACTAAGACCTGTTATATAAAGGTACAAGTTCCCAATGATGAATGCAACTGTACTGTATATCTAAAATGTACCAATAAACTCAATGAAAAAAAAATAATGAAACAAAATTTTAAAAGAACTTAATTATTATAAAAGCATTCCTTATGTCCTACCACTATACTTTCCTCATTTTAGAACATCAGATTTTATAGGGCTCTTCTAGATTGTTTATTTTTGTAGGCTGTTTTATCTTTTTTATTTGTTTTCATATAACTATACCACATAACTCAGAGACATATAAATTTTATAAGGGAAAAAGCTGAAACATCAGAGAATAATATTTTAAGTTGTGTGGAATAAACCATACAAGA
The DNA here is from genome assembly GCF_012274545.1 of Fukomys damarensis. Taxonomy (NCBI): domain Eukaryota; kingdom Metazoa; phylum Chordata; class Mammalia; order Rodentia; family Bathyergidae; genus Fukomys; species Fukomys damarensis. The sequence continues at coordinate 43,219,524 of NW_022900950.1, read as the reverse complement.
GTTCATCTTTTCTAACTTGTATGTCATGTCAGCTCTTGCCTAAATATACTAAACTTGCTTTTCTTATAGTGAAATTAGGGTTTGACATTCTATCTTCAATTATAAGTCAATGTTATACTATTCAGGAAGACAGATGATAAACATGGCCCAGGAAACCTCCTTAATATGAAGTTTTTGTTCATGTGAAGAAGTCAAAAGAACATCATACAGAATGGGGGAAAATCAGTGTAAACAAATTAAAACAACACCTTTAAGTGTGAACAATTCACAAATCACAATCAAAATACAAGAACTATATTTTTTAAACATACCTTGTCCATTAATTTACTTGCATGAAGACTCAAGCTATTGAAGAATATTTTTTTGCTTAGCAAATGCATTTCTTCAATCGTAGTTAATAAGGTAGTTGCACTATTTCCAACAATGCCACTGAAAGCAAATAATGTTTCAGGTTGTAAATCAAGCTGCAAGAATTCAGGTCTTTGAGTAAAAAGTTTATATGAATGTTTTTGCATGTAGAATAGAATTTGAAAAATAAAAACAATTACTCTAGCTTCGTATAAAAATACCAGGTTTTAAGACTGGTAATTAAAAAAAAAAATCTGAAGGTTAAGAATCCTTATTTTGAAAATCCATAGTAAAAAATGCTCTGAAACTTGAAATTTTTTGAGTCATGTCAATGTTCAAAAAGCTTCAGATTTTGAGGCATTTTGAACTTGGAGTTCAAAGTTGAGTTTGAGTTTAGATTACAGACAGTTAATTGGTAAAGTCTGTGTAAATATTTCTAATTCCAAAAAGCACTTAAATCTAAAACCCTTCTGATTCAAAGCATCTTGGATAAGTGGCACTCAGACTGTACTATGTTTTTATTTTTTTTATTTTTTTTTTAATTGAGTTTATTGGTACATTTAGGGATACAGTACAGTTACATTCATTGTTGGGATCATGTACCTTTACATGGCACGTCTTGATTCTCATTTTTTTCCCCTTACCTCTGCCCTCCCTTCACCCCCTCCTCCCCTCCCCATCTACAAACACTTTATTTTCATCTTTTCATTCTCTCACATTTTTTTCTTTTCCCTTTTTGTTCTTCCCCTACGTATCACACCTTCCCTACACCTTTAGCTCCTTTCCTCCCATTTCTAAATGTCAGTAATCTTATTAGAATCTTATGCATTGTTGCAGAATATTCACACCAGGGAAACTATTCGGTATTTACACATGTGGGACTTATTTATTTCACTTAGGAGTATATCTTCAATATGTATCCATTTTCCTATGAATGAATCTATTCTCTCGCTCTTTATGGCTGAGTAATATTCCATTTTATAGAAAAACCACATCTTCTTTATCCAGTTTCCAACGGATGGGCAAATAGGTTGTTTCCAAGATTTAGCTATTACAAACTGTGCCGCTATAAACATGGGTGCACATACTTCTCTGTGATATGATTCTTTTAGTTCTCTTGGAAAGATACCCAACAGAGGGATGGCTGGGTCAAATGGAACCTCCAGTCCAAGCTCTTTGAGGTATCTCCATATTGATTTCCATAGTGGTTGCACTAGTCTGATGTACTATGTTTTTAATATTTCAGTTTCTTTCACTGAAAATGTGGGTTATCAGGCAAAATCTGTAATGCACAAACCTATAATTCCATTTTTCTTCTACTACAATAAACATGTATCTTGATTATCCAGGAAGGTGTAACTTTAATTTTAAGAAAGGCATTCCATCAATAGCTTTACTATAAAAAGACAAATTGTATAAATACAATTATTATGCCATATCATTGACATAGCTGCTTAAATAACAGTACACTTAGACTAATTATTAAAAACTCTGACACTTTGAAATAATTATATTAGCACATTCCATAATCCTCAATTTGCTATTACAAGGATATTTCTTAAACCTATCTAAAGGGGATTGGCATTTTTCCAGGATCTAAATATATATACAAAACAATTCACAATTTGATTTTCTTAATTTACATACTGAAAGTAATTTTAATTTTTTTATGGAAAAGCTTTTTGTAAATATGCATATATACTGTAATTCAGCAGGTAATCATAATTTCTAAAGGCACAGAAACATTATACTATGCCTACAATTATTTACACAGTTGAAGATAAATATGATGACCTCAGTATATACTAGTAAATACTAAATTAAGTCATGGAAAATTTCCTGATAAATTATATATCACGTTGACTTATTATGAGAGAAAACACTATATATCCTGAAACTGAAATTGGATATATTCTCATACAGTTCCTTCAAATAAACAATCAGTAAAAAAATGTATAAAGCAAGCAGCAGAATATAAGCAAATTACTTGCAGTGAGAATATCTGTACTATTGTTTTTAAAAAAGGATTTCAATTAAAAGAACACAAGCTAAACACCAAAATAAATTGGAATAAATTACCATATGTGCCTATATATGCAATGACAGTAATTCTTGAGTAAAAATATATAGCAAGCAGCAGAAGATGTAAATTGAATATATTTAAGTAGAAATTAATATGTTAATAAATTTTTTGAAGAAATATTGATATATTTAGAGCTTTTTTTGTTTTTGTTTGTTTTTTATTTTTTGAGGCAGGGTCTCACTATGCAGTTGAGACTGACCTGGAACTCACTACGTAGCTGGTCTTGAACTCACAGCAATCCTCCTTCCTCAGTCTCCCAAGTGCTGGGATTACAGACCTGTGCCACCATGCCCGGTTTATGTAGCCACTTTTAAAGTTTTGAATTTTTATCATCTATTATTTTAATCATTTATTTGCACTTATTCTGAATTTACTAGTTTTCAGTACTCATTTAGGAACCATTAAGTGATCCAGACACTTCCAGATGCTTCTTGTGATATTCAACTCTTACTTTTCAATCCAATATGCTTATTCTACTGCTTTTTAAAAATTTTTAGGATTAGATACAAGTTCCTTGATAGAGAATTCAGTTCCCCACCATACACACACAAACTTCACCTTTCCAAGCTTCAAAACCAGTGTACCTCTACCTAGGATACTCTTCAAATGTCACCTCTATAAAAGAGCTTCAAAATCAGCCACATATGCCCACACCTACTCTTACATGGTAACCTTTAATATTTTATTTTATTTTATTTTTTTGGCACCGGGGATCGAACTTGGGTCCTTGTGCTTGCGAAGCAGGTAGCAGAACCACTGAGCCAAATCCCCAGCCCATATTTTCTATTTTTTATTTCTCTTAAAGGCCCCAATAATAATCTAATATAGTCTTGTTTAATTATTTGTCTCCACTACTAAAGTATATGTTTACAATCTATTTTGTTGTTTCTTAGCAACAAGAGTGACAAATACAGTCAACTTATTAGTTGACTAAATGAGGAAATTTGTGAGCAAGTATAAAAAGTACATGAAAAAAATGTATCAAAAGATTTTATCCTCAATATCATCAAAGAAAAATTCTCAGAACCTAAAAACACCTATTATCTTCAGAATCCAAATGATTTTATTTTTAGCATTTTCTACACTAGAAACTGAGCTGTCATTATCTCCAGGTAAGTTTTGTGTACCATCATTGGCATTACTAAATTATTTTTATTTTTATTTTTTTAGTATTGGGGATCGAACTCAGGACCTTGCACTTGCAAGGTAGGCATGGTGCAACTGAGCTAAATTCACAGCCCTACTAAATCATTTATAAAATTATTTTATCACTACTTTTTAAATAACATAGTTTTTGCTATATTTACTTGCTTTTAGCTGCTTTGATGTTTTTTAAGTATTTATCACTCAGGATACTTACAACATTACAATTGGAATTTATTGCTATTGAATCATGGGAAATGATAATAAATTTGTATCTAAGATGTTAGAGTACTAACCCAAATCTTATTTTTGATCAGTGTTTAGCTTGAGGTTTACTTTTGTTTGAAAATTTACCAATAGAGCATGGAGCCCATTTCTTTGATGTTTTGGGTGGCCACTCGGAGCCACTTAGTAGTATCATCACTATAAGCTCTGGTGCTCTTTGAACTTGTGATTCCTTAAACTATTCTGATTGGTTGGTTATAACTCTCTTATATGTTAACCATTTGCTTTTTGTTTATGGTATTTGCATAGTAGATAACAAATAGTTTTCATTTTTAATGAAAACTATCAGAAATAGAGCTGGAAGGACATTGTTTTAACACCACTCCACATATATTATGGTTTTATAGTAACATAGATAAAACTTTTATGTAGAGAAGATAAAGCCACAGTTCTATTTTTATCACTAATTACTAAAAAATAATTTAGATCATTTACATCCAGAATAAGTTATCTATCTATTTATTTATTCGCTTATTTATTTATTTATTGGTACCAGGGATTGAATTCAGGTCCTTGTGTTTGTGAGGCAGGCGGTGGAACCACTGAGCCAAATCCCTAGCCCAGTTATTCCATTTATTAATCCCCATTCTAAGTGTAATAATTAGCTGCTTTAGTTGATAGGATCTCATTTACTAAATAAATAAGTGCTTATGTTGTAGACCATATTGTTATATAAATTGTGTATATATGCCTGTGCATGTGTGTGTGCGTGTGTGTGTACATGTGTATATACAGGTGCACAGACACATGCTTGTACAATTAGGCTTGGAGAAAAAAGGAAAAGAACACAACAGACCTCAAGATATACACTGTATATTGTACATACAAAAATTGAGACAGTGCTGGAGTTTCTACCAGTTACAATTAGCTATGTGCACAAGGAAAACAACACTAAAAATCTTATAGTGCTCTAACTGAAAAGCAAATTCGTGAGATTTAACAAGTACATTTCATCATTCTACTTACCTGATTGTATGGTGGTAAAATTTGAGAAGATTAGAAATTTTATATAATAAAACTGCCCCAGGTTCGGCAAGTATTACTTGTTCAATTCGAACCTATTGAAACATGCGAGAAAAACAATATTTCTTAATACATACCTTTTCTGGTATACATAGCACAAGAAATTAAAGGTACCATTTCATTACTATAGCAATCACAAAATGCCTTCTAATTGAAGAATTTCTGGATATTAAGTGATGGCGGTTGGTAAAACAAACATTTTAACAGGTAAACTCTACAAAAAAAATGATTATCACCAGGAATACATTGTTTGGTCAGCAAATTTTCAGTAGAAAATGAAAGAATGCTTGTCTTTAAGCTCTTACATACAATTTGTTTCTATTAGTCAGAGAATCAGTAAGGACCAACATAAATTGCCTAATTCTGAATACCTGGGCAAAGTCAGATATGGTTTAGGATTAACTTGATCTGACACAAGGGAAACTATCAGGAATCTCTTCTAGTTCAATTCCATCCCTCACTGAATTTTCTCTTACTTTGTATGTCTTCATTAACAAATGTCAGGAACACCAGGCTGATCCATGGTTACAGGTTGTTTGGTATCTGTCCTTAAAATACTGCTTACTCTGTATCTTTTTGTTTTCCTAACTAGTTTCTAAACACAAATAGAGATGTGTCTTTTTATTCTTTTACATCTCTCCAGAAATGGTAGAAGAGTACACACATAACAAATGTTCAATAGTCTTTTGATAACTGAAATTTCTCTGTACTTGGATTTCAGTAACACCAGCAAATGTAATTTCCTAGAATGAGATTTTATAAATATATGTATAAGAGCATATAAAAACCTCCTGAATTATGGAAATTAATTTATATTTATATTAATATATTGATGAAACAGATTGCACAAGGCCATAGACTAGTTATCTACCACAATACTATAGATCATGAATGACACTTGAATTTTAAAATCCTAATTTCCACATACTAATTTCTTTTTAGGATAAGGCCTCAAAGATGATTTAAATTACATATTATACCAATAAAATTGTCTACTAAATCTTAACATAATTATTAGAGCAAAATAAAAGCTGTCAGTTGTAGACAGACAGCTTCTCCCTAGTAGAGTTACAATAGCATCTCAGCTATCTGGCAATCCACCTTCTAAAATACCAAGACATCAAGAAAATATTCCTTGTTTCAACTCTCTTAAGAAAGCAAATGAAAAAGGAAGGGAGAAAAGGAATTGAAGGACAAGAAAAGAGGGAGGGGAGGCAAGAAGGTAGAAAAAGAAAAAGAATAACATGACGATTTTCTTCATACTACACAGACTTTCAGGGAAAGTGTACAGTATGCAACACAGAAAAATGAAAAATCAGATTTCCAAACAAGATACCAAGGTAAATTTGTTTGCCACACAGAAACACTCTGTCCTATGAGAGTTATGTAAGACATCAAATATTCAGCAAAAGCCAATCACAGGAAAACAAAAACAAAAATAGAACAGTTAAGAGACTGAAGAAGAGGTGACAGCAGTAAATGACCAATAATTATAAAGTTAAAGACAGTGGAGAATAAAATCACTATACTTTGAAAGTAGATATAAAATGCAGGAACAGTTTGGCACATAATAATCACTCAATACATTGTAACTATTCTTAGAAAAGCAAAGATGATACTAGCAGATACTTGAAGTAATAAGATGGGCTGCAGGAGCAGAAAAGCTAGGTAGGAGTTGAAAACAGAATATTGGCTCTCAAGTGTCAGAGAGAGTTAGGGTCAAAGTTGGAGTGAGAGAGTGTTACAGCCTATATTTAGATGTCCTCCAACCAGTAGGCTTGTGACCTGGATGGAGTACAAAGGGAAAAAAGGAGGAAAGCTTGCTGCCTCTTGTCTACCATGCCATGGACGTTTCTCTTCTGCCATCCTGCCCTGCCATGGAGCCAGCTGACTATGGACTGAAACCTCTACAAACTGTGAGCTAAAATAAACTTTTCCCCCTTTAAATTGTAGGTGTTCAGTATTTTATCCCAGCAATGAGAAAATAAATGATACAGATTTTGGTACCATAAGTGGGATTGTTGCTCTGACTATCTGACCACGTGCTACAGAAGCCTATGGAACTGGCTTGCGGCAGGAGTTTGGAAAAGTTTGAAGAGGCTGGCTCCAGAAGAAGCCCTACAATGCTGTGAGCTGAGCTTGATGGGAGATTCTTGTCAGAGCTCAGAAGACCAGAATGTTGAAAGCAATGTAGCCAGAAAAGACCAGGCTCAGGGGGTTTCAGTTGGGAAGGATTCCATTGGCATTTGGAATCCAGGCATTATGTATCATGCTCTGGCAGAAAATTTGTCTATATTTTGGCCATGGCAAAGACATTGAAGAAGAGTGAAATTTATGTACAGTGGACTAATCTGGTGGACGAACTTCCAAGCCTGTCTAATGTTGAGGCAGTGACAAGGTAATTATTAGTGGCTTTTAGCCAGCTCAACCTTGAGATTCAAGGGCAAATGGCCTAGAAGAATGATTTTAAAGTTTTTAGTTTGGTCAAAAAGGAAGCTCCAGTAAAGTTGCAGCTGGTAAAGATGGAGCAGACAGAATACAAGGAGCAGAGGAGAACAAGTTCACTAAAATGATGGACATTGAAAAACTAAGGGCCGGGGATTTAGCTCAGTGGTTTGGCCACCTTCCGCTCAAGCACAAGGATCCGAGTTTGAACCCCAGTACCCACCCCCCCAAAAAAAACTAAGTACACAAGAGAAAAGAAGGCCTGAGGGCATCACAAGAAGCAGCAGGATTCTACCCTTTGCAGCCTCAAAACTGCAGAAGTTAAAGACTTTCTTTTGAGAATAAAGTGCCAGGGCAGCATGCTACAGAATGGTTCTGGCCAAGGGAGCTTTTGTTTGTTTGTTTGTTGTTTTCATTAAATTTATTGGTACATTTTAGGTATATAATATAATGATGTTCATCATTGGGAATTTGTTCCTTTACATGATGTATCTTGGTTCTTATTTTCCCCCCATTTCCCTACCCTCCTTTTAACCCCATCCACCCCTCTCTATTTACAAAGACTTTGTTTCCATTTTTTCCTGTGCTCAAATTTCTTTCCTTTCCCCTATTCCTCCCATTTCCTCCTCCACTTGAGACCTTTTCTTCCTGTTTCATGTTATATATTATACATTTTGATTCTTACTTATACTTTCTCACACCAGAGAAACTATTCAGTATTTACATATGTGTCTTATTTATTTCGCTTAATAGTATGGCTTCAATCCATACTATTTAGTGCATCCATTTAGCTATAAATGACTCTAGTTTTTCATTCTTTAGGTCTGAGTAGTACACCATTTTATAAAAAACAAAAAAACAAAAAAAACCACATAACTTCTTTATCCAGTCTGCAGATGATGGGCAGTTGGGCTTTTCACAATTTTAGCAATCACAAACTGTGTCACTATAAACATGGGAGCTCAAATATCGCTGTAGTATGATTCTTTTAATTCTTTTGGGAAGTTACCCAACAGGGGGATAGCTAGGTCAAATGGGACCGCTAATTCTAGTTTTTTGAGGTATCTCCATATTGATTCCACAGGGGTTGCACTGGTCTGCACTCCTATTAACAACTGAGAAGGGTTCCTTTCTCCCCACAACCCCACCAGCATTTGTTATTGGTTGATTTCTTGATAGCAGCTATTCTTTCTGGAGTGAGGTGAAATTTCAGCATTGTTTTCATCTGCATATCTTGAATGACCAGTGATGGTGAACATTTTTCATGTTTTTTGGCTGAAGAGCATATTCTTTCTGGAGTGAGGTGAAATTTCAGCATTGTTTTCATCTGCATATCTTGAATGACCAGTGATGGTGAACATTTTTCATGTTTTTTGGCTGCTTTTATTTCTTTGAGAAATGTCTTCATTTCAGATGCCCATTTTTGAACTGGGTTTTTTAATGGGGGAGGTCTGATTTTTTAAAGCTCTTTATACATCCTAGATAGTAGTCCTTTGTCTGAGGAATAGCTAGTAAAAAGAAATTTCCCATATTGTCGGTTGTCTCTTAGCTCTATTAGTGGTTTCTCTTACAGAGCAGATTTTTAATAAGCCTTTGTTCTAGTTCCTGTGCTATTGAGGTTTTGTTCATAAAGTCTTTTCCTATGCCATTGTCTTCAAGAGTACTACCTAAACTATCTTCCAGCATATTTAGTGTTTCTGTTTTTTTGTTGTTGTTGTTTTTGTTTTTGGTACTGTGGATGGATAGTATTTGTTTTAATATGTAGATTTTTGATCCACTTTGATTTTAGTTTAGTGCATGGTGAAAGACATGGATCTAGTTTTAATTTGTGGCAGGCTGAAATCCAGATTTTCCAGCACCATGTATGAAAGAAGTTGTCTTCCTTTCAGTGAGGGTAGTTGGCTCCTTTGTCAAAGAGGAGGTCACTGAGCATGTCTGGAGTTGTGTCTACATCTTCTAACCTATTCCACTGATCCTTGGGTCTGTTTCTTTGCCAGTACCATGCTGGTTTTTTGTTTGTTTGTTTTTGTTTTTTATCACAGTGGCTTTGTAGTATAGCTTCATGTTGAAGGTTATGATACCCCCATCATGTCTTGTTGCCTGGAATTGCTCTTACCAGTCTAGGTCTCTTCTGGTTCCAAATGAAGTTTTGGATTATTTTCTCTAGTTCTGTAAAATATACTGTTGACATTTCAACTGGGATTGCATTGAGTCTATACAGCAGTTTTGGAAGTATTGGCCAAGGAAATTTCTCCTCAGGATTGAGTTCATAGTGCTCAGCAATCTAGGCAATAGACCCATACAGCCAAGAGAGAAGGAAATTTGGCTATTTTTTCAACTAGTGGCAGACTTTGGTGTCATCACCTTGCTGGCTTTAGGTGCAATTAGAACACAAGAGTAGTGGTGTCAGGAAGGCTTCCACTTAGATTTCAGAAGAAGGTCTGGGAGGCCAGGCATTGTATCCTCGAAATAGCAGGCAAAGCTGTGAGTAGGAAGCCAAAGGCACAGTGAAGACCCCAGAAGGTTGGAGAAACCAGAAGTTTCAGAAGAGACTTTGAACTAGTACTTTTCAGAAATGGTGAAATTGTTAGAACTTTGATAACACTTAGAGATATACTAAATGCATTTTGGATAAAGGGATGCACTTGAATCCTCTGGGGGCCAGAAGCACAAAGTTATGGCTTGTATCTAGATGTCCCTTTAAAGCTTTGGGCACTCATATGTGGGTTTTTTTTTGGGGAAGTAGCTGGATCAAGGGTATATGATACTGGATGATGGGTATGTGATTCTGAATTAGTTCACTGATTCATGAGCACAGTTCTGGGTATAGATGACAGATTTACTGAAAAGGGAAGGCCTACATTGTGGGTGGGTAGTACCAACCAATGGGCTTGTAGCCTGGAAGAGGGAAGGAAGAAAGAAGGCTTGCTGCTGCCTACCATGCCATGGACTGTTTCTCCTCTGTCATGCCCCTCTGACATGCTGCCCTATCTTGGAGCCAGCCAACTATGGACTGAAACTTCTACAGAGTATAAATGAAAATATACCTTTCTTTCTTTAATTTGTGGGTCTTGGATATTTTGTCCCAGCAACAAAAAGTAACTAAGAAAGAAGGAAAGAGAAAAAGACTTTGTGTTCATAGGAACAGGAAGAAGGGAGGCCTGAAAGGGATACTGGTGCAAATGATTGTATCATGTGTAACTGTATTTAGCTCTATGTATCTTTGTATATTCTTCCACTTTCGTAGACCCATCATAATTTACAAAGATTGGGAGCATATGATATAAAAATGTTTTTCATGAGAAGAGATAAAAATCCAAATTATGGCTGTGAATCTCTCAGTAATCTAGACTATGTGCTTAAAAGAGGTCATTTTACTCAAGGACTGAAAGGATAAGTGTTAAATGTATTAATTCTAATATTTCTAGTTACAACTTTGAGGTGAACATACCTGCAAGCTAACAGTCTTGATGCTAATGAGCCACAGTACCCTATATATAATACATATAATTTTAATCTTAGAGCACACATTTTTTTAAAAAATTAGAAGTAGGTTTAGAGATCACACCTTACACATACTTACTCTAAGGTTATCTATAATATTTCACTTTAAATTAAGACAAAGAAAAGGCTAACCAGGATAGATTTGCCAGTGTATCTATGACTACTACAAACTTTTTTTAATGCTGAGAATCAAAATCTCTTGTGCAAAAAAAGATTTTAGTCCTACAAAGAAAAATGACTGAGTGACAGAAAGGTAACCAAAATATCCAGTGTCATACATTAGAAAAAGTTTAGTTGCTTATCCATCAGGAAAAAGGAAAGTTGTATTAATGATACATAAAAGCAGACAGATTACTAAGAAAAGCATTCAGAATTATAACTGCAAAAGAAAATATTAAGATGTTTTTCTCAGCTAATAACTATACAAGATACCCAAACAAAGTCATATAGGAAGAAAATTATTAAAGTAGTGTAACACTCTCCGTGAATACATAAAGGAAGGGGAAGAACAAGAGTTGTTGGATGACATAATCCACCACTATGAAGCTCATTTGATTATAAGTACTGTTAACACCTGTTAATATTCTGCATAAATACCACCACAATATGGAAAGATTTAAAGATTCATCTCTTAAGAAATCCTTAAGTTTTTTCGACTTACAATTAAAAGATTTAAAGATTTGTCTCTTAAGAAATTCTTGTTTTTTTCAACTTACAATTAAAAGATATTTGCTTGTTCACTAGTTTTCATTTTTAGTTTTGATATCTGACATTAAAATTTTCCAAAAATGTATCTCAATTGCTAAAAACAACTCTCTGGGATATACATTTTAGAAGGATAAAATTAGAATGTGTAGGTATGTTTCAAAGACAAGGTTGAGTATATAATTTCTTGATATAAGAGGTGAGTGTCAAACATATTTAACATAATAACATTTCTTAATTAGACCAACACAAAAAATGCTAATGTCCAATTCAACCTTTGGCTTCTAGAATTATTACCTTTTATATAATTACTTTTTAAAACAGAAAACTTTCAATAAGAAATAATGCAATTTAAGAGGGGGTCAATCAGATACAATAGAATTTATCAAAGTGACGAGGTCTTACTTAACTATAGTTATAAAAAGGTAGGAAAACTGAAGAAAAGGAAATTTTCTTTTTATTGTCCTCTTTTACCTTTCCAGTAACTGATAGCATACAAAATAAACTCATTTATATGAGCTATAAATGTCTGAAAATCAAATTATGGTAAGTAAATGTTTGACCTCAGATAAACATGTAAATATTTCAAAATATTTTACAATTTGTTTAATGAATATAAATCTGGACACAAAAATGATCAAGTTACAGGAATAATTAAATTTATAAATATAATCAAATATCACAAGTTATCACTTCTGAGATGTACTTATGTGGGATAGCATAGCAAAGAAAAACCTAGAAGTTTTACAATTTTTGATGAGTAATGATAAAATTTATATACTTCAATTCCTATACACTAAATTGAAATCTATCAACAATGAAAAGCAAATCAACAATTGACAAGTATTCCTTACATATAAGGAATTACATACATACTTGGAATTAGGAAATCTAGCCCAAGTTTCACTCCAAATTTGTTCCTTGTAATATATATATAATAACAAATTGATATTATTTGATATTAATATATACATAACATTATTTTATCCATGGATTCATATAAAGTAACAAATTAATTGAAATATATTCTTAGGAATTCTCTAAAAAACTGATACTAGCTCTTTTAATTTAATATAGCTTTTTCTCAATTATTTAAGCAAATTACTGTGGGAAACATAATCTATAAAAACAAACCAATCTATGGGAACTAAAAATATTCCTTATTCTTCCTAGAGAAAAAACTGTAAGTGATATTTATTCAACCAATTTTATTAGCCTAAAAAAATGTGTTAATTTGACAAAGCTACAGCTTGAGTTCAAGCTATTATAAATTTCTTTAAACTCATAGGGTAATACTTTAACTAAATAAGAACAAAATATCTTACCTTTAGAGGCCTGCACACACCCTCAGTGATATGCCCAACAACTTCTTGAACATTTTCTTCAACACCTAAAATTAATCACCACATAAAGTCTTTTTCCACATTATACTTTTCTTCACCTAAGTTGAAAAAAACTAACAATAACATCTATGGGTGGTAGCATTAGTAACATTTAAAATAATCATAACAGTGTCTTATTAACTTAGATATTTTTAGGGACATAACTACTTGTGTTAATGATACATAACTAATTGTATGTTGATAACCAATGTGTATCTAGAAATCATTACTAATTCATTTGACTACTGAACTAATTAAAAATTCTTTGTGAGAAAGGGGAAATGTGTGAAGCAGAGGGAAAAACAAACTATGAAATATTTAAATGAAGAAAGTGATGTGAAGATCTATCCATATTTGTTCTAAAAACACCTTATTTGAGGCATAACACTCCACATGTAAACTAAGGATATAAAGATGAAAAATGCATCTGGCAATCTAATGGAAAAATTGATATTGTTTAAATACCGACTACAGTATTACCAACTATTGTACTGTGTTACTATTCGTAACCATCTTCATTTTTACACAGAAACAGGTTCAGACAATTTAAGACATTGTGACAGAATAACCTATCTAATTTCAATCTATTTTCTTCTCATCTCTTAACCCTTCACATATGCTTTTCTAATACATTTTTAAAGGAAAACATTCCTTTAATGTGGTAATTACAATAGAAAAAAAAATTCAAAAAACGCATATTTTTCCCATTCTAAGATATATGCTGAGACTAACCTTAACACTGAAGGGTTGAACTTATGAGGTTTCATGCTATCAACGATTTTTACATGGCCTCTCACATATCATGTATGAACCACTGGGCTATGGGCCTGAGCCACACAGGTCAAGTAATACCAGGGGCAATATTTATCTTTACTTCCAATTAAAAACAGAACATCTTTTAATTATACACTAAATCCTCAAGCAATAAAACAGTCCTCTTAAGACAGCTACAACTAAGAAGATTTGAAATTCTATAGACAAGAATCAGCAACTCTCAAAAGTAGTCATTGTTCTCCCCTGAAACCAAGACAAAAAATTTTTAAGTACATTTAGTACATACAGTAATTATTTTTTTAAAAAAGAGGCTGGGTAGTAGGAAGAAAAGAATTAGAAGCTTAATGACTGTAAGGAAGTCTCTCAGCTTGTTTACTCACAGATAGAATGAAGATGATACCAATTCTTGCCTTTAAAGTGTCACACTGTAGATCTGAGACAATGTATGCCAGACACTCCAGAAATGTTTACCAGTGAAGCAGGAGTGTAGGCTTGACATGGAGGTAAAAGAGTCCACTATAAACCTGAATAGTTAAGTGAAAGGCAAACAGGGATGGAGGAGAAAATCTATTAGCAGAACAAGGGGGAGTCTAGTGAGAGCAAGATGAATTAGGATGTTTACTGTACCATCTAGGTGTGAAGTGTTTATCTCCGTGAAGAAGATCTAACAAGAACAAACAGAGAAGCCTTATTTTCTCTGTTTGGCGTAGCAGTAACAATTGGTGCACCCACCTTGTGCAGTTACAAGCTTTAAGAAGGTTTCGAGGTGTTCCTTTTCAGAAGCAGTAGCTTGATGGAGCCATGCCAACATATCTCCCACATACCTAACAACAATTGTGCTTTAGTGAAGATATCCTTAAAAAAAATTCAAATGCTAAAAGAAAAATGCTGTAATGGGGTCTGATTACTATACCTCAAAGGGTCATGGGAGTGCATTTCAATGGGTCTAGGAGTACCTCCTGGGCCCCCTCTTGTAAGAGCATCAATAAACCCTCGAACAACTGTACTTCGCCTGGCTGTTCCAAATTCATCTAAAGTATACCTAGAAAAGACACATTAAATGAGAGACAGTTGATTTTTTTTCCCCTAAAGGTTAAATCAGATTATTCATGCGATTTCTAAGATAAGCAAGACATCTAAAGCTTCTTTAGGTACACTGTTAAGCAATATTGCTTTTAAATTAAGAAGAAATCATGAGATAACTTTAGGATATTGAAAAATCCAGTCTAAAGGCACACATTGTTTTACTTCTCCTAAGAAAAAATGCTGGAACTTGGGATGAAAAACAGTGGCAGCAGCAGAAAAGGACAGAGTGGTGAGCTTAGTAAAGATTTTTAAAAAAATCAAGCTAAGGTAGGAGTACTGAATTCTTGCAGTTTCAGTAACCTTGTGGCTCAAAACATGTTGCTTGCTGACTTTACATGAAGCCACATACCTAGTTCCCAGAAGATGGTTACAACGAGAACTCTGAAATCCAAAAAAATAAGACTTTATCTTAAAAATATTTTCCTTACAATATTACTACAACTTACCACCAAAGGTTACCCCAAAACACTATTTTTAGAAGTTTATTCTGACTCCAATATTAAGACAAATTCAATGATCCTTAAATTTATTATGTATATGCAGCCAATACTTTTTTTTTTTTTTGAGCACATAGAAGTAACCTATTATAACTGAAAATAGGAAAAATCATTCTATGGTAAAGGAATGGGTAGGGAAGGAAAACTATGAATTGGGGGACAGGACAATTTGGAATGCACTTCACAAGGATGGCCTGGAGTTGCCAAGAATCACCCATTTCTTTCACTAGGCTCAGCTGTTTGCCATGATCACCACCATTTCTTATACCATGCCCCAATTACAAGCTCAATTTTTAAATTACTCATGAAAAAGAATTAGTAGTCTAAAGCCAGCAGATTCTATACCCACTATTAAATCCCTAGATAGTATTCTATCAGACTAAATATTGAGAATTATTTCATTAACCAATATATAAACAAAACTTACCAAATTTTCCTAATATTTCTCAAAGAATTAATTTCTTAGTTTAACATACTGCTGACTTAATGAAAAAAATCCACATTTTGTTAAATATCACAAAAGTTGGGAGATATATTATTTCCAGATTATAGGAGAGGAAAAAGAAGTGATAAAATAACTTCAACTTTTAGGAGTCTGAACCTTTTTTGAGGACTGTTCACTATTAACTATTTTGTGGTTCTCTCTGTGTGTGTTTGTTTTTAGTTAAAAGGAAATGGTTTTTAAGTTCTCTGCAGTGACATACCAGTATAGGAAAGTATAGTATAGCAAAGTGTTGCTAAACTACATAATTGCCTTAATTTACCCTCAATATTTTGAAAACGAAAATATATTTTTACTTTTAACTCATTCTCTTCAATTATATATATGTTCAGTATGAGCAAGACTTTCTTTTAAATGACTGCTTCATTTTATAAAATATACCTATGATCAGATGACTATCACAGTGAGACATTCATACACTTTTAACTTTTTTAAAATATAAAACTAATCCTCTTTTCCAAGACCCTACTGACAATGGTAAACAGAAACAACAAAATTTTTCATATTAGGACTGTTCACTGGGAGCAGAGTTACATCAGAAACAAGTGAATTCACTTGTATTTTAAATGGGGTTTGGGGAGTTTACCAAGCCAAGTAAACACTGGGATTTAATCTGCAAAATAATACGAAACATCAATAAATATTAAGGTCAATCCTCCAGCCGAACAAATATAATTTAAGCAAAACAGCATGAGTCAGAAGAATCTTCAATGGTATCTGTAACACATAAAACATCTTTTATAAAGTCAGAGAAAAACTCTGACTTCCCAACAGAAGTCAAAATTTCAAAATGTAACTTTATAAAGGTGAAGATCCAAAGCGTATAAACATTCCAAAATACCTCTACTTAAAATTAAAAGCCCCATTTTTAATTATGTTGATCTACATTAAACAAAAGAAAATTGAGGTCAAAAACAAAGTAAAAGATAAAAGGATAGTGTAGAAACTCCTCTTTAAAATGCAACAGAAATATAAATAATGATGAAAAATAACCATTTTATAAATCAAAATATCATGAAATTTATGTTATGAAGATTTTCCAAAGGAAAGAAACCATCAATTTTTTCTTCTCCACTTATAATAAATTCATATACAGTGCCATCTTGTGGTTATCATGAAACATTAAGCTTTTCCTAAATTTAATGAAACTATCACTTAGAAAACAGATGATTACTAAAGAAAAGGCAGATTTTCTTTTTTTGCCCCTCCCCTTTTTTTAGCATTCATCATATCCTTATCAACTGGTCTTAAAAAGACTACTTTCACACTCAACTTCCAAATATCTCTTAAAATCTTCCAAGTTGTATTATTTTCTCTATTTTCTACCATGTGCCTTTTGGCTATTTGTCTCTTTCCACTTTTTGTCATTCAAGTATTTCCTCTGGCTGTCATACAGTCCTTAAATACACCTCTACTTAGTTGAAAGCTTTCTGATCACCTCTTTAAATAAAATAAGATCTAAAATTTAGTGATATGCCAAGCATTAGTCTTAAGCACCTTCAATGAATCATCTAATTTAATCTGCACAATAGCCTTGTAAGCTAAACACTATTATCCTCATTTTGCAGCTAATAAAACTGAAACTTAG
Source organism: Fukomys damarensis (assembly GCF_012274545.1). NCBI lineage: Eukaryota > Metazoa > Chordata > Mammalia > Rodentia > Bathyergidae > Fukomys > Fukomys damarensis. The sequence goes on along the minus strand of NW_022900950.1, from coordinate 43,202,159 downwards.
GGAGGTTCAAGGGATTTTCAAAGAGATCTGACCCAACTTAGAAACCTCATCTTAGAAATTCAGTATTTGCTTCCTTCTGAGTGTTGGTCAATAATCGTTACTTCTAACGAGATACCATCTCATCCCAGTTAAAAGGGATATTATTAAAAAAGTGCTAGTGAGGATACGGAGGAAAAGGAGTTTTTATGAACTCTTGTTAGGAATATAAATTAGCAGAACCCCATTATGTAGGGTGCCTCAAAAAACTAAATATAGACCTATAATATAATCCAGCTATCCCACTCCTGGCTATACAGCCAAAGGAAATGAAGTTAACATAGCTGAGACACCTGCATGTCCATGTCTACAGATGCACGCCTCACAAAAGCTAAGATATGGAACCAGGATAAAGTGCAAACTAAAAGATGAATAAAGAAAATATAGTGGTGTGTTATGCAGTCATAAAGAATGAAAACCTGTCATTTATAGCAAAATGAACAGAATTAGAGATCATGTTAAGGGAATAAAACAGACACGGAGATAAGTATCACATTTTCTCTCTCATATGTGGAAAAAAGAAAGGTAACCTTAAAGCAGATCAGGAGCTGGGAATACCATGCAGGAGAAGCAGAGAGAGAGAGAGAGAGAGAGAGAGAGAGAGAGAGAGAGAGAGAGAGAGAGAGTGTGTGTGTGTGTGTGTGTGTGTGTGTGTGTGTGTGTGCGCGTGCGCGCGCATGGAGAGGGATGGGCATATATGGATATACCATAGCTAATCTCTTTAAAATGTATAATTAATGTGTTAATAAAAATAGATAAAAATAATAGCATAGTTAAAAATGTATTTGCCTAACAGGGGTTAGATGTCCTTTCTAGGTGCCCAAAACACACAAAGGCATTTATAAAGCAAGATTTTTTAAAAATCTTTTCAACAAACATTATACAATGTAATGCTTGATTAAAATCAAACATCAAACACTTTAGGTACTAAAAGACTGACAGTCAACACCAATATGTTAATGTGAAAACCCTGGTAAAGAAATTTCAAAGTAGGAATAAACAGCCAGGCTGCGGATCAGTAGTTAAATCAGCTTATTAAATTGACATGCACAACATTCAGGACTACTAAAATCCAGCCCCTGCTGCTGACCTAATGTCCAGTAGAAGCTTCTGCAATGCATTTCCCAACAGTGCATGTTCTCAACCTACATTTTTGACCTGCTATCCTTCAACTTGCAAAGCTGTGCTCTCCTTCTTTATCCAGGAAAATGCGCATTAACTTCAGAAGCTCACTTTATACCTATATCCCTTAGACTCTCTTCCATAATGTTCATCTCCTTCCCCTAATCAGAATATATGGGCCACACAGCACCTTGGACATGACCCATAGGCTACCAATTAATATATTCTATTTAAATCCATTTGCTTAGAAAATATTTGGTTCCATAAAATAATGCAGATTGAAAGATGTTTTATTGATGTGTCTCTAGAACTTAGAAAAGTTCTTAATATATAGTAAATATTAATTAGACAACAGTTGGTGTCAGTGTTGTTACATAGTTGTCCCACGATTTGTGTTCTGTAACTTTGTTATAGAATAAATAATGTTCCAATCAAAAGGCAAAATTCTCTAAAAATAGTTTAAGAAGCCTCTGAGAGAGAGGAACCTACTGGGAATCAATGGCTATGGAATAAATCCCTGCCCCTTTCCTGAATTATCCACAACTCCTGATTTCCTTAAAGCATATTTCCATACTATTCCAGGCATTTTTAAAAAAGCATTTGCTAAAATTAAGATATTCAAATCAAGTTAAAATATATAGGATTCTTATTCAGAGCATCACAATAGAGTTCTTGATATAAATTACAAGATCAAAGACAGGGACCCTTTCTTTTGTTGAATCCAATTGCAAGAGCCCTGATTCTAAATGCTCTTTTTTCATAACTGCCTTTTGTCCAGGGCAAGGTTATACAGGAGTTTTAGTGAGCTACAATTCCAAGGGATTTAATGAGATGACAGACTGGGCATACAACCTGGTCTCAGCATAACTAGTCACAAGCTACTTTGGTCTTTCCCTCCACACTGTGTTTGTTCTATAGCACATAACATTCAAATATGCAGACACTTCAAAGATACAAACACATGAGGTCAAAATACCACCACACATTCTAACTACTCAAATTACTGTATATGACTTGGACAATACTAAAAATGAATGTAAATTATCAAAGGAAAAGTAGAATTTCTTACTTATATAAGACAGGTCTGTCCTGTAGGGCTTCCATTGCCTGAGTTAATATAGGAGATATATCACATGACTCTTGTGTCAATGTTCTACATTCACCTGAAAAATAATTAACATGATAGCATCTGGGAGGTTAAAATTAGGTCTTTATTTATATCCACTGTATACCAAAAGTCTAAATTCTACAGCAAATGTCCCCATGAAAAAAGAATTTAGAAAAACATAGAAAATACTGCAAACAAAACCTAAATGCTATCAACCAAAGTGAAACCTTAAGCTTAAGTAGCAATATAACTTTACATGATGACGTTTGTTACAGGTACACTCCAAATCTGTCTTGTTTTATTACAAAGACTAAAGTTTGGAATAAACCAGTTAATCAACAAATATTTACAGAATTACTGCCACACAAATTATAGAATAAGGGAGGAAGGAATAACAAAAATACATCACCAGTTCATTTCCTCAAGAGTGATCTTAAAGCAGTGTGCTATAAATGTTTATATTGATAACTGTTTTATAGTAATAAAATCAGAACTTCAAAAGTTTTGAATATATACAACCTTTTCTTGATTTACATTTTCGAATGCTGGGGATCAAAGCCTGGGATCAAAACTAGGCAAGTACTCTTCCACAACACTATACATCAGCCTCCAGTAGCTAGGATTTTAAGCTCTTAAAAACCTCTATGCCAATATTTTCCTGATTTCATTATTCAATTTTACCAATAAAATGCTTATAAGCTCTATGTTCAAAGAACCTAGGACTTCTTTAAAATCCCCAATCTTTCCGGTAAATGAGGGCTCACAGTAGTACTGTATTTCCTAGCATGTGCTGACTGAGAAAAGCACAGAACTGTGGACTTGCAAACATATTCACAAGGCCCTATAGCCCCTAGCTGTAGGGAGCAGGGAAGCAGACATATTCAGGACCTCTGCCTTGGGTCCTGGCCTGTGAGCAGAGCTTTGGTCTGACCCCTGATATAAAACAATATAGCTGAATTATGGGAGGCAAGAAGCATGTGCCACTCATAGCCTGCTAGTACTGTGCAGGGAGGTCTCCCACATCATCTCTTCGGAAACAGCAGCAGTTACAGCAGGTAGCCTCAGGTGACAGCAGAGCGGGTGGTGTGTAGGGTCTGGTGATTTCTGTGGGTCTGATTTTGTTCTCTGTTGGAAAACAAGCATACTCTGGACCCTATGTTATTAATTGCATTGAAACATTTTATCTTTTAATCAGGACATCCTTTGACAATATTTGTGTCTAGGACATGTCTGTAGATTTACCTTAGTATCAATGGAGCTTTGATGGAAGATGTTTACTCTCCATGAGCGGATTCAGTCAGACTGAAGCCCTGCATGACTCATGCGGGCATGTCAGCTAGCAGAGTTGAGCTAGTATTGCTCCTTTGCTAGTGGCTGTCACCGAGGCCTAAGTCTGGTTTGTGAAGTGGCAGGACTCTGCTGAGGTATGTGTGGATGAAGTCAGTGTGTCCCCAATTAAAATTCTTCCCCCTACACTATGACTTCTCACTGACCCTTATGGGTTGCTTGCTAGTTGCACTTAGTCCCAGTACTGGTTTCTTCTACCCTAGCAAGATAAGCAGTGCCGACTCCCTGACAGCCCTGCCTGGCTCCCTCATGCCATCAGCAATATTTCACTAATGCTTTCATAGGGTACCCGACTTCCTATTCCTCCCCATGATTGTATTCAATAAATACTGGATGTGCTTGGGGCCTTGGTCTTTGCTGCCATCAGCAGCACTGACCAGGACCCAAAACTCAGCTTCTCTACTCTAAGTCTTGTTTCTGTCTGTTCTTGAATTTGCCTTGTGCTGGGTGGCTCACAGGCCAGGACCCAAGGCAGAGGTCCTGATAATGTTCCCCTGCCCACTCCCTACACCTAGCAGTCAAAAGTACACAGCTAGAACTTCTGTGTTAGATGGTAGGGGAGCACAATAAATTTTTTTCTTTGTCTGGTACCAGGGATCGGACCTTGTGCTTGTGAGGCAGGCGGTATCATCACTGAGCTAAATCTCCAACCCAAGCACAATAAAATTTAGACAACATCCGTGGCTTTGAGAACATACAATCCAACTACAGACATAAGAGATACACTTTGAAGAGTTACCAAATAATAAGAATAGCATACCACCAGAGGCTAAGTAAATGTTTCCAGTGGCTAGTATTCAGAGATTCTCTGTGCTTTACTATAGTCACAGAAAGCTTCAAGAATATGTAGAGACTACATCTTTACCTTAGAGGACCTTCAACTTAGAAGGGTGAGACAAGATTGGGTTCAAAGAGAGTCAGACAACAGATGGGAGTAAACAGTAAACAACAAGAGAGGCAGAGATAAAAAGTAAATCACCCAGCCCAGCCTCACAGTGCAGTATAAACTATATGCATGTCGTATATCTATATCACAGTATAGGTATAACTAGTTAAATGAATTAAATTCCAACACCTTCCAGCAGTCAGTTGGCAACACCTAGTAAAATACTACATGGTCCTATCCCACTATTCCACTTTTGTTCTTTTTTACTATCTTCTCTGGTTGTAACAGGATATTGTGCAAACAGTTCACTGAAACATTTTAAAACAAAAGCAAATAAAGCATTTGTGTAAGCAAAATAATGACATTCTAATCTCTGTGAATGCATTATCCACTATGACAAAAAGGACTTTGGAGTGACAAACCTTAAAGTGGAGAGATTTTCTCAGATTACCTAAGGACCCATTAAAATTACATAGTATTAAAATGGAAGAAGCTGATAAAAGAGAATGTCAGAGGCAGATTAACAGACGAGAAGTAGAGAAGTTCAAAGAAAGAATCTTGATCTGCCTTGGCTGGCTTTGAAGATGGAGGAAGAGTTCATAAGTCAAAGAATAAGGAAGCTTCTAGAAACTGGGAAAAACCCACAGTGACAGCCAGCAAGGAAATGAGATCTCAACCCTATAAATGCAAGGAACTGAATTATACCAACAAACTGAATGAGTAAGGAGATAGACTCTCTCTTAGAACTCTGCAGCCCTGTGTGCAGCCCTGCCAACACTGATTTAAGCACAGTGAGGACTATTTGATTTCTGACCTACAGAAACCTACGACAATAAATTTGTGTTATTGTAAGCCACTAAGTTGTAGTAATTTGTTACAGTGGAAAGAGACAACTCACCACTTATAACTTCAGAGTTATGTAAATAATAAGTGATGTACAATCAACTTTAAAATCATCTAAGGCTTCATTTTTACTAGTCTTCATTTTTACTTTCATCCTTCATCAAATATTCTGACTAATAATAAATGCTCAAGATACAAGCGCAAAAAATGTTCAAACGTAAAGTTTGCTTCTTATTACTATAATCAAAATGTATCAAATAAAGGCCGAGAGAAATTTTTAAAAATCAAATACTTATATTCACAAAGGTAGACAACATGAAAAAAAATCACTTACTTTGAGCCCATCGGTAAAGTCTTTCATAAGCTGTTTCTTGAAGTAAAGCCATCTGTTCCATAATTTCTAAACTAAAAAATTTTTTTAAAAATATTTATTACAATTTAAACTTCTAGTCAATAGCTATATCTAAGCACTTAACTATTTTTACTTAGTTACACAATGATTTGGCTATAATATATTAAATTTTATCATTTTATCATGATTTTTCAGGGTGTTTCTGTAATTAAATAAATGTCAAATTTTAATTCTATTATTTATTTATCAACTGCTGTTTTAGTCTAAACATGTCAGGGTATAACAGCCTCCTTTTCCAAAAATAAATAAAGATCAAACTTCTATTTCACAAAATCTAGACATCTGCTCAGGCATGGTGCCATATGCCTGTAATCCCAGCACTCAGGAGGCTGAGACAGGAGGACTGCTTCAAGTCCAAGCACAGCCTGAGCTACATAGTGAGTTCAAGGCCAGCTTGAACTATATTGTGAGATTTTGTCTCAATGAAAAAATTAGAATATTTAAAAATTTTGGATATGTAAACAACAATGCAATTAGCTCAATAGTTACTCACCCTGCTGTTTGTTGGTTTGTACGCAAGAGCACTTTGACATCATTATGAATCTGTTTCACTCTTCCCAAGGCCTTGAAAAAATCCTTTAAAATTAAGAATGTGACTTTAAAATGCTTTCAAGCAAAATTACAATATTCTAAATTAAAAATCATTACAAAAAGAAAACAGAATTTCACCTATTCTAATAGGCTTCCTGTACTGATCTCAACTTTCTTCAGATTTTTATAGATGATATAACAGGCATTCATATTTTAAGACAAATAATTCAGTGTCTACTATGTGCCAAATAATGTGCTAGTTGCCAGGAATACAACATTTATAAACTTACAAATTTTTATTCTCCAGAAAGATATAGTCTAGTAAGAGAAATGCAAATACAAAGAGTGAAGAAACACATGCTATGCATTACATTTCTTATGACTTCAGCAGGGTATTCTTTTCAATGAGGATGTTTTATACATGCTATGTGCCTGTTTTTGCCCTTATCCAAACTGAGAATGCAAAGTGGGACATATAAATGATGTTCATTAAATAGACAGGTATTGACTAATACTGAACTGACAATTGGCTTTTTTTTCTTTACAGAAACATATAAAAGTCTTAGTTTCAGATGCTACATACAACACCAAGAGACATTAAGTGAGACCCCGTCCCACCTCAAGAACCCCACTTGTTCCCTGATGACAGAATAGCCACAAGAGACTTAAGTTTATTCCTCCTCCCAGTTAGGAGACTGAATGATTCTTTTCTGAGACAAACTGCATGTTTTCAAGGAAAGGCAAGAAGGAAGGAAGGAAAAAGAAAGAGAGGGAGGAAACAGGAAAACTTTGTTTAGCATTTGCAAAGGTTTCATCATCCTGTCAATTTGCAAATGACTTAAGAATTAAGTTCTATGGCATTAAGAACTAATGCCATAACTTAAGGATTAAGGTTAAAAAAGATAATTCCCAATTCCAGAAAAGACAAAAAGTCTTTTTTAAAAAACACATAATCAGTGTTATACCACTGTAATGAAAATAGAAAATGTGACATGACTGTACTATGAGGTATGAGGAAGCGGATAAACGTGTGTCTCTTTGTGCTGGAGTGGGAGGGTAAAAGGCTTAAGCATCATATTTCATGATAGAAAGCAGTTAGCACAGATAATCTCAGTATATTCTTTTTAATGATAGATGAGGAGTACAGAATTTACAAAAGAAGAAGTTAACAACCTAGAAACTGGTTGACAAAGGTGAGAAGAATGCTGGAAGTAAGTGATATGAGTTTTCTTAAACTGTGTGGTATTCTGACTTTTAAAAAATGCATGTTTAACTGTAAAAAAAACACAAAACTTAAAAAGTAATATGCATGTTAATTTCCAAATTTAAAAATATTTTCAGATGAAACTTTTTTTCAGAGAGAAAAGTAAAGATTCAAAATAGCAGGTTTTCTACAATGTCTCTAATTGCTACCCTTAAGTGATTCTAATAAAAAGCAAGGATACCTCCGTAATAGGTCCTTCTCTTGTACCTCGGAGAAGACTCATTTCATCTGAAGTCAGTTGGAACTTGGATAAGAAGGCATCTGCAACTTGTGCTCTTATTTCCAATCTTTGACTATGATTTAAAAAAGGAATACAAATCAAACATGTTATATATTTGCATAGCTATAAAACAAATTATATTTGTGACGTAATTTTAAAGACAACATCTTTCAAACCCTCATTGTTATGGATTAAATGTCAGAAGCACATCAGTAATGTATGTAATAAGATTATCAGAGGCTCATCAGCCATGTGAAATTAGCTGACACTGTACTACCTTAGATATGTACACTCAGTAAAAGGAATACATCATTATGTAAAAAAAGAAATAAGTTTACAAGGTTATTTTTCTGGGAGAGAAATATGCTCCTGTTTTTTTATCAGTTTCCTCACAGTCACTAGCATATCCTAACTTTTTGAAGTTTTCACATGAAATACACAGTCAAATATCAGGACTATTTGTTTTCAATTTTAGCTAAAATCAAGAACTCATTTACTAGTCCTTTAAAAACAGATAGAGTTACTTCTCTACTTTGGTCTTCCCCACATCTTCTCCTCAAAAATAAAAACATTCTTTCAAATTATATTACCTGAGTGCAATCTAAGCAGATTATGTGACAACTAGGCAAAGGCACACTTTATTCTGGATGTAACCTAAGGACCTGAGAGATGCAGCAGAATTACCATCTAAAGGCCAGTCAGGAACATGAGTTATGGACTTAGAAACTAAACCTTCTTGATTTCTGTATCTTAGAGCTGAAGATGTACAAATGAAATTATAAAAGTATTTCACTAGTAGTGTTCACAGAGCAGTAGCAGCACTCCATAATCCAACAATATTCAAATGAGATACAGAATAAATATTGACACCATTTGTAGAGACAGCACAATTCACCTATCTCTTTGTTTTATTTGTACCATTGAGTTAGAAGGTTTTAAGTTCACAAAACCACATGTACCTGCTGAACAGTACAGAAACTTACAAATGAAAAGCCACCAGGTATTTACCTCAAATGAAAAAGTAAATCATCATAGTTTTTTTAAATTTTATTTTTATTTTCAAAATTTTATTAGCATATTTGTTGTACATAATGTTTCCATTCCTTGTGTGGAGTTGGGACATGTACATAGCACATCTTAACTTCTCTTTTCATTCCCTTTCTGTTCCCTTCCCCACTCCACCTCTTGATCCCCTTCCCATTTGAGAAAGATCATCTGACTTCCTATAAATTTATATTTTGCTCTTTATCTATAATTTGGGTTTTTCATATAAGAGAAACCATGTGCTGTTTCAGTCTGTGTGTCTGACTGATTTCACTTAAAATAATTACTTTTATCTAAAAGTCACATTAAGAGGGTTTGTTTTACAGTACTAAAGTTCTAATCATTATCATACAGGACTTAATTATAAAGCTTCATAAAATTCCTTGAGGCTATATAAATTAATCATTTCATAATTAAAACCTTATTTGGAGCTTTAAAAATCAATCATTAGAATCAATTTAGTAGGAAAAATAAATCCCTAAGGAAATAAATAAAGGAATAAATACCTAAGGAAAATCAGTCTCTTTAGTTCATTGCTTCATTTTGTTCTAACTAAACTAGTGCTACTATCATGAGCAAACCCATCAGTTAGTCCTTAATTGGTTCCAAGTAATACAGATGACTGGGTCTAAAGATCAACCCATGAACTAAGGAATGAGCCACACACTTTAAATCGACAAGACAGCCCCAAAATATTGCAATAATGATAATGGCCATACTGCTAAAACAAGGATCTGCTTTCTCAAGATAGCAACTTCTGAATTAGTATCAATTTAAACTGTAATATATTTTAAAAATTATATTCCACTTTAGTTTTGCCATATATAACTCTTGTCAGGTAAATCAGCACAACCATTCTGACAAAAAGTTACTTCCAGATGGTTCTTCAGTTTACTCAGTAGCATGTGTGCCTTGAAATGTGAAATAGGAAGAAAAGGGCTAAAGGAATAGGGAAAGTGGGAAGGGTAGGGGAAAGGTAATAACGGAAAAGAAAAAATATGAGAAAATTTTAAAAAATGGAAATAAAGTGCTTGTAAATGGGAGGGGAGGAAGGGGTGAAGGGAGGGCAGGGACAAGGGGAAAAAATGAGAACCAAGACCTGTCATGTAAAGGTAGAAGATCCCAATAATGAATGTAACTGTATGCCTAAAATGTACCAACAAACTCAATGAGGACCAAAAGAAAGAAAAGAAAGTCACAAAAAAGCCTGGTGTGACAAAAGGCAAATACGCTGACTTGGCCCTCACCTCACATCACCAATGAAAGGTGGAACGTTTGGAGAGTTTTAAATATCTAAAAACTGCATGAAAGAAATGTTAACATAAGCCATTTCATATAAATGATTATAATTATAATACATAGAGTAACTTGAGATATATTCGTGTAATTACTGTATATGATATAAATAAGTCATGATAGAAAACAAAGACATACTGTAGAATATGCAACAGATAAAAGTATGAAATAGAGCTATTTCAATAGATAGTCCTTTATAAGACATTTTATAGATATAAAAAGCAAGTTGCAGAAAAATATTTATGGGAACTTCCATTTGTCTGTGTTTTGAGTGAGGGCCTCACTATGTAATATAAGTTAGTCTTGATCTCATTATGCAGTGTAGGCTGGCCACGAATGCCCAGTGATCCTGTATTCCCTCTGAGTACTGGGATTACAGGCATTTGCCATTATGGCTGGCTGCATTCATTTTTTAAAAGTAACTATATACACACATAAAATTGCAACTTATCAGCTACATATTGCCTAGTAATTTAAGCAGACTACTTAATTTTTATTTTTAATTCCATCAAATAATTCCAGAACATGATTTAGAAATCCTGTGGTACTTTTTTTCCCCCTGAAAATACACCTCTGTCATATACTAACTCTACCTTCCAGGCTCTCCATGAAATAATTTAAAAATAATTAGAAAATATGGACAAATGATATAGCAAAAGTTTTAAAATGTGAAATGTAAATGTCAAAACAAAAAAAAACCATGCCAGCTCACCACTTGAATGATTCATTAACTAAAACTGTGATGATACCTTTCATTTACAAACATGACAAAATTTTGATAATACCTAGTGCTTACAATGGTTTAATAAAATAAATATTCATACATATATATATATACATATATCATATATATATATAATATACTCTCACATACACATCTATTCTCATATAAGTTAGAATCTTTTTAGAGAAATTAGACAAATATTCATTAATACTTTAAAATATATAAAAGTATACATTGACACTTTTAAAAGTTTATAATATTGATTCATTAATTACAACTCTACTTATTTATCCTAAGCAAACAATGTGAACTTTATGTCACGATTTTTAAATATTTACAGAACCATTAATTTTAGCAATGGAAAAAATATGAATTGTCACTAAGGATGGTGAAACATATATAGGTTCATTCAAGACTAAATAGAACATTAACATTAAAAACACCATTTTTAAAACTAAAAATCAGGAAAATACATGAGAAATACTAAATGAAAAAGCTGAAATATAACTACAACCACTTTATACCTGATTTTAACTTTCTTTAAATTTCATGCAATATACACATACTGTATAAAGCAAAAATTAAGGAAAAAAGTATTTTTCTGCACTCAAGAAATTCCTTTTAACTAATTTACTCAAAAGAGAGATAAGTGAAATGACCCTGTTTTCACAGGATTTTTAAGGGTCTGGTTATTAATTACAACATCTAAGTAACAGTGTTTCTACAAGATTCCTCTTGATTCTAAAATAGAAAAAACTTCCATTTTAAGTTTCTATAATGTATCAACTTGAAAGTTAAACATTTTATAAAAGATTGGCGAATAAAACTCATTAGAGAGAAAATCCTGTAACTAGGCTATTCACTTCTCAGCATTTCCAGCCTTATACCATAATTTAAAAATCCAATGAATAAAACAAATTTATAAATTGTGTGTGTGTGTGTGTGTGTGTGTGTGTGTGTGTGTGTGTGTTTGTCTTCTGCACTGAGTTACAGGCTCTGTGAATTCTGGGCTCAGATTTATGATCCTTCCACCTCAGCCTTCCAGAGTACTCCACTGTTATATAAGTGTATTCCACTATCCCTGGCCAAATTTCTTAATCTTTTATTTTACCATTTTAGAAACTAGGAAATAAAATAATTCCAACATAAACACATTGTTCTAAAACACAGCAAATACAAAACAAAACAAAACAAAACAAAAAAAACCATAAATTGGGCCATGTAAAAATTAAAAGCATTCATGCATTAAACAATATAAAGTGAAAAGATAACCCACAAAATAGCAAAAAAATTGCAAAGCATATAAAACATATGTAAGAAACTTGTATCCAGAATATATATAGAACTCATAAAGAACACCCCCAAAGTAAGCAAGAATATTAATAGACCCTTGTCCAAAGAATATATGCAAATGTCCATAAAATGCATGAAAAGATACTAAACATCATTAGTCATTCAGGAAAAAAATCAAAATCACAATAAGATTACCACTTCATAAAAGGTAGCATGATATTAAAAAAAATAGTAACAAAGATGTTCAGAACTGGAATTCTTGTATATTGTTCTTGGAAATGTAAAACTTTAGCCTCTTTGGAAAAGTCTGGCAGTTCCTCAGTTAATCAGGATTAAATTCAATCCAGCAATCCTACTACTAGGTGTATGCCTGACAAATATGGTTACACAAAACTTACACATAAATAATCATACCATTATTATTCATAATACTCAAAAAGTAGAAATAATCCAAATATCTAACAACTAGTAAACAAAATACGGTGTATCTGTACAATGGAATTTTGTTCTGCCATAAAAAGAAATAGAATAACACAGATAAATTTTGAAAATATTTATACTACATGAAAGAAACTAGATAAAAAAAGGGCACAAATTGTCTGAGTCCATTTACATTAGGTCAAGAATAGTCAAATCATTATGACATTTTTTTCTAGGGTAATGAAAATGTTTCAAATTTATATTGTGGTGATGATTGCACAACTCTGTGAATAAACTAAAACTTTAAGCCCATGACATATTAGTATGTGTATTATAACTCAACAAAGATTTTTTAAATGAAAATATAGCTCTACTGTTAATATATAATGCCAATATATAATATAACCATAGAAAATACAGCATTAAAAAGTATTCAGTACTATACTTTCTTACAGCTCCATGTTTTTCATTCTTAATAGCTTTGATGTCAGTATAAGAACAATAATTACTATTTCTATACAGGAAGATTGTCAAATTATAAAAAATATCACAGGCAATGTCAGCAGTAACTACTTAAAATACTAAAATAACTGAGTAATACAGACAGTTCAATAAGCTTTTCATGTAGAAAGCACTGGGTACAAAAACTTGGTATCCAGTTAAAATACACAAAGACCACAATGTTTGGGAATTATAGAGCAGAAGATAAGTGGTATAACAGCAATATGTTGTGGGAATACAACAAAAGAACGGATTCATTTTTTGTTCTCATGATTGAGTAAAGGTCCTTAGATAAGCACAAAATAGCTAGATAACAACAATAAAGTATAAAGGTAAACTAAATTCTCTATAAACTGTGTTGTACTCAGGTTTCTGCAAGGGAATACAAGTACTACAGGACACATAATTTATAGGATTTTATGATAATTACCCAAAAAGTCAAATGCAAAGGAGTACAAGAGAGATTAACCACACACTAGAGCCCAAAGGATCCAACAGAAGGCCTGGATCCCAGCAATGTCCCACACAAGTCCATTTAAAGGCTTAGAGTCCAAAGCAATGTCTTCCATGAGTCCAGGAAGTGACCTAGAGACCACAGCAGTGTCTTATGCTTGTTTATATTGAGAATCTGCACCTGGAAGACACAAAGGCCAGGGTGGAAGCCAAAAAACCTACACCAGTGAGATGAAGGATTTGTGTTGCCAAGCTGAGGGAATCCACAATGGAGCCAGGAAGTGATGCTCATGGGGAAATTCAAAGCTCCTCTGATGAAAACAGCAGTTATTCCCAGCAACGACAGGCCCCAGTCTCCTCCTCTAATGAGAACAGCCTAGTTTGCATCAGGAAAACCATCCACAGCAAGCTTCTCCTAGAAAATCACTAAGCCAAGATCTTCCCCGCCAGTTCTCTTTTTTTTTCCTCATTGAGATTATTGGTACATTTTAGGTATACAGTACAGTTACATTCATCATTGGGAAATTGTACCTTTACATGACAGGTCTTGGTTCTCATTTTCTCGCCATACTCCTGCCCTCCCTTCACCCCCTCCTCCCTTCCTTATTTACAAATACTTTATTTCTGTTTTTTCATTTTCTCATATTTTTTTCTTTTCCCTTATTTCCTTTCTCCTACCCTTCCCACTTCCCCTACACCTTTAGCCCTTTTCTTCCTATTTCACATTGTCAATTATACCATTAGGATCTTATTTATAATTATAGTTTTTCACACCAGAGAAACTATTCGGTATTTACACGTGTGACTTATTCATTTCACTTAAAAGTATAACCTCAATATGTATTCATTTTCATACGAATGAATCTAACTTCTCATTCTTTTTTTTTCTTTTTTTTTGGCGGGGGGTACCAGGAATGGAACTCAGGTCCTTGTGCTTGCGAGGCAGGCGGCAGAACCACTGAGCTAAATCTCTGGCCTTAATTTCTCATTCTTTGTGGCTGAGTAGTATTCCATTTTACAGAAAAACCACATTTTCTTTATCCAGTCTCCAACTGATGGGCAAATGGGCTGTTTCCAAGTTTTAGCTATTACAAACTGTGCCGCTATAAACATGGGTGTGCATGTATCACTGTGGTATGATTTTTTAAAATTCTTTTGGAAAGATACCCAACAGAGGGATGGATGGGTCAAATGGAACCTCTAGTCCCAGCTCTCTGAGGTATCTCCATATTGATTTTCATAGTAGTTGTACCAGTTTGCACTCCCACCAACAATGGAGAAGGGTTCCTTTCTCCCCACAACCCCGCCAACATTTGTTATTGGTTGATTTCTTGATAGCAGCCATTCTTTGTGGAGTGAGGTGGAATCTCAGTGTTGTTTTCATCTGCATCTCTCGAATGACCAGTGATGTGTAACATTTTTTCATGTATTTACTTGATGCTTTTACTTGTTTATCTGAGAAATGTCTGTTCATTTCAGATGCCCCCCCCTTTTTTTTGGAACAGGGATTGAACTTGGGTCCTTGCGCTTGCAAGGCAGGCCACCAAACAGCTGAGCTAAATCCCCGGCCCCTAGATGCCCATTTTTGAATCTGGTCTTCTAGTTTTCTTTCTATGGCTATTGACAACAATGGATCCTCCCTGCACAGACCAGGCTGATTCAGTTCAGCTGGATGTTACACGTTGACCATTAATCCACTACAGACTGAAATATTTTTTCAAAGTAATATTTTTTGGAAACACATTTATATACATACATAGATATACTTATTCTCAAGGGAGATATATGTATAGACATACAGTTGCCAAAATTCTGAAATTTTGTAAAATATTTTGAACTATATGATGGTTGTATACAACATATATATAATAGGGCCTTTATGGACAAATGAGTTTTCAACAAATACATTTTAGGAGATGAAATTCCAAGTTAAATGAACAAGAACATAGAAAAAGCCTAACTAATGATATTTTGATTATAATTGCATTAAATTTGTATAACAATTTTAGGAGTATGGCCATTTTCACTATGTTGGTTCTTCCTATCCAAAAGCAAGCAATGTCTTTCCATTTTCTGATATCTGCTTCACACTCCTGTTTCAAAGTACTGTAATTTTCATTGTACTGGATCTTTATTTCCTTTGTTAGCTTGATTCCTATGTTACTTTTTTCCATGGTATTGTGAAATGTGTTGTTTCCCTAATTTCTTTCTCAGTTAGTTTGTTATTTGTGTATGAGAAGGCTATTTTGAGTGTTGATTTGTATCCGGCTACTGAATTTGCTTATTAAATGTAGAAGATTTTTGGTGGAGTTCCTGGGGATAATCAAAGAAAACAGATCACTTATACTTCTGCAATATATTTTTACATGTACATTTGTGCAAAATAAATGACTCTATGTTCATTACCAATTTCAAAACCTGGATTAAAGCAGCTTACAATACAATTAAATCTAAAACTGCTAAAAAATAACAGTAAGAAATAAAGGGTAGCACATCCTGGGAAGCAGCTGTGTGGACCAGAGTGGCACAGCTGCAGGTGGGTCCCAGCTAGGGCCCTGCCCCAACCTCAGAGGTGTGGGCACACATCCCAAAGCCACAGGCTGCCTAAGAAAGAGATGCACAGGCATGCAACCTTCATCCAAAATTCCACCATACCAGTGGTACGTGCATGAATACCCTGGGGAGCAACTGTGTGGACCAGAGTGGCATGGCTGCAGGTGGCTCCCAGCTAAGACCCCACCCCATCCCAACGATAGAGGTGTGGGCTCACAGGCCCAAGGCAAAGGCCCACCCAGAAAAGATCTGCACAAGTGTGCAAGCTTCATCTAGAGTCCCTTCACAACATCAGCCACAGCCACAGACACACAAGTAACAGCCAGAGGCTTGCCCTGATACCACTGATAAGTGCCTGAAGACCCTAGCCAGAAGCCTACATAGACAACAAAAACTGGGATACACAGACCCCAGCCAAAGCGCCCCCTCCTGACAACAGCTACATAAGGGTCCCAGTGAGAGACACACCTAGATACCATCCTAAGTGTGCAAAGACCCCAGCTAGAAGCCTGTCCAAACAGGTCAGCTCGTGGATATAGAAGGCCACCATTCTAAACCCAGGACTTGGTGTACTGGGGAGTAGCAGAGTAAAGGCTGCTTGGTGGCCTGCTGAGAACTGAATACCACTGGGTGAGAAAAAAGTTCCCTCAACAAATTTATAGCGGGCTACATCTGTTGAAATGAGAAGACATGGAAATAAGTCTCAAAACCAGACTTTCAGATCACCTAAAGCAACCTCAAAGGGAAATGAGATGGAACAATCTGATACTGAACCACCTGGACTCCCTGAACTAACAACAAAAGAGGACCTAAAAAAAAATGAAAGCAGAAATAATTTCTCAGATAACAGCAGAGATTGTGCCCATAGTACAAGACATGATTAATAAATCTAGAGCACACACAGATAAAAAAAATACAGGAGCTGAGAAACATGATGAAAACCCAACATAGGAAACAAGTGGAATCCATAAAACAGATGCAAATAGATTGCCAAGAGATTAAAAACTCCACTTAAAGTTTACACAGCAGAACAAGCCAATGCAAGGACTGGTATAGAAGATAGGATTGCAATTAGTGACAAGGAAAAGAAAAATTTCTTTAAAATAATAAGGGTCCATAAGAGATCAATCCAGTAGCTGCTAGACAATTCAAAGAAGAATAACATAAGCCTGATTGGAGTGAATGAAGAAACAGGAGAGAGTGAAGATGGCATAAAAAACTGTTTACTAAAGTAATTGCAGAAAACTTCCCAAATAGGGGGAAAAACCTAACATACAGGTTAAGTGAAGCTTATAGGACTCCAACTACCATGATAAAAAAATAAAAGCTATGCATAGGCATATAATAGTTAGAAGAACAAAATTCTATAAGCAGTTAGAGAAAAGAAACAAATGATGTACAAAGGAAAGCCCATCAGAATCACAGCAGACTTCTCAACACAAACCCACAAGGCAAGAGGAGTATACTACAATTGTAGTTGGGATGACCTCAATATCCCACTGCTACATATAGATAGATCAACTAGACAAAAACTAAACAATGAAATAGCAGAACTCAATCAAACTCTTGAAGAAATGAACTTAACAGATGTTTACAGAGTGTTCCACCCCACAAAATCAGAATACACATTATTTTTGGCTGCACGTGGATCATTCTCCAAAATAGACCACATACTCGCTCATGGAACATGTTTAAGTAAGTGCAAAGGAACTGAAGTTATCCCCTGTATATTATCAAGACCATAGTGCAATGAAATTGGAGATCAACAGCAAAAGAAACTGCAAAAATTTCATAAACACATGGAATTGAACAACACACTCCTGAATAACACACTTCTGAAAATCAATAAAGGCAAGAGTTGATTATTTGAAAGAATAAACAAAACTGACAAACCTTTAGCTAACTTTATAAAAAAAACAAAACAAAAAAAACAACAAAAAAGGAAAGGCCCAAAACCATGCAATTAGAAATGAAAAAGGTGAAATTACAACAAACCCAGCAGAAATCCAGAGGATACATGAAAAATACAGAAGAAATGGACAGATTCCTTGATTTGTATGAATTACTAAAGTTGAATGAAGATGACATAAAATTCTAAACAACCCAACATCAATCAATGAAGTTGAAAACATAATTAAAAACGTATCAATTAAGAAAACTCTGGGTCCTGATGGCTTCACTGCTGAATTTTATAAGACATTTAGAGAGGAACTACTGCCACTCCTGTTTAAACTCTTCAATGAAATAGAAAGGGAAGCAATACTCTTGAATTCATTCCTGGAAGCAAGCATCACCTTGATCCCCAGAGAAAGACCCAACTGAAAAAGAGAACTATAGACCAATCTCACTAATGAACACAGATGCAAAAATCTTTAATAAGATACTCCCAAATAGAATGCAGGAGATCATCAAGAAGATCACACACCTGAACCAAGTGGGATTCATCCCAGGGATGCAAAGATGGTTCAACATATGCAAATCAATAAATGTAATATAAAAAAATAAATAAACATAATATACTATATCAATAGAGCCAAGGACAAAAACCATAGGATCATCTCAATAGATGCAGAAAAAGCATTTGACAAAATTCAACACACATTTATGAATAAAAACCCTCCAAAAATGAATTGTCAGTCTCTACCTCAATCTGATAAAAGCTATTTACAAAAAAACAATGGTCAACATCATACTAAATGGTCAAAAACTGAAATCCTTCAAACTAAAATCAGGAACAAGACAAAGATATCCACTGTCATCACTCCTGTTCAATATAGTTTTAGAAACATTGGCCAAAGCAATTACACAAGAGAAAGAAATAAAAGGAATAAAGATAGGAAATGAAGAAGTCAAATTGCCATTATTTGCAGATGACATGATACTCTATTTAGAAGACCCCAAGAACTCCACCAAAAGTCTTCCAGACTTAATAACCAAATTCAGCAAAGTAGCTGGATACAAGGTCAACACACAAAAATCAATAGCTTATCTATACACGAAAAACAGACTCACTGAGAAAGAAATGGCATGCAAAAAATTGAAATACTCAGGAATCCATGTAACAAAAGAAATCAAAGATCTCTACTTTGAAAACTACAACACTCAGAAAAAAAGAGGTTGAAGAGGATATCAGAAAATGGAAAGACATCCCTTGCTCCTCAGTAGGAAGAATCAACAAAGTGAAAATGGCCATAATTATAAAACTGATATATAGATTCTATGCAATCTAAACTGAAATTTCAGAAGCATACTTAACAGACCTTGAAATATGGTATTGGCAAAGAAAGAGACCTGAGGATCAGTGGGACAGGTTAGAAGATACAGAAACAAGTTCAAACACACTCAGCCACCTCATCTTTGACAAAGGAGCCAAGCACCCTCACTGGAGGAAAGATAGCATCTTTAATAAATAGGGCTGGAAAACCTGGGTTTCAACTTTTCAAAGATTATAACTAGACCTATATCTCTCACCACGTATTAAACTAAAATTGAAAGGGATTAAAATCTAAATATTAAAACAGAAACACTAAACCAGCTGAAGAGAGGTTAGGTAGAACTATTGATGACACTGGTGTAGTAAAATATTTTATGAACAAAACCTCAGCTGCCTGTGAACTAGCACAAACAGTCAAAAAGTGGGATGTCTTACTAAAAAGTGTCTGCACAGCAAAAGAAAGAAGCAATAGTGTGAAGAGACAACCCAAAATGTGAGGAAAATCTCTTCACCAGCTCTTCCTCAGACAAAGGTCTACTATCTAAAATATATAAAGAAGTTAAAAAAGTCAGACCTCCCAAATTTAAAGACCCAATCCAAAAATGGGCATCTGAAATGAACAGGCATTTCTCAAAGAAGTAGAAATAGCAAATAAACATGAAAAAATGTTCAACATCACTGGTCATTTGAAAGATGCAAATGAAAACAACACTGACATTCCACCTTACTCCAGAAAGAATGGCTGCTATCATGAAATAAACCAATTATAAATGCTAGTAAGGCTGTGGGGAAAGAGGAACACTGCTCCACTGCTGGTGGGAGCGTGGTCTGGTACAACTACATAGGAATCAGTATATAGATACCTCAACCACTAGGATTGGAGCTCCCATTTGACCCAGCTATTCCCTGCTGGGTATCTTCCCCAGAGAATTAAAAGAATCACACCTCAGTGATACATGTGCACCCATGTTCATATCAGCACAACTCACGATAGCTAAGAGTTGAAAGCAGCCCAATTGCCCATCATCAGAAGAATGGATAAAGAAAATGTGTTTTTAAAAAATAAAATGGAGTACTACTCAGCCATAAAGAATGAGAAATTACAGACATTTATGGCTAAATGGATGCACATTGAGGCAATTCTCTTAAGTGAAATAAATAGGATGCATATGTGCAAATACCAAACAGTTTATCTAGTGTGAGACACTGAAAATGTAAATGAGAACTAAAAGGCATAACAGATAATGTGAAATAGGAAGAAAAGTGGAAGGGGAAATGGGAGGGGAGGGAAGAAAGATGGGAATGGAATTAATGTGAGAAAAAGAAAAAATGGAAACAAAGTCTTTGTAGATAGGTAGGGGAGGAAGGAAGTGTTTAAGGGAAGGCAGGAGAATGGGGAACAAATAAGAACCAACATGGATTATGTAAAGGTGCAAATTTCCAATGATGTATGTCATTATGTTGTATACCTTAAATGTACCAATAAAATTAATTAATTAAAAAAAAGAAATACAGGAAAAGGATAACAAAGTAAATAAAAGATCTAAGAAAGCTCTTACTATTACCCATAAAATATTTCTAAATTTCCTAGTAGGCAAAGCAGCTGCACAGATTTCTTCTCTAATAAAATGGGAGGATTAGGAAGGATAACATTGTTTCATGTATGTCAGACAATTTCTCCTTATGCTAATAATTTAATAATGACACTATGACATAGGTACTACTCTTTTTCTGATGTAGAAGCTTAGGCCAAGGGAGGTAAAGAAATAATTTGTATAAAATATAAATACTAACAACTCTCACATGAGCTTCAGATTAGAATTTATGTTTGTCTTCAAATCCTACATCCTTCCATTTTAACACAGTAAACCTCAACAAGTAAGCATTCTACAGAGGAAATTTTTTCTGAGTCCTGAGAGAAATCTGGCTGGTAGGCCTTTATCAATGATTAAAAATATAATAAATAGTAACTCTAGTACTATTAAAATATACAGAGATATGCTCAAAGCCTTGCCTAATCATCAATAACACTTATCTGTTGGCTATGTATGACATGACACATGAAAGGAATATACTAAGTTGAGGTCTTATGAAGACAACTCTATATTGAGCTTAGTCCAACAGCTGCCATCATCATGACTGACCTCCTCCTGAGCTAAAAACATATTCACAACATTTAAATATTTGCCTGAATAAGGAAACCATGTGTTATGGCTTATTTCTAGATGTCCCCCGCAAAGCCTCTTGCACTCATAGATGGGACTTTTTGGAGTGGCTGGATTATGTATTTGTGATACTAGAATTAAGGATGTGAGATTCTGAATTAATTCACTGATTAGTTTAGCACAGTTCTGTATGTGGATAATGGGAAGATCCACCCTGGGTGTAGGTGGAACCACCCAAAAGCCTATTGTAGCCTGGATGGAATAAAAAGGAAAGATAGATTTGTCCTTGTTGCTTTCTGCCTACCCTGCCATGGACTGTTTATCCTGAGATGCACCTCTGGCATGCTGCCTGGTTTTGGAGACAGCTGATGAATTCTACAAATGCTGAGGTGAAATAAACCCTTCCTCCTTTAACTTTGGGTGTTGGTTATTTTGTCTCAGTAACAAGAAACGTAACCAAGATAGCATGTATCTAAATAAGGCCATAGCATTTCTATTTCTAAAAGTAATTGCTCATTTGTGAGTATTGCTGATAAAAAAGAAAATATTTAAAAGTAAAATACAACCCTTCACTAGGCCCTAGAACCTATTCATAAGTTTGCTATGCAATTTTCCTAAAATACACTCACACAAATGTTCACTTGGCACATAGTATCTATAACTCTTAGGATACTACAGTGTCACAAATTTTCACTTCCCAAAAGCATATCAGACCAAACACTTTTACAGGCCTACTAAAATAAAAATGTAAATAATTTTATTTACTTTTGAGAAAATATGAACAGAAGTACTATGTTCTATTACCTCCTAAAGACATGAATCAGTTTCTGATATGTTAGTTGGTCTCATAAACAATGTTTATTTTTCTATTTTCATTTCACGTTCTTTTCTTGACATTAGAGTAGTTGTTTTTCACATTATTCACTCGAAAATTATTCATTGACCTTCAGGAGGCTAAGGAAGGAGGATCAGTCAAGCTCGGGAATTTAAGACTAGTCAGAGCAACATAGTGAGATTGCATCTCAGAAAAAAAAAAAAGGAACAAAACAAGATTATATTTATTGAATCTACAATGCACCAGGACTGGAGATAGAAACTGTCACTGTTCCCAAGGAGCTCAGTTTAGGAGAAAAAAGAGACAAGAAATAATCAAATCAACAATTAACTGCAAACAACTATAATACACACTGCAATAAAGACAGGAACAAAAAGATTTAATTCAGAACTGGAAAAGATTAAATAAGTCTTATATATAGGATTGCTATCTATTATCATCTGGGTTTCAATCATATTTTTTCATTTAAATCAATGCTTGTTCGTCAATCAACATTAACTTAAGAGAAATATTTGTGTTCTGGGTCTCTAACTGGGAGCTTATTTTTCTAGGTTTTTTTTCAAAAGAGCTGTTGTAATATGAAAATCCTAAGTTTATGCTAAAGGTACAGGCTTATTTCTGTGACAGAAATCCAATGATTGCCTTTCCCTAGAGAGCCACTGCTCTGAAGTGGCAATCAATCTTTCACACTGCCTGAGTCTACAGCTTCTCCCATCATTAAGAGGGCAGAACCTTGTGGTGAAGGAGCTGCTTGTATATTAACTGGTGGTTCCACACATGAACTCACATGGGTGAAACTGTACAGAAATAAACACACACTCATAAACAAGCACAAGATTGACAGAATGTATCCACGTCATGATCCTAGTTGTAACAGCAAGATACAGTTATTGGAGGAAAAGTTGGTAAAGGCTACAGGAAGTCTTTGCATTATTTCCTACAATTACCTCTGAATCTATAATCATCATAATGAAAAGTTTAATTTATAATAAATTTAAATATTTTTTTCAAAGTTAACAGTTAGACAGGACAATTAAGGTGGGTAAGGTTGGGTAGAGGGTCATCCCAAGAAAGATAAAACAAAATGAATTCTGTTTTGGCTAGGGCAAAGACTTTCAAATTATAATCTATGGGCTATAAATATTCCAGGGAAATACCTCGGGTATTGTTAAAAGGGCAGGTCTTAACTCCAATTCAAGATTTACTAAGTCACTTATCAGAAATAGCTGTTTACTAATATGCAATCAGATTCGGAGAATAGAGGTAAAATGTGCCATACTATTAAGCTCCTATGTGGCTCTGTCTGCTCTGGTAAAAAGCAACAAACATGAATAGCAGCACTGTGAGGAAAGAATAGAAAGGAAAAACTGGGATAAAGTCACAAGTGATTCCAATGATATCTATCAGCAGTCTCTCTCTAGTGATAAAAGATGTCACCGCACAAGCTTTTTAATAAGATGAGATCCCAGTTGTTGATTCTTTCTGCTAGTTCTCATACTACTAAGGATTTCTTCATAAAGTCTTTTCCTATGCCAATGTCTTCAAGAGTTCTGCCTAACTTATCTTCCAGCAAGTTTAGTGTTTCTGTTTTAATATTTAGATCTTTAATCCACTTGGATTTTACTTTAGTCCATGGTGAAAGATAAGGGTCTAGTTTTAATCTTTCCCAGGTTGAGATCCAGTTTTTCCAACACCATTTATTAAAGAGGCTATCTTGCCTCCAACAAGGATGGTTGACTCCTTTGTCAAACATGAGATAGCTGAGTACATCTGGAGTTGTTTTTGTTTGCTCCAATCTATTCCACTGATCTTCAGGTCTGTTTCTCTGCCAATACCATGCTGTTTTTATCACAGTGGCTTTGTAGTATAGTTTCAAACTGAGAATTGTTATACCCGCTGTGATGTCTCTGTTGCCTAGGATGGCTTTTGCTATTCTAGATCTCTTCTGGTTCCAAATGAATTTTCAGATTATTTTTTCTAGTTCTGTGAAATATATCATTGGAATTTCAATTGTCATGGCATTGAATTTGTATAACAGTTTTGGTAGTATGGCCATATTCACTATGTTGACCACCAACAGAACTAAAAGACAACCTACAATGTGGGAAAAAATTTTTTACCAGCTGCTCCTTAGACAAAAGACTATTATCTAGAACATATAAAGAACTCAAAAAAAATCAGCCCCCTCAAATATAAAGAGCTGATTCAAAAATGGGCATCTGAAATGAACAGACACTTCTCAGACAAACAAGAAAAAGCAGCAAGTAAATATATGAAAAAACATTCCGCATCACTGGTCATTCAAGAGATGTAGATGAAAACAACACTGAGATTCCACCTCACCCCATAAAGAATAACTGCTATCAAGAAATCAACCATAACAAATGTTGATAGGGATGTGGGGAGAAAGGAACCCTTCTCCATTGTTGGTGGGAGTGCATACTGGTGCAACCACTTTGGAAATCAATATGGAGATACCTCAAAGAACCAGGATTAGAGGTTCCATTTGACTCAGCCATTCTTCTGCTGAGTATATTTCCAAAAGAGTTAAAAGAATCGTATCAGCTGGGTGTGGTGGTGCATGCCTTTAATCCCAGCACTCAGGAGGCTGAGACAGGAGGATCGCTATGAGTTCAAGACCAGCCTGGGCTACACAGTGAGTTCCACGTCAGTCTTAACTACATAGTGAGACCCTGTCTCAAAAA
>NW_022900950.1:43172126-43177121 GCF_012274545.1 Fukomys damarensis | reverse complement strand
CACAGTTTGTAATAGCTAAAACTTGGAAACAGCCCATTTGCCCATAAATTGGAAACTGGATAAAGAAGATGTGGTTTTTCTATAAAATGGAATACTACTCAGCCATAAAGAAGGATAAATTAGAGTCATTCATAGGAAAATGGATGAATATTGAGGATATACTCTTAAGTGAAATAAATATGTCACACATGTGTAAATACTGAATAGTTTCTCTGGTGTGAAAAACTATAATTGTACATAAGATGCTAATGGTATAACTGACAATGTGAAATAGGAAGAAAAGGGCTAAAGGTGTAGGGGAAGTGGGAAGGCTAGGAGAAAGGAAATAAGGGAAAAGAAAAAACATGAGAAAATGAAAAAATGGAAATAAATGGGAGGGGAGGAGGGGGTGAAGGGAGGTCAGGGGTAAGGGGAAAAAATGAGAACCAAGGCCTGTCATGTAAAGGTACAAGATCCCAATGATGAATGTAACTGTACTGTATATCTAAAATGTACCAATAAACTCATTGAGAAAAAAAAAAGATTTCATGACATAAGAAAATGTAGTGTTAAACTACCTAATTTGAATTCCTTACAACTTTTAACTCAGAAAATGCTGAATTGCTCTTGCTTTTTGTTTGCAGAAATTATGCTTAGTCTTCTTTAAAGCTTTGATATTTAATTTTTTTTCTTTTTTGAGTCAGTCTCCCTTTGTAGTTCAGGCTGGTCCTGAACTCACTATGCAGCCCAGGCTAATCTCAAATTCGTAGCAAAGCTCCTTCCTCAGCCTCCCGAGTTTGATCTTTAATTTTAAGATCTTTCTTAGGTATAAAGAATAAAATTGGGAATGATTAACTTACTCTGAGTCCTATTATGACAGGCAGCTAAGTTAGATTGAAATTAATAGGCAGTGAGACAGTGTGAGGCCCTGGAGGGAATCAATGCAGATGAGAAACATCAAAACTGTGACTGGAGGCTCATCTGAAGGAAGCAAAACCTCAAGATTAAAGTCACAATAATAAAGAAAATGTGGGTTTTTTATAAAATGGAGTACTAGTCCGCCACAAAAAATGAGAAATTAGAGACATTTATAGCTAAATGGATGCACACTGAGGTGATACTCTTAAGTGAAATAAATAGGACACGTGTAAATACAGAATAGTTTCTCTAGTGTGAATAAGTGTAAATAAGGACTAAAAGGTATAATAGATAATGTGAAATAGGAAGAAAAGGAACAAAGGGGAAGGGGAAATAGGAGAGGCAGGGGAAAGGAAAGAAGGGAATGGAATTAATATGAGAAAATAAAAAATAATGTAAACAAAGTCTTTGTAGATAGGGACGGAGGGTTTGAAGAGAGGGCAGGGGATGGGGTAAAAATAAGAACCAAGACTGATTATGTAAATGTACAAATTTCCAACACTGAATGCCATTATTCTGTAAACCTTAAATGTACCAATAAAATTAATTTAAAATTAAAGAAATAAAGTCACAATGGCCAAGCTGGGCATGGTGGCATAAACCTGTAATTCCAGAACTGGGGGGGTGGGCAGAGGCAGGAGGATGGCAAGTTCAAAGCCAAAGTGAGTTCAAGGCCAGCCTGAATTACACAGCGAAACCCTGTCAAAAAGAAGAAGGAAAGAGGGAAGGGGGTGCAGAGGAGGAGAGAAGAGAAAAGAAAAGAAAAAAGAAAAGGAAGAAAGAAAAACAGTAACATTGGCCAGGCTTACATAATTCCCTAAAAGATGAACTGGAAACTTGTGATTATACTGTAATTGGTACCACCCAGTCCATTAAACCAGATATGCATCAGATGCTCAACGTGGGTGACCAGAACTACCACCATCCAACTCTTCCCCAAAACTCTGTTTTACGAATCACAGATAAGCCAAGTTTAATGATGTTAGCCACATACATACCATCGCTACCTACTTGCCCCTCTTCCTTAAAGGATATATACTAGCTAAGAGGCTTTACTTGCATCTTATTGGTTGATTGTAGTTTGACCTATGGTTTTACCCATCTTATGATTTTGTACACACCTTGTGATTTTGTTCTATAAAACATTCCTAGAGAAATGACCTCTGTACCAACATACCTTCAGAATCCATCCTGTTTCTCAGAAGCTATCTTTCTCAATAAATCTTTCCCACTCTTAACATCCATTGTTCCTTGGAATTCATTCTTTAACTTCAAGGGACACAAATGTGTCTAGGAGGTCGGGAGCTGTATTTCTCTTATATCATTACCTTCAACTAGTCTTAAAATAGGGTAATATTTTTAATTGCTTTGCTGGTCTTTGTGTGTGTGTGTGTGTGTGTGTGTGTGTGTGTGTGTGTGTGTGTGATATAGGGGATTGAAACCCAGGGCCTTGGCATTACTACATCCCCAGTCCTCTAGTATATTTCTGAGCACAGGGTCTAAGTTGTTAAGCTTCCCAGGCTGGGCCTGAAATTGCAACCCTCCTGGTTCAGCCTCCCAAAGCACTCCTTCAAAAAAAATCTTATATGGAATCCTAATATATTAAATAAGTACAAATGAAACTGCTCTAACTAAAATCACAGTGAGAGACTCTGGCCCTCAAAATCCTGGGAATTTAGCTCAGTGGTTCCACCACCTGCCTTGAAGTACAAGGACCCGAGTTTGATCCCCAGTATCAAAAAAAAAAAAAATCCAAATCCTCCTAATTCTTGTGAAGGAACCCTAAAGTTTAATTTACCATCATTTGAAAAAGAAAGGTCTAATATAAATTAGATGTTCCAATATCAAATACTATATTACGTACATGTGTTTAAAAAAATGTGGTTGATTTGTTTTTGGAGAATCTGCTAATGAAAGTATTTTAAAAATTATGTTAGTAGCTAAAATATTTTATTTTGCTCATTTTAGTGAATTTCATCATATTCTTCAGCTTTCCATTGCTGTGACAAAAATACCTGACATTGCAGCTTAAAGGAGGAGAGGTTTACTTTGGGTTGCAATATCTAAGGTTTTAGTTCATGGTCACCTGATCCAAGGCAAAAACATGGCACAGCAGAGAGAAGCTGCTCCAATTCACAGTATCAGATACTCAGAGAGCAGGCAAAGAGCCTAAGAGGAAGGGGCTAGCGACCCCCAAGGTCACACCCCTCATGTCCCTCACACACTGGCACATCCAGAATTGGTTTCCTCATCTCCTAAGCATCTCAATCAAGCCAATCAAGCTGACAATCAAGATGAACCATCGAAAGTATTTTACCCCATATTTCTCTAAGATAGAAAAGCAAATTATATTGGTTACTGTCCTAACTGAAAGGGATCATTAATTCCAAGCAATATGAGCCCTTATTAATCCTGAGACTTATTCTTTTATACAAGTAACTTGACATCACTGCCCTCTAGAATTTCCCATTACCTATATCTTAGTCTGAGGAGAACTGTGTTAAGAAGGATTAAGAGCTTAATATGAAACAATGTCAAGACTAATGATGTACTACACACATGTACTAATAAACTGAAACAGTAAAAAAAGACTAATGGAAGTGAAACTAAAGAGTGCAATGTGCTTGCCATTCTACGGTCTGTGGTGGTAGTATTTTTCAAAATTTTTGACCATGGCTCATGTTAAGAATTATATTTTAAACCATTACCAGAAACTGAAACAAACACTTCATATATTTTCCTAAACTAGTTTCTATTTTATTTTATAGAATTAATTTAAGGTTACTACTTAACTTCACAACTCATTGGTCCTGATCTGCAATTTGAAAAACACTAGCCTTTTCAAAATTGGCAAACATTTTCTGGAAAAGTCTAGAGTATAAATATTTGAGATTTTTGTAAGTTATATATAATCTCTGCTGTAACCACTCAACTCCACTACAGCAGAATGAAAGCAGCTATAGATAATAACACATAAACACGTGAGCACGATGTGTTCCAATAAAACTTTATTTACAAAAGCAGATAAAAGCTACATTTTGCTTATCATCAGAGTGTAATAACTTCTGATCGACAGTTCAGTAGAGCTACTTCACAATGAGCAATTAAGGTCCTAATATAGTATCCCCACATTACTGACAAAATACATACAAAAGAACATCCCTATTGCTGACAGGTATACTACATCACTGCATGTTTTTCCCTCTCTACTCTAGACATAAGAGATGCATATCCTTTTACTTTGTTACTGTGTTCTAGTAATACTCAACACATGGCAGTAATCTATACAGCACTTAACTTCATTTCACTCATTCTTTCAATCAGCAGCTTACTTACTTTGGTAAATCACAAGAATTTACAGTTAATTTTTTCTGTTATCAGAAGAGATACATTATAATTTTTAAAAAGATAATGACTGTGAAGAAAATTATTAAAAATAAAAAAATTTACATTTTAAAAAACAGTAATTTCTGAAATGCATAGTAAATAGTGGCATATCATCATCTCTATTCCAAAAAAGAAATAAATTCTCAAACTCACTATCAAGTTTAATGCTCCTAAATACTGTTTTTATGTTTAAGTTATTATTGGATAATAACTTAGAATCCTAGGTCTTGCATAGATTTTGAATCATATTTTATTTTAATCCTGATTTGGAGTTACAATTTTCTTTCCACTTAAGTGCCAATTAATGAAGAGGTGACAGTATAAAGGAAAACTTACCTTTCCGTTTGAAGTTTAGTGGTTTTTACTATCAAATCTTGAGTCTGTTCCTTTGCTGCCTAAAATTACAAACAATCCTTTATCAGTACATTCCAATCTCATTATATTTCAGAACATAAACACCTTTATTTATTGCAGTTCAGGCTGATAGCAATGAGATCCCACCCCAAAATTCAAAAGTTTTAAAAAAGGCCCAAGAAACTGAAACAGGTGTTTCATGGCTCATACACCACCCCTAATAAGAGGAATTCCCTCAGAGTCTTCAATAGACAAAATTCTAAGGCTTATGAGAAAGAAGAAGGTACCTGGATTTTAACTAAGAAACTTCATAGTTCATTAGGCTTTTTTTTTTTTTTTTTGGTGAAACAAAAGAAT
>NW_022900950.1:43158680-43172017 GCF_012274545.1 Fukomys damarensis | reverse complement strand
AGAATTGAAAGAGCAAGTTAAAGATGAGACCGTGACTTCAGCTATAATATGCTTGGTTGAGAAACTAAGACCTCTAAATGGGGTTGTAAATTAAGTCACTGAAACGCTGGTATAGGGATCAACAGAATTTAATGAGATGGAGATAAAAATGTGAGTTGGAATATATAAACATCCTGCCAAGTAGAGTACTGGCGAGAATTAGAGACAGCCCTATGTAGAAGACTACTGATCAAGTTTCATACCAACCAATGCTCCCTCCCCTAAGTCAAAGCTGAAAAGACCAGGAATGAAAACCTAATGAAAAAGAATTCAGTCCAAAGATTAGGCAAATATTCATGAAAAAACAAACAACAATAGCAACAACAACAAAAACCAAGTGCAGCCAATGGGATTGCCTCGTAAAGATCTAAACTAAAGAAAATGGCAAATATGAGGCAGTAATTGATGAGAAGAGAGGCATGTGGACATGAGATAGGTAGAAACATAAAGGTCCCAAAAGGGCACTGAGCCAAAATTATACATATATGAAGACACCTGTAAATGGAAGCTATAAATAAAAGAACATAAAGCAGAGGGAGAGTCAGTCAGTTAAAAGGAGGATACCAGAGCAAACACCTGAAGATACTGGGTCATTTTCATACTCAAACACTATCAAAAAGAGCCAAACTTCTTCTAAGGTTCCTAGAGCTGCCTCAGATCTATAATCTGGACTGTGGGTTCTTACGGCTTTATCCTCCAGCTCTAGGTACTTAATGTCTCAACCTCCTTCCTGCAACTGTTTTCAGGCTGTCAGTTAAAATCTGGTCTTATCGCTTTCCAGGGGTCCTGTAAATAATACTGTTTGTATTCCCTGAAACCAAATTATGTTATTAGCGCATATTTTTAATAAATAGATTGGAACATACATAGGTCAGCCCAGAATTGGAGAGAACATGAGGTTCCCTATGTAGGTACTGTACTTTTATAGAATTATGAGTCTTCAATCCCAATAATTGCTTCAAATGCTTATTTTTTTAATGTCATTTTGCTTTAAAGTTTAACTTCAACCTTGTACAATCTTGCCTTGTATAATTTTCTCAATATAGAATTGCCTCAATTCTACAATAATTTACATTTTAATATTCCTGAAAAAATAATTTAACAAATTAATGAAATAGGATAATTTTAGTACAATGAAGCATAATAAGCATTTTCAAATATTTTTGTTTAATTCTTGATTCTTCTCTTATTAATTGTGGACTGACTCCAAAATAATTTTCAATAATACTTCCAAAGATTATTAGCCTAAAATAATCTCCAGTCAACTTATCAGCAATGTTAAGGATGATTATTTTTCATTAAATAATAAACATGACTCTAAATATAATTTATATAAGCAAAACAACAGCTAAAGAGATAAACTACACCATTCAAAAAATTATTAAATTTTAAATATTATCTCATAATAATTTTTAATGCCCATGTTTAAAATATTTCACAAAATATAAGTAAACTAATCTTTATAATAACCTAAAATGAGAAGGGAAAATACTTTAAGAAATACTTTCCTTTATGTATGAATAAATTAAAACATTAATCTAGAGTCCACGAATGGCTACTCTTAAGAAATGACTAACTTGCTCAGGCTGGATTCAACCTTGTGAACCACTTGCCTTGGTCACCTAAAGTACTGCAATTATAGGTATGTGCCACCATGGCTGACCTGAGTATAATTTTAGAAGGCATATTAACTTACAGAAACTAGAAGATGAGAAAAGGAAATAAAAGGTAAAGAAAAGAATGGTTACAAATCAATCACTAAGCAACAAAAGTAATATCTACAAAAAATGTGAAATGGTGATAATAATTAGCAAAGGTTATGTGATTAATTATAACTGGACTAAGACCACACATATGCCAAAAATATGTGATACAGTAGTTACTATCAAATTGTGGACAAAACCAGGAAAAATAAAAGTTTAGAGAAACAGGAAATTGACTAGTCCTACACAA
Organism: Fukomys damarensis; assembly: GCF_012274545.1. NCBI lineage: Eukaryota > Metazoa > Chordata > Mammalia > Rodentia > Bathyergidae > Fukomys > Fukomys damarensis. Next base: position 43,170,025 of record NW_022900950.1, on the reverse strand, counting down.
AGATCACATAAATAGCCTATGATTAATTTATAGACTGCGTAGATCAATGATACTTCCTATAATTACTTGTTATTGGTGGGTCCAGGAGAATCTCAGAGATAGAAGCTTTGAATTAAATGTGAAGGTAGCAGACATAATCATAACTGACTCTTAGGAGGAACCTGTTTTATTCTTGTTCCAAAACTACAGAATTAGGTCATATGCAGATTCTACAGTCATACTAGAAGGGTAGGACTGTTTAAATAAACAGACCCAATATTATGCATATGTTAGGCTAAGCATGAAACAAAATTAAGCTGGATCTTTATAAACACCATTTTAGTTTGAACGTGCTCCCAGGATATTTTACTATGGAATTCATTGCTGCTGAACTTCTGGATGGTACAGAATTGAAAAGTTTGTGCAAATTCTACACAGTTAGCTCTCTACTAGTTGGACCAAACTAAAAAGGCTTTTGGAGTTAACTGAACAATACTAGTAAACTATTATCCAAAGACACATAAACATTTATAGTTTTTTAAAAATAGCACAATATTTATATTCAAACTTCCCGCAGGATATGATGTATCAAATACCCATATATTTTACAGACCTTCCTAACAACATTTAAAAGTTTACTTTGTACCAGGAGCTTTACTGAATTATACAGTACCTGTAAGCGGCTTGTCATATCTTGACAACAACTGCTCATTGCTTGAACATCTTCACTTATGCTTTCAAGCTCCTGAAAAGGAGAAAAATAATCAAACATTGTATATACTGCTAAATTTATTTTCTCTTGGCCAAAGCCTTATCTTAGTCCCATAAATTTTTTTGATGAATACATGTCAAAAGATCCATATTTAACACTGGAAGTGACTAAAAAGAATAACATGTTGTGTTAAAAAGTGTAAACAAATATTTTCAACAGTTTTTCCAGAGATATAAAAAAAGAGCAAATGCTTTAAAAATATGTATATTTCTTTATACAGAAATTCTAAAGCAGAGAAGTTATGACCACAAAAATGGTAACTATATAAGGCAGTAAGTTAATTAGTAGGCTTAACCATTTCACAATTTATATATACTTTAAATCATTATGTTGTACACAATAAATAGGTACAAACTTACCTGTCTGTCAATTTCTTAAAAAAATAAAACAACCCAGTAAGTATGCAACAGTATACAACAATATACATGAGGATGATCAATGTAGAAATGCCTAAAACAAATGGAAAATGTGAAACATTTCCAACTATATTAACAATGATGTACATAGATGTTTATGAAAATATTTCTATATAAAGCAAATTCAAAAAATCACAGAATTACACATACAGGGTTTTCTTACTTTTTAGAAAAGATACACATTTATGTACAGAAGAACACAGGAAAGGCCACATAATACAATATAGACAGTATTTTTAAATATGGGTGGTTACATCATAAATAGTTATTCTATTTCTGACTTACTATTTTTTACAATGAATTCATTAGAAATTTCAATGATAAAAACAAACAAATATGAAAACCAAATAAATTAACAATAATTCCTCCTAACTTGCTGAAAATCATCAAATACTACCGGTAGATTATGCCAAAGATCTGATAGTTCTTGTAATAACATTCTCTATGTACTCTCACCTCCAGTTCTCTCCAAAGCCGCACATATTTAACCTCTAAATTCTAATATTTTCATTCCCTTAATGGATACATCTTATTTACTTCTTTTTTACTATTCAAATGGCCATTGCATATTTCAAGTCAATTATTTTTTGTGGGGATTGATTAAAAAACTTTTTTTTGTCTAGCAGGTCCTAGGCTATACATTCAGACCCTTTAAAAGCAATCCTCTACTTTTTACTAATACCTTAATAGAAAAATATGGGGCAGGGGACTTAGCTCAGTAGTTTCACCACCTGCCTAGCAAGTGCAAGGTCCTGAGTTCGATCCCCTGTACCAAATAAATAAATAAATAAACAAATAAACAAACTTGGGGCCAGGGGTTCCGCTGCCTGCCTTACAAGTACAAGGTCCCAAATTCAATCACTGGTACAAAAAAGAAAGAAAGAAAGAAAGAAAGAAAGAAAGAAAGAAAGAAAGAAAGAAAGAAAGAAAGAAAGAAAGAAAGAAAGAAAGAAAGAAAGGATCACATCATAGAATTACATTTTGACTGACACTGCATTATTATCTTTTACTTAATTCAGTTCAGTGTCACACAACATAAAAATATACAATAAGGAAGTTGTGATGGTAGACAGGGTTCTACTACAGTTCCTGTCAGTATAAAACACAGAAGTTAAAATAGAAACACAACAGTTTAATGAAGGAATAGGCCAATCAGAACAAGGGATAATAAATCAGTCAAGCAGGGCTAAAACAAACCAGGAAGACAAACTGTGGTTAGGAAATCATGTATGCAAATAAAGGCATATAGTAAGTTGTTTTCTATTTGAACACAGTAAATCAAAAGCAAATCTATCAACCTAAATCAAAATAACACAGAGCCAAGAACACAGTAAGCTCTCAATAAATCCTAAACATAATGAATACACATACCTCCTTCACTTCCTTGAAAATGCTTACAAATTCTTCATTGATGGCTAAACTTCTGCGTTCAATATCTCCACGTAAATTTCTTCGAGTTCGCAAAGTATTTTCAACAAATAAAGTTGAAAGTGCCTTGAGAGCTTCCAACATCTCCTATACACAATTGGTAACAGAAGAAAAATATTGGTACTGATTTGTAAACAGTTTTCTAATCTCAAATCAAGTATAATAAAATCATTCTTAAATAATTTGTTTCCATTAAACAGTCCAAAAATGATCCTTCAAATTACTGAACATTTTATACTTGGAAGATAATAAGGATATACTTAGTTGTACAATGTCACATATACAAGGTTTTATGTATTTACAATAGTGAGACTGGAATCAGATTGAGGAATATTCAAGGATTCTACCCATGTTAAGTTGCTATGTCAATCAGGCATTCAACTGGAGATATAATATTGACAACTGATTCTACAAATTTGAACCTGGGTAAAAAGGATGTCAGGTACAGGGTTAGAACTTAAGAGTCATCAGGCTTTTTGCTATTCACAACCAATGAAAGTAAAAGAGTCCTCCCCCAGAGAGAACGTGGGCAGAGCAGAAAGCAGAATCAAGCCTGGGATATCCCAAAAGTGCCTGAAATTCTCTGCATATAAATTCCGACACCCAAACTAATGTATATTCTAACGGGCTAACCCTTCCATCTTTCTGTTGTAATGCTAAACTAAAATATTGACTAGACAAAAATAGTATGCTTTTTAAATAAATTCAATTTAACATTTGAGACTAAAATGTTTACAATTACAAATATTTATTGGACACACACACACACACATACAAATGGAAATAGTTTCTTTCGATTAATTTTAAAATGTCCTAGCTCTGGATCTCTGAATGACTGAACGAAAGCACTTAGTTACGAGATGCAAGACAACTGAGCTGTACTTTCTCCATGTCTTATTTTTCTGCTAGGTAAAAAGGAGATGTTATCTACATCAGAGTAGTCATATTAAATGAGATGATAAATATCAATATTAGAAATTAATTTTATAATAAAATCTACATTTGTTAAGAAACAGGAAGTGCTAGTCACTGTGTTAAGAACATCACTTGAATTCTGAGTTCCCACAACCTAAAATTACCAACAGAATTCTCAATTCCTAAACAGAAGTCCAAAGAAGGGATTTCCTCAAATCCTAATGTGCAAATTTGGTGGTTATAGCTAACAAGAACTAGTGGCCACAGAACCCTTCTTTCTTCCTCGCAACATTATAAAGTTTTTGCTTTCTCTTGCTTTGGTTTGGTTGGTTATTTTGTTTTTAACAGACACGACTCAAGTTCTTACTGACACCTCTTCTGTTACCTAAATTTACCTGTAAAGCTCTGGTTTTTGTGTGTTTTACTTTATGCCACGTTGGCATGACCAGTTTACCTGGTGACACGATGTACAGGGGACACAGCCGTGACAGGAGGTGGAAAATGCACCCTAAGTTTCAGTAGGAACTTGGCAGCACATGAAGACACTTTATCTCGTGAAGAAATACAGGATGTGCCCACAACTCAGACAGTGCTTAGCTACTAACAAGAACAACTAGTAGACCTTTTCTTCTTATTTCACATTGCCAATTATCTCATTAGGATCTTATGTACTATTATAAGGCTAAAGGTGTTGGGAAAGTGGGAAGGGTAGGGGAAAGGTAATAAGGAAAAGGAAACAAATAGGAGAAAATGAAAAAATGGAAATAAAGTGTTTGTAAATGGGGAGGGGAAGAGGGGGTGAAGGCAGGGCATGGACAAGGGGAAAAAATGAGAACCAAGACCTGTCATGTAAAGGTACAAGATCCCAATAATGAGTGTAACTCTACTGTATACCTAAAATGTACCAATAAACTCAATGAGGAAAAGAAAAAAGAACAACTAGTAGATATGAGTTACTTCGTGCCATGGGTTTTCACCCGGGACTGGAGACGCTCTGTCCTGTCCCCTGTGCCGGTCCTTTCTGCTCGCTCTCGCGCCTCAGCTCCTCCCTGGCACGGGGCTCTTTCCTCAGGCGCTTTCCAGACGCTGCAGTCCACCTCCCGCTCCCGTCTTCAATCGGGACAGCGCCTAGGAGGCCCCTTCGCGCTCGGGGATCCTGCGTCTCCGCTCACCTGCCCGCGGGTCCCTGCACGGTGTGGGCCAGGGAGCGACAGTGGTGCGCGGGACACAACCCCCGGCCCTCCCCGCCCCGGTTACCTTGTCACTGTCCAGACGCGTCTCCAAGATCTTATGCAGCTTGCGTGACAGCGGGTTGTTGGGCTGCGCAGAAGTCCCTCCTGTCCCGTTGCTGAGGCCACTGGCGGCCCCAGAGGCCGGCACAGCGACCACTTCCCCGCTGCCCTCGGCCATTGCGCCGCCAGCCCCGCCCCCGGTGGCAGCACGGACAACTCAGCTCAGTTCGGGAACCTCACAGGCAGCGCGGAGGTTGCGCATGTGCCGTGAGGACACGCATGCGTACTGAAGCCGGAAGAAGTGCCCGGGCTCCTGCCCTTTCTGCAACAGCCCAGACTGAGTCCAGCGGAGAGATCAGCGAGTGGATAAACCTGGTTAGACTAAGAAATAAATCTACGGAACTAAAAAAGAGCTCAGGAAGACTCTGAACTAATTAGATTTGTAAAATACACTGAAACCTATGCCTGGCATACGTTTATAAGAGTTGACTCTAATTAAATTCACTTTACCCATCTTTCTGAGAAGTATTGATTGTATGCATAGTAAGTGAAAGATACCCCTAGTAGTTACTGGAAAATCTACATTCTGTGTCCTAGACAGAGGCTGCAATAAATGTTAGGCTGTGGTACAGAAGGAAATGAAGTACAGCGGAAGAAAGAATGAAGGGAGAGGCCCACTTTACTCCAGAGGATTGGAAAAGAGTTGGCCCCTACACTTAAAGAGCGACAGAAACATGAGAAGTCACTTCTACACTGGAGACGGACCCAACTGTGAATGATCAAACACGAGGAACTTGGCTCTTTTACAACTGGACCAAAGCCCTTGTATCTGCAATGGACAAGGAAATGAGTAATAAAAATGAGAAACTTTGGAAGATAAATATAATTATTTCTTTCTATTCTCACTTTTTAAAAAGAAAAAATTTTTGGATCAAACTAAAAAAATCTCTGAATCCCCTGTAAGATATTTGAAACACAATTTAGCTTTTATCCTTAATTTTCCTTGTTTTTATAGATATCAGACTTAAAAGGTAATTACTGATTATATTAGAATTATTGATTATATTACTGAATATTAAAAGAAAATTACTGATTATACAGGTCACATAGAGTATTGACAGAATTACTCAGTAATCTCTTTTAAGTGAAGAAGAGAGGGCTCAACTTAAAAAAAAAAAGAAGTCACAACAGCCAGGTAGGAATTCAATAGGAAATACAGGGGACCTAGTTGGAGAAAATTTTAAAGTGCTATTTAAGGAACATAGAATTTAAGTAAATAAATTGTTGTCTTCAACAAGAAGACTCAATATAGTTAAATATTTCTTTTTCATATCATTTCTCTTACATGAGAAACCCAGAGTAAAAAATAACAAGCAAAAGGAAAGACAAATAATAGGAAGTAGGGAAATAGTTCTTACTCAAAGGGGAAGGAGATCAAGCAATGGAAGGAGGGAGGGGAGAGGGGAGGGAGAAGAGGAATAGGGGATTTAAAAAAGGAATTGGGATATGTTATGTACATGTATAAATTCCGCAAAGAAATGTCAATATTGTGTACTGCAAACTTATAAAAAAAAAGAAGAAGAGGGGCACAAGGGATGGGTGGACAGCAGAGGGAAGGAATGGAAAGGACATCCCAAAAGGAATTAAAGTGTATTATTACATGTACTGACTTCTCACAAGAAATGTAAACATTATGTACTACACACATGTACAAATAAACTAAAATTTTAAAATAAACTAGATTGTAATGATGGTTTCACAATTCTATGAATGTCCTACAAGCCACTAAACAGAATTGTATGTTATGTGAATTATATCTCTAGCTATATTTAAGGAATTGGAGTTTAAGGTATTAAAAAAAGTTAAAATTTTTATTTTAGATTTTCTAAATTATGAGATATAATTTATAGGCAATAAGCTTTACCTGCTTTAATAATAAAATACAATACTTTTAGTTTATTATAGAATTTAGCATTGTCACCATAATAAAATATTTTCACTGTTTCAAAAAAACCTATACCCAATAGCATCACTCCTTACCAGCCCTTCTCCTCCTTCCTCTGAAACCACAAATTACTTTCTATTCCTATAGATTTGCCTATTTTGGACCTTTAATTTAAATGGAATCATACATTATGTAGCCTTTTGTGTTTAGCTTCTTTTACTTAGCATAATGTGTTATTTTATTCCTCTATTAGTCAACCTTCCCTCAATGTGACAAAATTAAGGAACTGATAAACAATTTTCCAGAGTTACCATCCCATTTTATGCTATTCCATGAGCAGTATGAAATTCCAAATTTTTCAAGTTATGGCTAACAGTTGATAGGGTCTCTGTCTCAGTTACCTTTTCATCATTGTGACAAAATATATGATACCCACAAGTTAAAGAAAGAAAGATTTGTTTTCACGCAGAGTTTGTATACATTTCAATCCATACTTGGATGGCCTCATGGCATGGCAGAAGAAAAACAGTCCATGGTATGGCAAGCACAAATCAGCAAGATTTCTTTTTTCTTTTTTCTTTTTTCCTTTTCTTTTTCTTTTTATTCCACCCAGGTTACAAGTCTATTGGTTGGTGCTATCTACACCTAGAGTGGGTCTCCCTTCAACAGTAAGTCCATCACTCACATCCAGAACTATACTAATCCAATCAGTAGATGATTCCAATATTATACACTCATGAAACAGTACCACACACCCATAATTCAGTCACTCCCAAAAGCTCCCCTATGAGTGCACAAGGTTTGGGGGAGCATCTAGATATAAGCCATAAGAGTCTTTCTCTTTATTAGCCAACCTCCTCATTGTAGGATGTAAACTGGTATCTCACTGTGATTTTTGATTAGCATTTCTCAATGCCTAATATCAAGAGTTGTAATAATTCTTTATATGTTCTGGATACTAGTCCCTATAACTTATTGGAATAGTCTCAGTCTGTCCATTTTCTTTTCACTTTCTGGAAATCCTTTGATGGGATCCTTTGAAGCACAAGTGGTCTTAATTGATTAAGTCCAACTGATCAATCCTCCATTATCTGTAGTTTTGCTGCCATTTTCAACAAACGATTGCTTAACCCAAGCTTATAAAGACTTGTTCTTGTGTTTTCCTCTAAGAGTTTTTTAACTTTAGCACATATACGTACATCTATCATAAACCTTGAGTTAAAACTTGTGTATAACATTAAATAGGGATCCAACTAGTTGTCCCTGACACAATCTGTTTAAAAGACTCCTCTTTCTCCCATATGATCTTTTCTATAAATGCAGGAAAAGCATATGTGTGATAAACACAATAAAGCAATGTGTGATAAAACATACCCTCGTGATTTTAAAATGTCTTAACAGTTAGAAGAGCTCATACTCAAAATTGCAATTTGAGATTTTTAATTGTAACTTTTCAACTTTCTAATTGAGGTTTCAATTTTTTAGTTGGAACCATCAAAACTACTGTATTTCTAAAAATTGCTAAATGTCTCTGCAGAATAAAATCATCCTTGGTTGAAAACCATTGTTCTAAGACTTAAGTGTATTAGTTCTTGAGTGCTGCTTAAAATTTTACCCCCAACTAAGGTTTTAAAAGAACAATCATCATAGTTTCTGTGGGCCAGGGATGTGAGGATGGCTTGGCTAGGCTGTTTAGGCTCAAGGTATTATGGAGTGGAGTCATCTGTCAATTAGGATTGCAATCATCTGAAAGCTTCACTACATAATGTTGAAGGATCTGCTTATAAGTTATTCACTCTCATGGCTGGCAGGCTGATTCTACATGTTTGCTGGAGGTTCAGTTCCTCCCCAAATGGGTCTCTCCACAGAGCTGTTTGAGGGTTCTCATAAAATGGCCTTCTTAGTGTTAGTATTTATTATGTACATAATGCAAAAATGTGAAAAATATGAACAAAGATATTCCTCATATGTTTAGTAACAGAAAAAAAGAATGAAAGAAAGGGAGGAAGGGAAGCAGGGAGAGAGGGAGGGAGGTAGGTAGAGGAGAGGAAAGACAGTGGGAGAGAGAAATGGTGGAGGGAGACAACCAAAGTCTTCATCAACAGAAGACTGAAATTATGATATATTCATTCATTTAGTAGTATACTATGTGACTGCTATCTACTGTGAAGGAGATTTAAATGTGAAAAGAAATCCAAAATGCATAGCATGTAAAAAAAAAAAAAAGCAAGATGCATTACAATATATTGTGAGAACATGTAGACGTTTCTTCAAAAATGACATTCCAGTTGGTGAGAGTTTTCTATTTTTCATTTTATACCTTTATGACCTGAAATTTTCTAATATTTTCTATGTACTGTATTACTAAATTTATTAACTGAAGCTATGAAGGCAGGGTATCACAATCCCCAAATTGAAACTATCCTACAAAGCTACTGTGATTAAAAACAAAAAACAAAAAACAAAAAACAGCATGGTACTGGCAAAGAAACAGACCTGAGGACCAGTGAAACAGATTGGAAGAAGCAAAAATAACTCCAGACACACTCAGCCACCTCATCTTTAATAAAAGAGCCAAACACCCTCACTGGAAGAAAGATAGCCTCTTTAATAAGTAGTGCTGGAAAAACTGGGTCTCAACTTGTCAACTTGAACTATATCTCTCACCATGCAATAAACTAAAACCAAAGGGGATTAAAGATTTAAATATTAAAACAGAAACACTAAACCAGCTGGAAGAGAGATTAGGTAGAACTCTTGAAGACATTGGTGTAGGAAGACTTTTATGAACAAAACCTCAGTTGCATGTGAACTAGCACAAGCAATCAATGAGTGGAATGTCTTCTTACTAAAAATCTTCTGCACAGCAAGAGAAACCACCAACAGTGTGAAACGACCTACAATGTGGGAAAAAATTTTCACCAGCTCTTCTTCAGACAAAGGTCTACTACCTTGAATATGTAAAGAACTAAAAAAAAATCAGACCTCCCAAATATAAGGACACAATCCAAAAATGGGCATCAGGAATGAACAGACATTTCTCAGACAAAGAAGTAGATATAGCAAATAAACATATGAAAAAATGTTCAGCATTACTGGTTATTTGAGAGATGAGAATGAAAACAATGCTGAGATTGCACCTCACCCCAGAAATAATAGCTAGCGTGAAATCAACCAATAACAAATGGTGGTGGGGCTGTGGGGAAAGAGGAGCACTGCTCCACTGCTGGTGGGAGTGTAGACTGGTGCAACCACTATGGAAATCAGTATGGAGATACCTCAAATAATAGGATTGGAAGTCCCATTTGGCCAAGATATTGCTCTGCTAGGTATCTTTCCCAAAGAATTAAAACAATCATACCACAGCAATATATGTGCACCCATGTTCATAGTAGTGCAATTTGTAATAGCTAAAACTTGGAAGCAGCCCAATGCCCATCAAGGGGAGACTGGATAAAGAAAATGTGGCATTTTTTTATACAGTGGACTTCTATTCAGCCATTAAGAATGAGAAACTAGAGACATTTATAGCTAAATGGATGCACATGGAGGTAACACTCTTAAGTGAAATAAATAGGACACTTTCTGGGGATTTAGTTCAGTGGTTCTGCCACCTGCCTCACAAGCACAAGGTCCTGAGTTCGATCCCCTGTAAAAAGAAATAAATAGGACACATGTGTCCTAATGTGAGGAACTGAAAGTCTAAATAAGGACTAAAAGGTATAATAGATAATATGAAAAGGAAGAAAAGGTTCAAAGGGGAAGGGGAAGTGGGAAGGGTAGGGGAAAAGAAAGAAGAGAATGGAATTAATATGAGAAAAGGAATAAATGGAAACAAAGTCTTTGTAGATAGGGAGGGGTGGAGAGGTTGAAGGGAGGGCAGAGGAATGGGAAAAAAATAAGAACCAAGATGGATTATGTAAAGATGCAAATATCCAGTGATGACTGTCACTACATTGTATAAATTAAACGCACCAATAAAATTAATTTTTTAAAAAATTATGAAGACAGGGTAATTATGATTCATTTTTCTTTGTATGTATTTTTCTAAACTGTGATTGAAGAAAAGGAAATAAATAACTTGTGAATTAGGTACGAGAAGCATAATGACAGGGAAATTACATATTAAAGTCATTTACAAATTTTTTTTTAATTTTATTGAGTTTATTGGTACACTTTAGGGATACAGTACAGTTACATTCATTGTTGGGATCATGTACCTCTACATGGCAAGTCTTGATTCTCATTTTTTTCCCCTTACCTCTGCCCTCCCTTCACCCCCTCCTCCCCTCCCCATCTACAAACACTTTATTTTCATCGTTTCATTCTATCACATTTTTTTCTTTTCCCTTTTTGTTCTTCCCCTACGCATCACACCTTCCCTACACCTTTAGCTCCTTTCTTCAAATTTCTAAATGTCAGTAATCTTATCAGAATCTTATGCATTGTTGCAGAATATTCACACCAGGGAAACTATTTGGTATTTACACATGTGTGACTTATTTATTTCACTTAGGAGTATATCTTCAATATGTATCCATTTTCCTATGAATGAATCTATTCTCTCGCTCTTTATGGCTGAGTAATATTCCATTTTATAGAAAAACCACAACTTCTTTATCCAGTTTCCAACGGATGGGCAAATAGGTTGTTTCCAA
>NW_022900950.1:43114745-43156982 GCF_012274545.1 Fukomys damarensis | reverse complement strand
TTTGCAGGGTTTTTATCATGAATGGGTGTTGAATTTTATCAAATGCTTTTTCTGCATCTATTGAGAGGATCATATGGTTTTTGTCCTTGACTGTTAATATAATGTATTACATTTATTGGAAACTGGATAAAGATGTGGTTTTTCTATAAAATGGAATATTGCTCAGCCATAAAGAATGAGAAAATAGATTCATTCATAGGAAAATGGATACATATTGAAGATATACTCCTAAGTGAAATAAATAAGTCAAACATATGTAAATACTGAATAGTTTCCCTGGTGTGAATAATCTGCAACAATACATAAGATTCTAATAAGATTACTGACATTTAGAAATGGGAAGAAAGGAGCTAAAGGTGTAGGGAAGGTGGGATGGGTAGGGGAAGAGTAAAAAGGGAAAAGAAAAAAAATGTGAGAGAATAAAAAGATGAAAATAAAGTGTTTGTAGATGGGGAGGGGAGGAGGGGGTGAAGGGAGGGCAGAGGTATTGGGAAAAAATGAGAATCAAGACTTGTCATGTAGAGGTACAAGATCCCAACAATGAATGTAACTGTACTGTATCCCTAAAATGTACCAATAAACTCAATTAAAGCTGAAAAAAAAAAGAACATCAAAGAGAATGGGTGGTAGAGAATCAGATAAATTCAAGTACGACTGTATTTCAAAAGAATAAAAATATTTACTCATCTATGAGGGAAAGATTTTAATTATCCCACGGCTGGTAGTTCTCTTAACGTATACCAGAGACTGGTTTGTCTGTAGTTGGCAAATTGGGCACTCAGCAGAGGTCATAGCCAAGTGAAAGGAAAGGTGTATTGTTGATTCTATGTCCTTGTTGCTGTTTTACTTTGTTCATAGACCTAGCTGAGCAGAGTTGAACGTGGTTAGGAAGGATGACTGACATCCATGGAGTTATCTGAACCAGCATATTGACTATAGAAACAAGAATTTCAAGGGCCGGGGATTTAGCTCAGCGGTTCCGTGGCGTGCCTTGCAAGCGCAAGGGCCCGAGTTCGATCCCCGGTACCAAAAAAAAAAAAAAAAAAAAAAAAAAAAGAAGAAGAAGAATTTCTAATGAGTGTGCCTGCATCAATAGTCAGTCCAAACTAAAATTATGTGCATCCTTAAAGTGCATTTCCATGCATACAACCTAGATTGTCACTGATATTAATAGCCAAGGTTAAAATGTGCTGAAATATGACTCTGTTATATGATTGAAGGCTGTGGGGAGTGAGCCAGGGCATGAAGAGATGTAGTTTGTTCTTTTTAAGAGATGGTCCCTCAAAAGAGTTCATTCCACTGTCATCAGGTCCCTGCATCAGGCACAGGAGAATGAACTTTGGCTGACAAGGGGGTATGGGGAGATGGAGAATTTGAGTATCTGACTCTTCCAAAGCTGATCACATGCCTACATTTCAGTTCTAGGGTTCAACACTTTCCCAATTAGTCCTAACTCACACACACCAGTTGGTGAGGCTATAATAGATTGACACTGGGGAGTCCACACATGAGAAATTTTGTGGAATTAATTAAAAAATTAATTAAGACTAATTAACCTTATTTCATTTGTTTACCCATTCTTGGCTTTCTCTATCTTGCTATAAAAGACAGATTCTTGTGGTGTGCCCTATAGATACAGTAGTCACTGAGTTTAAATTGGTACCATCAGCCGTAGTTTATAAAATTATGCTTGTCACTCTCAGTACCTTTTTGTATAGTATGACATGGTAACCCACTTGACAATGTCTGCATTTTTATGTTGTTCATTCACCAGTAGCTAGGTGGTTCTCTCAAAGTCTTGCCATTAATAGCCTTGTTATTCTAGATTAACTATAAGAGTCATCACATGCTATAGGCTATTCAAGTGCCACTCCATTATATTTGCTGATTTTTACTATCTTTTGTACCAATCTGGTCAGATAAAAAAATACTATATATCCTTGATGATTTGTTGCTAGTGGAAAAATCAAAGACTTTAAAAACTGGAAAAACAAACTTAGAAAACTGGAAAAGTGAAGGGAAGTTGCCAGAAGTAGAGCTCAAAATGATTCTAGAACTGGTTTGGCAAGGCCATCATTGGCTTGAAAACTGACCCTTAGATTCTTCAACTGATTTTGTACATTTTGCCTGCCATTTACCACCCAGTACTGCTGCCTCTTAAGAGTAATATTGTGAGACAGACATCACCTCTAAGAAAATTCTGCACAATAGCATCTCCTCTGTGTCCCTGGACAGTGTGTCTATATTTATCTGCCCACTTAGTTGAAACTAAAGCAAGTTTTCTCAGTTTTAGAAAAGCTGAAAAATGGAGGATGAACTTTTATCTTTTAATTTTTAGATAAATTCCTCTAAAGAAATTCTTATAATTTTTTATGCTTGACCACATATCCTGTCTTTGAGGTATATTTTTCTTATAATGAGTGAATTTATCTTTAACCATGATTCTTTTTATCCCTTTCTTTTTTTTTCAGCTTTAATTGAGTTTATTGGTACATTTTAGGGATACAGTACAGTTATATTCATTGTTGGGATCTTGTACCTCTACATGACAAGTCTTGATTTTCATTTTTTCCCCTTGTCCCTGTCCTCCCTTCACCCCCTCCTCCCCTCCCCATCTACAAACACTTTATTTTCATCTTTTCATTATCTCACATTTTTTTCTTTTCCCTTATTACCCTTCCCCTATCCATCCCACCTTCCCTACACCTTTAGCTCCTTTCTTCTCATTTCTAAATGACAGTAATCTTATTAGGATCTTATGGTTTATTGCAGATTATTCACACCAGGTAAACTATTCGGTATTTACACGTGTGCCTTATTTATTTCACTTAGGAGTATATCTTCAATATGTATCCATTGTATCTTCTATTATTTGCCTTTACTGCTCAGTCCTCAATTTTTAGGCAATAAAGCTTCTCAAATAGAAATATGTCCTATTTCTTTTCTTCTCATTGATATTTCATCTTTTCAAAGCTGCTTCAAGTTTCTCATTTTGTTTTTTCATTAGGCATTTTCTGTAGTTGTTTTAATCCTTTCATTTATCTTTTAAATTCTCTGAATTTGTGTTTAATGATGGAAACATTAGCAGCTATGGATATAATGATTTAAAACTTTTTAGCAGTAGATTTCTTTCTTCAAATGAAAACTGTATAAAGCTAACTGAGGCAGATCTGACAAGCAAGGGTACAGTCTCAGCCCTTTCTTCACTAACTACCTCTCTTTTATCATCTATGTATCCCTGCTTGGCTGCTCATATCAGTTAGAGGCCTGGAATTGCAAAGCAACATAAACATTTATTGGCAGGGTATGAAAGTAACTAAAAAGAACTGAAGGGAAAGCTAAAAACTCAGCTGGAAATCAGCTACCAACATGAGCTGTCAGCACTCGGAACAATTTTACAGCTTTTAGGGCACTACTGTTAGTTATTTTTTCTGCTTTTGCTCAACATTCGAAGTCCTAAAGCAAGTCTCCTTTGGACACATGCCCATGCATTGGTCCAGACACTATGATTCATGATCCCAACTCAAGAGACTGTAACATTGGAGAGATAATTCTAGTCAACATAATAACTATAAATTAATGGTCTGTGAGACAGACAAGGAAACAATCTGTACAAGAAAGATGGAAAACTCAAGTAGTAAAGAGATTAGTCACAACCCCAACCCAGGGAAATGGAAGGACTAATGTCCAAACTGTAATTAATCTCAGCAGGGAGCAAAGACTGATTACACCAGGTAATATTCGGTATTTACACGTGTGCCTTATTTATTTCACTTAGGAGTATATCTTCAATATGTATCCATTGTATCTTCTATTATTTGCCTTTACTGCTCAGTCCTCAATTTTTAGGCAATAAAGCTTCTCAAATAGAAATATGTCCTATTTCTTTTCTTCTCATTGATATTTCATCTTTTCAAAGCTGCTTCAAGTTTCTCATTTTGTTTTTTCATTAGGCATTTTCTGTAGTTGTTTTAATCCTTTCATTTATCTTTTAAATTCTCTGAATTTGTGTTTAATGATGGAAACATTAGCAGCTATGGATATAATGATTTAAAACTTTTTAGCAGTAGATTTCTTTCTTCAAATGAAAACTGTATAAAGCTAACTGAGGCAGATCTGACAAGCAAGGGTACAGTCTCAGCCCTTTCTTCACTAACTACCTCTCTTTTATCATCTATGTATCCCTGCTTGGCTGCTCATATCAGTTAGAGGCCTGGAATTGCAAAGCAACATAAACATTTATTGGCAGGGTATGAAAGTAACTAAAAAGAACTGAAGGGAAAGCTAAAAACTCAGCTGGAAATCAGCTACCAACATGAGCTGTCAGCACTCGGAACAATTTTACAGCTTTTAGGGCACTACTGTTAGTTATTTTTTCTGCTTTTGCTCAACATTCGAAGTCCTAAAGCAAGTCTCCTTTGGACACATGCCCATGCATTGGTCCAGACACTATGATTCATGATCCCAACTCAAGAGACTGTAACATTGGAGAGATAATTCTAGTCAACATAATAACTATAAATTAATGGTCTGTGAGACAGACAAGGAAACAATCTGTACAAGAAAGATGGAAAACTCAAGTAGTAAAGAGATTAGTCACAACCCCAACCCAGGGAAATGGAAGGACTAATGTCCAAACTGTAATTAATCTCAGCAGGGAGCAAAGACTGATTGCAATTAGATGGGTAGGGGATGGGAGGTAGGACTGAATAAGATGTCATGTAACCAATGAAGAAACTGTAATAAGAGTTGTGTCAGAGTGGTAGTAAAAATAAAATGGCTAAGAATTACCTAAGAAGAAAACACAAGAACTGTATAATTTCTCCTCCTTAACAGGCTCAGTCCATTTACACACACCTCAGGTCATATTAATTCTAGAAATTGCCACTAGATTCTAAGCCCCTACCAAGAATCTCTAGCCAAAGTTGAAATTTTCTCAGTGGAGATGATGAATATCTTAGCATCTTCAGCATAGTATAAAAATAATCATAGAAAAAAAATGATGAATTTGAATCATTGGGATCTATACCTTTGTATCAAATTTAGAACACAAAATGCAAAATAAATGCAAAAGAAAATAAATTTTAAAAAACATGCAATTTGAGCAATGTATAGTCATCTGAATAATGTGCATTACTTTCTTTTAAAACTTGATATATTAAAATCATTATTTCATTTTGAAAATATTTTATTACAAATTTTAATTTAGAAGGTGCAGTATTTTTCACAAGTATTTTTTTGTTTTGTTTTGTTTTGTTTTGTTTTTTGTCATACTGGGGGTCAAACCTAGGGCCTTGAGCATGCTAGGCAAGTTCTCTGAAGCTGAGCTACATCCTAAGTCTGCTGACAAGTCTTAAAGGTACAATAGTTCCCCCTTGTCATGTTTCAACACCTTAGTGGATGCCTAAAATCATAGGTACTATCAAATCCTTTATGTACAATTTTCTTCTCTATATGCACACCTATGATAAATCTTAATTCATGTTACACACATAAAAACATATAATAACATAAAATAGAACAATAATAATATACTATAGTAAATCTTAGGAATTATTTATTTCTGGAATTTTTAATTTAATATCTTTGAACTGTGGTTGACCACAGGTAACTGAAACTGTGGAAAGTGAAATCAGAGATGAGAGACTATGGCATTTATAAATTCAATCTGAATCATTAAACCTTTAGTGTTAGGTTATATGTATCATTTAAGCACTTAAAAGAATTTTTTGTTGAATTTATAATTCTACCTCCTTATCTATTTGAAATACATTAGAAAACCAGATATATTAAGTATTTGTTTGAAGCTGAAAATTTTCAGTTAATTAAATCAATGTAATTTTCAAAGACTTGAATATTAAGGAGAAAATATAATGGGAGAATTTAAGGTAAAATACGCAAAACATTTTTTCATTGATTTTATTGATACTTTTTAGGTATACAGTACAATTACATGAATCACTGGGATCTTGCACCTTTACATAATGTATCTCAGTTATTATTTTCCCAAACCCCTGCCTTCCCTCCACCCTCTCCACCCTTCCCTATTTACAAAGACTGTTTCCATTTTTTTCCTTTTCTCACATTTTTTCTTTTCCCTTCTTTCCTTTCCCCTATCCTTCCCACTTTTCCTACTCCTTTAGCCCTTTTCTCCCTATTTCACATTATCAATTAAACAATTTGAACCTTAGTTATACTTTTAGTTTTTCACACCTGGGAAACTGTTCAGTATTTACACATCTTTCCTATTTATTTCACTTAAGAGTATGGCCTCAATATGCATCCATTTACCTATAAATGACTCTAGTTTCTCTTTCTTTATGGCTGAGTAGTACACCATTTCATTAAAAAAAACACATTTTCTTTATGAAGTCTCCAGTTGATGGGCAATTGGGCTGTTTCCAGGTTTTAGCTATTGCAAACTGTGCCATTATAAACATGGTTGTGCATATATTGTGGTGGCATGATTCTTTTAATTCTTTTGGAAAGACAGCCAGCAGAGGAATAGCTGTGTTAAATGGAAACGCTAATCCTCATTCTTTGAGATGTCTCCATATTGATTTCCACAGTAGTTGCATCAGTCTGCACTCTCACCAACAGTGGGACAGGGTTCTTTTCTCCCCACAGCCCCACCATCATTTGTTACTGCTTAATTTTTTGATAGCAGCCATTCTTTGTGGCATGAGGTGAAATCTCAGTGTTGTTTTCATCAAATGACCAGTGATGTTGAATATTTTTTCATCTATTTATTTCCTCCTTTTACTTGCTTGCCTGAGAAATGTCTGTTCATTTCAGATGCCCACTTTTGAATCAGGTCTTTATATTTGGGGGCCTGATTTTTTTGAGCTCTTTATTCTAGATAGTATACATTTGTTTGAGGAACATCTGGTAAAAATTTTTCCCACATTGTAGGTTGTCTCTTAGCTCTATTGATAGGTTTTCTTGCAGTGCAGAAGCTTTTCAATGAGATGAGATCCCAGTTATTGATTCTTTGTGCTAGTTCCCGTACTACTGAGCATTTGTTCATAAAGTCTTCCTATGCCAATGTCTTTGAGAGTTCTACCTAACTTCTACTCCAGCAAGTGTAGTGTTTCTATTTTAATATTTAGATCTTTAATCCACTTGGAGTTGAGTTTAGTGCAAGGTGAAAGATATGGGTCTAGTTTTAATCTTTAGCAGGCTGAAAGCCAGTTTCTTCCAACACAATTTATTGAAGAGGCTATCTTTCCTCTACTGAGGATGGTTGGCTCCTTTGTCAAAGATGAGGTAGCTGAATACAGCTGGAGTTGTTTCTATATCTTCCAATATATTCTACTGATTCTTGGATTTATTTTTTTGCCTGTACCATGCTGTTTTTATCACAGTAGTTTTGTAGTGTACTTTCTTTTTTTAAATTGAGTTTATTGGTACATTTTAGGTATACAGTACAGTTACATTCTTATTGGGATTCTTGTACTTTTACATGACAGGTCTTGGTTCTCATTTTTTTCCTCTTGTCCCTGCCCTCCCTTCACCCCCTCCTCCCCTTCCCGTTTACAAACACTTTATTTTCATTTTCTCATAGGTTTTTCTTTTCCCTTATTACCTTTCCCCTACTTTAGTATACTTTCAAATTGGGAATTGTTATACCCGCTGCCATGTTGTTGTTGCTTAGGATGGCTTTTGCTATTCTAGGTCTCTTCTGGTTCCAAAGAATTTTTGGATTGTTTTCTCAATTTCTGTGAAATATACTGTTGGAATTTCAATCAAAATTGCATTGAATCTGTATAGCAGTTTTGGAAGTATGGCTATTTTCACTATGTTCATTCTTCCTGCCCAGAAGAAAGGGATGTCTTTCCATTTTCTTATATCCTCTTTGACCTCTTTTTTCAGAGTGCTCTAGTTTTCAGTACTTTCTTTGTTAGATTGACTCCTAGATATTTCATTTTTTGGATGTTACTGTGAAAAGAATTGCTTCCCTAATTTCTCTCTCAGTGAGTCTGTTATTTTTGTACATGAGGGCTATTGACCTTGTAATCCAGTTACTCTGCTGAATCTGTCAACTAAGTCCAGAAGTCTTTTGGCAGAGTTTTGGGGTCTTCTATGTAGAGTATTGTACTGTCAGCAAATAATGACAGTTTAACTTCTTCCTTTCCTATCTTTATTGCTTTTATTTCTTTCTCTTATCTTCTTTCTTTCTCTGATTGCTGTGGCTAATGTTTCCAGAAATATATTGAACACGAGTGGTGACAGTGGACTTATCTTGTTCCAGTTTTTAGTGTAAAGGTTATCAGTTCTTGACCACTTAGTACTATGTTGGTTGTTGGTTTTTCACAGACAGCCTTTATCAAGTTGATATAGAGACCATCTATTATAATTTTCTGTATAGTTTTTATGATGAATGGGTCTTGAATTTTGTCAGATGCTTTTTCTTCATCTGTTGAGATGATCATATGGTTTTTGTCCTTAACTCTGTTAATATAGTGTATAACATTTATTGATTTAAGTATTTTGAATTATCCTAGCATCCTGGAATAAATCTGACTTGGTCAGAGTGTATGATCATCTTGATGACACTCTGTATTCTGTTTGCCAGTGTCTTATTGAGGATTTTTGCATCTATGTTCATTAGGGAGCTTGGCCTATAGTTTTCTTTTTTGGCTGAGTCTTTCCCTGGTTTTGGAATCAAAGTAACACTTGTTTCCAGAAATGAATTTGAAAGTGTTGATTACATTTCTATTTCATTGAACAGTTTGAAGAGTAGTGGCAGTAGTTCTTCTCTGAATGTTTTGTAGAATTCATCAGTGAGGCCATCAGGATCTGGGCTTGTCTTTGTTGGTAAATTTTTAATTACAATTTCAGTTTCACTGATTTTAATTGGAGTGTTTAGAATTTTTTATTCTCATTCAACTTTAGTAATTCATATGCATCTACAACTTCTTCTGTGTTTTCCATTTTCTAAGAGTACAGTTTCTCGAACTATGTACTGATGATCCTCTGGATTTATGCTGGATCTGTTGTGACCACGTTTTTCATTTCTAATTGCATGAATTTGAGCCTTTTCTTTGCTTTTTTGATAAGGCTGGGTAAAGGTTTATCTATTTTATTTATTCTGTCAAAAAACAGCTCTTTAATTAATTGATTTTTTGGGTATCATACTCGTAATCTCCACTGCACTGATTTCTGCTGTGATATTTATAATTTCTTCCCTTGTATCAGTTTTGGATTTGCTCTTCTTTTTCTAGGAGCTTAAGATTAAGCATTAGGCTGTTTATTTGAGCTAGCTCTGTTTTCCCAGTGTGGACATTTATTGCTATGAATTTCTCTCATAGAACTGTTTTCATTGTCCCATAGATTCCTGTATATTGTATTGGCATTATCATTTATTTATAAAAACTGTCTAATTTTTTCTTTAATTTCCACTGTGACCTATTGGTTGTTCAGGAGAATGTTGTTCAACTTCCATATGTTTGTGAAGTTCTTTTGGTTTCTTATTCTATTGATCTCCAGTTTAATTGCACTATAGTCTGATAATACATATGGGAAAACTTCAACTCCTTTGCATTTATTTAAACATGTTCTATGAGCTAGTATGTGGTCTATTTTGGAGAACGACCCAAGTGCACCTGAAAAGAATGTATATTCTGATTTTGTGGGGTGGAACACTCTGTAGACATCTATTAAGCAAATTTGTTCAAAATCTTGATTTAGTTCTAGTATTTCATTGTTGATTTTTGTCTAGATGACCTTTCTGTCTATGACACTGGGTATTGAGGTCCCCCACTACCACTGTATTAGTGCTTTTTTGGTTTTTCGTGTCTCTTAGTATTTGTTTTGTATAGTTGGAGGCATTAGTATTTGGTGGATATACATTTAAAGTTGTCATTTCTTCCTCTTGGATTTTTCCCTTTACAAGGATGTAGTGACTTTGTCTCCTTTAATTAGTTTCAGTTTGAATGTTACTGTGTCCACAAATAAGATAGCTACCCCTGCTTTTTGCTGAGTTCGTGTTGCAAAGACAACTGTTTTCCATCCTTCTACTTTCAGTCTATGAGTTTCTTTTTGAACTAGGTGTGTTTCTTGTACACAGCACATTGTTGGATTTTGCTTCTTAATCCATTCTGCCAGTCTATTTCTTTTGATTGGTGAATTGAGGCCATTTACATTGATAGTTATAACTGATATGTATTGAATTATTTTCACCATGTTATTTTCTTGTTGTTGGTTCTTTTTAATTTGTACCCTGCTCCCTTTTAATTTCTTACTTTGCCAGATGGATTTGCTCTGTTTGGCCTCATGGAGTTTTGACCTTCATTGTCTTTTTCTAGGATAATGCTTAGAATTGCTTGGAGTGCTGGTTTGGTAATCATGAAGTTTCTCAAGTGTTCTTTTTCATGGAAGTATCTTATTTCCCCATCCATTTAAAAAGAGAGTTTTGCAAGATACATCAGTCTAGGTTGGAAGTTGTTTTCTTTTAGGGCTTGAAATACCTCACTCCAGGCTGTCCTTAACTTGGGGTTTGTGCTGAAAAGTCTGCTGTGATTCTGATAGGCTTTACTTTTCATCTGATTTGTTTCTTTCCTCTAATTGCTTATAGTATTTTTTCTTCTGTTGAGTTTCTGGGATCTTGACTTTCTGGATCAAAACCTGCAATGACTCCCCACTCTAAAATGTAACACAGTAGTCCCCAAACCCTAAGTGTAGACTTTTTTATCATGGTTAGTTGGAGTCCTATATGCCTCACTTATCTGATGTTTTCTTTCAATAATTCTGTGAAAAGTTTTTCTTTTCCTCATTGAGTTTATTGGTACATTTTAGGTATACAATACAGTTACATTAATCATTGGGATCTTGTACCTTTATATGATAGGTCAAGAGGTGTTTTTTTTGTCATTTGTACTTTCTCCTGCCTTTTCATGGACTCATATCAATCATATATTATTATTCTTTGTGTCGTCTAGGAGCTGTTGGATTGATTTCTCATGGTCCCTTACTATTTTTAAGAGATCTCTCTTTTCATGCTCACTAACCACCATCCTTTCTTCTATAACTGATATTCTGTCTTCAGACTGGGTCAGTATTTTGTGTATACTTTCAATAGAATTGTTCATCTTCTGGATATCAGTTTGAATATGTTTTATGGATGCCATTTCTTTCATATGTTGAGCATTTATGGTTTCCAATTTTTTCCTATGCAGAGCTTTCATGGCTTCCACCATGGTCCTGAACTCATCTATTTTTTTTTATTTGTTTCTCTTCTAGATACTCTAATCATGTTTTTTATTCTGCCCTCCATCTCTGTAGTTATCTGGGAGATTATTTCTGTTTTGAATTTTTCTAGAGCCTCATCCATATGTGTGATTTTTGAATGCTATGTAGCTTTAGCCTACGCCCTGTGGAATGCTTAAAGATAAGCCAGCTCTTATATGAGTTCCACATATGTTGAGATGCCAGGCTGTGAGGAAGCCCAAGCTCTCCAGGCAAAAGGGCCATGGGCCAGGTGGAGCTGTTGAGACAGCTCATTTTTTCCAGCTATTGCACAGAAGAAATCTCAAATAGGAAGCCCCAGCTGAGCCCAGCCAACTTCAGAATGTAAGAGGTATTAAATTGTTGTTTTAAACTGCTATGTTTTAGGGTGATTTGTTGTGCAACAAGTGATAACTGAAATATAAGATGTTTTCATTTTTAGTGAAGGCTTATTGAGTTAATAAAAGTAGTGTTTCATAAAAATCCATTTCTTTCCTATGTTGGGCATTCATTGTTTCCATTTCTTTCCTATGCTGGGCATACATGGCTTCTATCGTGGTCCTAAACTCATGTATGTTTTAAAATCTGTTTCTGTTCTAGAGTCTGTAATCATGTCTTTCATTCTGTGTAGCATCTATGTATTTATCTGGGAAATTCTGTTTTAATTTTTCTAAAACCTCATTTATCTGTTTTGTTTCTTCCTATGCTATCAGTTCAGGGTGTCCTGATGGTTGATTGTGACTTTTCTACCTGTTTTCCCTAGAATTTGCCCTTGGTGAGCTGAAAGTCTGTATTTGTGCATTCTTTAAATGTTTTCTTGTTTCCATTTTTATTCTTGGTACTGTTTTTAGTTTAATTCCTAGATTAATATTTCAATCTTCCAGATAGAGCTTGTCTTTACTTTTTGAGTCTCTAATGACTCAGAGACACTCTCATTTTCATAATACCAGGATGGACAACTGATTGGATCAATCACAACACTTTAGTCCAAGTGATACAATCTGCAACACAATAACATCAAGCACAACTTAGAAAATGACAATTTGTGGTAGTTATTACTCAATCACCTTTAACTGTGTAAATTAAATAAAAATCAAGGAGCAGCCCAAATTATGTTTAGAGTGAATAAACTCTTCAATATAGCAACCTTACCCTTCAGGATGGGGACTTAGAAAAAGCTGAGAAGAGAGGGATATACAGATAGAATGATAGGGGGAGGTTAGAAGTGAAGCCATAGGACACAGGAAGATCATGGAAACTCCAGGAAACTGTTGAAGATAAGAGGGAAAGACAGAATGAAAGACAGAAAAAATAGAACAACTTAACAGAAATAGGAAAGCTAGAAACTATACTCACTTTCCTTTGAAACTAATGACAATTGAGAGAAGGAAAAGAAAAAGAAAGAAGAAATCTTAATTAGGGCAGGAATAGTAACAAAAAGCAAGATGAACAATGTGGAAGAGTGAGAGATTGAGTGGAAAAGAGAAAGAAAAGAAAAAGAGGAAATAAAAATGGAAGAATTTGAAAAGAGTGGAGAAAATAAAATTAAAAATTAAAAGAAAAGAAAAAAAATATTTTAAATTAAAAATAAAAATGAAGGGCCTCCTTCAGGGTATGTCTCTGCTGTCACTATAGACAATGTGGGCAGCAGTATGTAGATCTAAGTCAATTAGTCTCAGCAAACCAGCAGTACACCCCTGAGTTTCAAGCTGATTTCCAGCTGCAAGGCCCTGGTTGAGCTCCTTTCCCTCCTGCAGTATTGAAATTGTCAAGGTTCTACTGCAGGTTCCCCTGCCCTTCCCCTGAAGATAGTCCAGGTTCTGATGGGAGGTGGTGACCTCTCCAACTTACCAGCTATGGTGGTCTGATGTGCCATTATTCCAGAGATTATCTTCACTTTTCTATTGGGCTTCAATTTTCATCAAGGAGCCTGAGAGAGGCCCTTTTTCTGTTGTTCACTTTTGCTCTATCTTTTGGAACTCAACACAATGACCTTCATGAACCCCCCTGCCTCTGTGATGTGGATCCAGGTACCGGCACAACCAGGATGTTCCAGCTTGTGTGTGTGTGGGGGGGGGTTCTGGGGTGATGCTGCAGGGCACATGTGCAGCTCTACTTCTCATGGGTCTGCCCTGCCTGACGGCCCAGGGTGCTGGGCAGGGGGTAGCAGCCTAGCTCCATGTGGCTCCAGCACTCCTCAGCAGTCTACACTGTTTGGAGACCCCTGAAACAATTTATAAACTAAAATTGTATGTCAATATTTGGAGAGATTAACTAATCTAAATTTAGAAACTGAGTACAAATGAACATCATCAGATGTTTTAGTGGATTTACTTGATATATAGTTTTACTTACAGCCTAGATTAAATGTTTTAATATATATATTGTTTGTAAAATTTTAAGATATTAATGAAAACAAATATAAATGTAAGGATCTCTTTTTGTAGATTAAAGCCATCTCTTGACAGATAAAACTTCATATGGATATTGATATCATCAAAAGAAGGGAGAATAAAGTTTAAGAATCAAAAAGTTACAAGTGTTTACCACACAATTCCTGAGGTGAAATCACAGGACCCGTAGGCTCATGAAGCTTATTTGTTAATAAAGCTCACTGTTAAAATGCTCTGGAGTTGGAGTGAGAAAATCTTGTTTGAATTTCAGTTTTGTCACCATATGAAACCAGAAAGCTCAATTTGTGACTCTGGATTTTAGTCTCTTTATCTACAAAATAGTATAACAATAACTAAGTTATAACATAATAACTTGATGAAATAAAATGTGTTCAAGCTGCATATCTAATCCATAAAAAACACAATTTCCATATTTATCTAAGCAGTTTCACACCACTGTTCTTAATTATATAGTGGAGATACTTCATGTCTTCCCAAGTCTTGCACATAATAATTCCACACATTCAGATAAATCATATATATTTTCACATGTTTTTTGTTTCCTTTCAGTTTCAGGTTTCATCTGGCACACACATATCTGTGCAAGCACCATAACACATGTTAATATCAAGGTGTAAATATTCATGTACTGTCTGTAGTTCTGGCTGAGTCCCCTTTTTTATAAAGATGTCTTTATTATCTAAAAATAACCATTTGGGTCCTTGGATGGCATTGTCTGCAATTTAAATACTCATAGTATTTTCAATGTTCAGCTTCTATTATGCAGTTTTAATATCCCTATTTCCTCTTATTTCTTTTTGGCATCCCCATCACTATTGTGTATAGGTCTGACAGCCTTCTTCTTTTAATTGATTACTCTTGATTTTCTTATTAGAATATATGAGCCTCTGGATTATTAGAACTAACCAACGTACCTGACAGGGCATCCAATTTCTATTGGATTTTTTTTTTTATTGAGTTTACTACAAATACTGTGCTGTGCCTTGGCCATTCTGCCTCTGCCTGGAATGTACTCCCTTTCCCCTTCCTGTGAGTAGTACTTACTGATTCTTTCAAACTGCTGAGAAGTCTCATCACCCAAACATCTTCCTAGTTGGGCCAGATATCCTTCCCACAAAATTTTAAATCTTTCAGGCAGGGCTTGGTGGTGCCCACCTGTAATCCCAGCACTTGGGATGCTGAGGCAGGAGGACTGCTGTGAGTTCAAGACCAGCCTGGGCAACATAGTGAGTTCCAGGTCAGTCTCAACTACATAGTGAGACCCTGTCTCAAAACAAACAAACAAACTAAAAATTCAAATCTTTCAGGTCATAGTCTACTGTAAAATCATCTATATGTTTTTATTGTTTCCACTAGTGTGTGAGCTCCTTGAGGTTACAAACCACTTTATTCATCTTTGAATGCTTGGTAAGTTATACAATTTCTGAAATTTAGTAGAGGCTATTGTCTGAATATGTCTACTTCCCCAAAATTCATAAATTAAAATAGTGAACTTATCTTTAGAGGTAATGGTTTTAACAAGTTGGGTCTTTGATGGACATTATTGCTTGGATCTAGAATGTATCCCAAAGACCCATGTGTTAAAAACCTTGGTCCCCAGCATGGTGCTATTGGGAAATGTTGGAACCTTTAAGAAGTAGAGCCTAGTGAGAAGTCTGCAGGTCTTTGGATGCATATCCCTGAAGGGGAAGGAGAGATCCATCTTCTTTTGTTTTCTGAACATGAGGTGAGAAGTTTTTCTCTGCCTTGGGCTGCCATTATGATGTGCACCACAAACCAAAAGCAGCAGGCTAAGCAGTCACAGACTGAACCCTCCAAAGCAGTGAGTCAAAATAATGTTTTCTCTTTAGAAATTGATTATTTCAGGTGTTACTGATTGGAATTAGAATATATCCCCAAGACCCAATGTATCAAAGACTTAGTTCCAAGCCTGTAGGATAATTGAAAGGTTGTGCAGTTTTTAGGATGTGAGACCTAGTGGTAGACCACACGTCATTAGAGGAATGTTCTCTTGAAGGGGATTTTGGAAGACTAGTCTTTTTCTCTTTCTCTTGCTTTTGATTCACCGCCATGAAGTGAGCGCTTTGTTCTACCACACATTCCCACCAAGATGTACAGCTTTGCCTAATGTCCAAACACAATGGGCCAATTGATAATGAGGTGAAACCCCTGAAACTGTGAGCTACAATAAACCTTTTCTCCTTAGAAGGTGATCATCTCAGATATTTTGTTACAATGGTGAAAAGCTAATACAGTAGGTATTTGTGATAGTCACAGAAAGCTAACTAACATAGAAATTAGGGAATAAAGACAGAGTCTTCATGATTGATATTATTGCCTTTATAAAACAGGCCACAGAGAATGAACTAGCCAGTTTCACTACCCAAGGGCACAGTGAGAAGGTGCCATCTCTGAGGAATTTAACCTCTGAATGTGCAGGTTTTTGATCTTGGACTTCCCAGCCCCCCAAATTACGAGAAATGTATATTCACTGTTTATGTTGCCAAGTTTGTGGTATTTTATTATAACACCATCAATAGACTAAGAAAGTAAAAGTTTATTAGGAATTTGTTGAATCTGTTAAAATTAATATGAATAAATAGATTGACAGCATTTATGATCCTAATTATAAAAATGTCATATTCTAAACCAAAGTGAGAACAAAGCATTTCCTATTGTATTATTATCTTCACCCCTCAATCAGTTTCTCAGAGGAGAAACATTTACATTTCATTGGTCTCATTTCTTCCTTCACTTTCCCTAGTATGATTTAGATTTTTAAATGTTCCCACAGACTCCTGTGTTGAAAGCTTGGTCCCCAACTGGTGATGCTATTCGGAGGTATTAGAACATTTACGAGGTGGGGCCTAGTGGAAGGAAATTAAGTCACCGGGGTATGCCCTAGAGTGCATACTAGGACTCCAGTCAGTCTGTCTGTCTGTTCCCACCTCCCACTCATTCTTTCTCTCCATCTCTCTCTTTCCACATCCCAGCAGAAATGAGGTATACAGATTTCTTCTATAATGTGCTCCTTACCATGATATTATTGCCTAGCCACAAGCTCAAAGCAATGGAATAAGTTAACTATAGACTGAAACCTCTGACACCAAGAGCTAAAATAAAAATTTCCTCATTTTAATTTTATTTTCTTGGGTATTTTGTCACAGTGACAGAAAGCTAACACGCCTAAAAACGAATCATTTATTGAGCCCTTGCAGATCCTACTTCCACAATATCTACACATCTGTCTTCTCCTTCTAATTTCCATGCTATTTCCTTTGTGTCTTGAATCATCTCAACAACCCACTGTTCATTTCTCTCTTTTGTCCTTTATAGTTCACCTCCCACTTTAATATCACATTTTCTTTTTTTTTGGTACAGGGGATTGAACTCGGGTCCTTGCGCTTGCAAGGCAGGCCAATGAACCGCTGAGCTAAATCCCCAGCCCAATATCACATTTTCTCTAAGTGAAGTTTTGATGTACTTTCTGGATCAAAACCCGCAATGACTCCCCACTCTAAAATGTAAAACAGTAGTCCCCAAACCCTTAAAAATTATCACCCCCTCTCAGGTAAAACATTTGAGAATGCAGAGTCTCTAGACACACATCCATATTTATAATACAGGCAAAAATATGATTACAGTAAAATGTGGGATACATTCTAAAATGGGCATATATGTTCTAAATCTTAAGAAAAAGTGAAAAAATATTTTCAATGATTTTAATTTTATTAATGTTTTAAATGACTTTTTAGCTCTTGAAACTTGTGTGGCTAATATTATGTCACATGTGTACATTTACATGTGCTTGTTTTGTGTTTACATGCTTTATTTACCCATATTTAGATATTCATTCTTTTTAAAAATATCTGTTAACACTATAATACAGCAATTAAAGTTGCTTTTCTACATACAAATTCAGTTTATTTCAATACTTAGTTCAAGAGTCAGCATAACAAAAAACAATCAAAAAAAAATCTCAACATTTCACAAAAGAACATATTTTTGTGATATTTATGAAAAGGTTAATTGTAAACAAAATTGGATCTATACACCTACTAATATTAACTTTTAGAATAATATTTCCCAGGAGATCTTATCAATTAGCTTTATTTTTGTCTTGCAATGAATATGCATAAGGAAGACCTTGTACTTGGTATACAAGGAATACAGCTCTACCATTTTTTATTTAGTGTCATTTCCAATCTGTGGTTGTCTGAGAAAGTTTTAAAGCTATTTGTCATTTTGTGAAGATGAGTATACAGCTGACCTTTGAACAATCCAGGGATGGATGGATGCTAGCCATCACACAAAAATCCAAGAATAACTTTTGATTTCTCAAAAACTTTACCACTAGCCTGTTACTCTCTGGAAAAAGTACTGATAACAGAAATAATCAGCTAACATATATTTTGTGTATTAATATTCATCATATACAGTTTTATGAAATGAAAAATACACAAGAATTGCAAGACATCCCTTTTTTGCCATATGTAATATAAGTAGGAGACCAACTGCTCACGTGGAACTTATGAAGATATGTGTCCCATAGCATTTTAGTTGAACACTCATAACATTTTACCTCACCACAACAGCAAGAGGAGGAGGTGTTGTTATCACAGTAGTATAATATGTACTACAGATAATTTGGTGTAGTTGTGACGAAATTCTACATAGTTATGTTTCTTTAGATTTCTCTCAACTGTCAATGACACTGAGTCTAGCTTTGTGTTAATTTTGAAAAATTTAACTTTTTTTTTTTTTTCAGTGCTGGGGATTGAATTCAGGACCTCATACACACTGTACAAATGCTCTGCTACTGGACTAAATCTCTAACCCTTAATTTTGACTTCATTAAGTAGGTTGGTATGTATTCTATGGTGGTAAATAACAAAACCATTGTTTACATGTATTATGTATTCATGACATCATAATTTTTTCTTAAATTTTCAGTATTCCTAGATCACATTGTTCAACTACAAGTTTTTTCAAACTGTTGGAAAAAACAATAAAAATCTACATTAAAGTGGTCCTAACAGTACTCAAACCTGTGTTGTTTGAGGGCCAACAGTAGTTTTAAGTGACATACTCTAAAATCTCATCTAAATGAGCTCCTTTAACAGCAAACACAGTGAAAGTTGGCATGTTACAGTGAACAGTTCACTAACAGGTACACAAAGTGAAGAGCTTCTTTCACCCTTCAGCACAGTTTTTACTAAAGAATAATTCCCATCCTGTACATGAAATGCAACATATGATTTTAGATAGTGAAGAGATCAAGTTAAATCAAGAGTACAACTTAGTCTTGCTAAATTTCATTCTCTTACATATATCCTGAGGTTTCTTCCCACTTTGGAGAACACTAATATGAAGAATGAAATTCGTACTGCTGTTTCTGACTTCCAGGTGCTCTATAACTTGACCCAACCCAATTAAGAAGTACATCCCTGTATTTTACTCACTGCTGCCCTATACTGTATATACTCTTTATTGCATTCTGAGAGCTCTGATTCCATTTCTAAACATTCCCTTGGTCTGCCATTCCCCACTATGCATGTGCCTTCATTTTTCCTGGAATGTTCAACCCTCCCAATAGTTACATACCAGGTTTTTCTTCATAAACTCTCCATCCACATGGGTTTCATTCCCTTCATCTCATCTGAGCGAAGGTCCACAGGACTTGAAGGTTTTCTTCCGCAGCTGAGTTAGAAATAATTACATGCATGCATTGTCTGTCCTGTGAGTATGTTATAAACACTTTGAGAAGAGATGGTGGCTCTCATTAATTGTTTTGTTCCCAGCAATTACTCTGCAAACTTCTTGGCACAAAGTCGATATTCATTCAGAGGTAGATAGATACAATAAACAATATTAGCTTTGGGATCAGAGAGACTTGACTCATAAGGAAAGGATTAGCATTACAGTTACAATTTTGGAAGGGAAGAACTTTCTGTCATTTACAACTGTCAAGCAAGGGAGTGGTTCTAAATTTGCTTTCACAAGAAGTGATGAAGCAGGAGCTAGTTGACAATCTCTCATGGGAGTTGAGAAAGAAATTTCTTCATTTGAAGAAACATAAAATGATATTTTCTTCTACAGCATGAGTCTGTTATTTAGAACATAAAGAAAAGCCAATTCTCTAAAATCTATTCCCAAATAGAAGCTGTATTTCAAAATCATTTACCATCTCTCAGCTACATTGACCATTTCAGACTTTAATTATTGATCAACACAGGTACCATTTTAAAAATAAATCATTTTTGGGGATAAGTTTGGCCATCCTTTTACATATTAACTAGTTGGTAATTGGTTATACAAAAGATTTTTTTAGAGGAGGTTGCCCCTCTGATAATAAGGAATATAGAACCCATTATTCAGTGTGATGTTACCTTGCCAGCTTCTGTAGGAACAGATAGCTGGGACACAAGCAGTTATATAATTTATTGTTGGACTAGTTTGACCATTTTTCACATAGAGATTTGCCTATTTAACAGAGAATAATTAACACTTGTGAATATCATATGTGACTAGAACTATTAATACATTACCAATATAAAAGTATAAAACACACACACACACACACACACACACACACACACACACACACACATGCAAGCACACGTGCATGTCCATAAACTTTTATGGGGCTTGAAATACTTAGGATTAGTCTCTTCTGAAAGATAATGGCGGCAATAAACACTTGAATTAAAACCTATGTTTCTAGAAGATGCCTCATACATATGAGTGATCTCTTAATCCAGTTTAGAGATAACACAGGCTTGTTACTAAATAGGAATGGTGAGAATGAAAAATGATTCAGGACCTTAACTTTGCTTAAAAATAAAAGATTCATGATGCTAAGGAGGTTGAACACAGAGCACAGCAATTCAAACTCATCCCTTATGAAAGGCCCTGTCCAGTGCCACCCATAACTCCTAATAAGCTTCCTCCTGGAAGTATAGGGCCCATGAGCAATCCGAACCAGCCTCTACACATGTCATAAACTCTGCCACTTTTGGATTCTGTCAGGCATCACACCTGACATAGTTAACTTATACATAGCAAAAGTTTACTTTGGCTCCTGGTTTTGGAGGTTCCGATCCACGATCTATTGGCCCCATTGCCCTTGGGCCTGTGATGATTCAGCACATTACGGTGAGAGTGCATGGTAGAGCAAAACCAGCCAGCTCATGGCCAGAGAGGAAAAAAGAAAGGAACAGAGTCTCACCATTTCCTTCAAGGCCAGGTCCCCAGTGAACTAGACTTCTCCATGGGCCCCTCTTCTTAAAGGTCCACCAGTTTCTGACGGTGCCACCCTGGGTACCAGTCCTTCAGCACATGGGCTGGTGGGGGACATTCAAGATCCAAACTACTGCAACTACCTAAGGAAGAGCATCTGATATTTGCATGGAAGGGAATTTTAGTGCTTATGAAATGAATCAAATCAAAGTACATACTACTTCTCCACTTTAACCAGTGCCTTTATATTATGCTTACTTACCATGTTCACTCAGTCTTCTTTCCTCTATTTATTTTTTTCAAAGTAGAGCGAAAATAAATATTGTCTACCCTAGAATTCCACAAATTATAGTATAAGCTTTTTTAAGATGTGGAGTTTTGATTCTTTGTTTGTTTGTTTGTTTTTTGATACAGGGTCTCACTATGTAGTTGAGAATGACCTGGAACTCACTATGTAGGCCAGGCTGGTCTCGAACTCACAGCAATCCTCCTGCCTCAGCCTCACAAGTGCTGGGATTACAGGAGTGCACCACCACGTGCAGCTGAGTTTTGATTCTTGTCACAGAGCCACTGATATTTTAAGAGTGAGAAGTTGTTCCATGTCCAACAGGAAAATAAGAAGGAGAGGGAGAAGAGGAAAGATGGAAGGAAATAAGGTAGGAAAGGAGTGAGAGGAAGGGAAGAAGGAAAAGTCAAAACAGAAAAGAAAAAACTTTTCCCTATGTAATTTTTACTTAATTTTATATTACAGAACAATTTTAGGAGTCTCTAGTCCAGTGGTTTTCCAAGTGTGAGGCAGGCAGCAGAACCACAAAGCTAAATCCCTGGTGAAAGCTACTGCATCCATATCTTTACAGTAACTTTCTTTTTCTCTTTCTCCCCCTCCTCCTTTTCCTTCTCACTTTCTTCTCTCTCTTCTCTATTGAAATCATATTTTATATATAAAATAATAAAGTGAAATTTGTTTTCTCGTTATTACATGCCTTGTCTATTTTCTTAGCTAATATAAGAATCTTGTGGGCAGACAAATAGTTGTGATTCATCTACATACCTCAAATGCAAATTGGCATAATGCCGGAAACATTTAATAAATATTTATTAATGAAAAAGTAAATAAATAGTTTTCTTATGAAAAGAAAACTGTGTTTAGAATGTGCAAGCACATCAATTTAGCGGTGGTGGATATTTGATTGTTGTTATATGAACTTTGTGTTACAAATTCATCTAGTACTGCAAATATGAAATGTATAATATCTCAAGCACAGTAGAAGCTAATTAATATCATTAAGAAAAGCAATTCAAATCAAGTATCCTTTTAATTTGAGATTAATATTATCAGTTTGCTACATTAAGGAAAATCAAACTCTTAGGTCAGTACGAGGTCCTTATAACATTCAGTAAGTCACAGTTGATTATGATAATATTGATATCAGGATTATAATATATTTAGGTAGAGAATTCACTGCAGAATTTTATGTTATTCCCAGAAATCCAAAACAAAGTTAGAAGGATTAGAAAATTGACAAATATTCATTTATAACCAATATACTAGAAAATATATGTTATTGCAGAAATATGATGAAATTTGAAAATGCTAAAAAAGACCATAAAATCAAACACTGACAGTTAAAATCAATTTCTTTTGTGAGCACAGATTTATGGCTTAGTTAATCAATATTTGAATTAAGTGTGTGTAGCTTAGTTGTTAAGTCATTTTTCTGCAAATGGCAAATTAATATTAATGAGAAATCCAATGACATCCAGCAGCAGAATTTTGTCACGGGGCTAGAGTGATCATTGATCTTAATTGTAAATATTAATATAATGTAATTTTTTTCAGTTTATGGCAATATTGCCTAGAAACTGCAAGACCTAAATCAGATGAGATTATTGTGGGAGATTTGAAGGCAAAGCTGTCAACAGTGACTGGTTAGCAAAATTCAATCACTCTCCAGTATCTGGCAGATGATTATGAATGATTACCTCCCTCATAACAACTAGCTGACCCTTGGAATTCTATGTTTTGCAGGTGTGGCTAGTCTGTCCAAAGAACTTTTTGGCATCAGAGATGGAGTAGTTCATTCTGAACAAGTAATTCAATCATGAGGCCAAGACGCAGTGTCATCCAATTCAGCTGGGAAATTGCTCTGGGGAGGGAAGAGCAGAGAGCAGGGCTTGGGAGGAGTGATCGTAGATGATCCCTCCCAGCATTCTCTGTGATGCCCAGGATCTTGGCTAAGATGCTTGATAAAATGTGGACAGGGTGTGTTAATGAGCATAGGCCTGATAGAATGAAAACAGGATATCTCATAATCTTAGAGGAGAGAAGATGTTCATTGTTTAGAATGTGCAAGATTTCTCAAGGTCTTGGGGGCACTTTAGTCCAGATAACAGTATTCCAAAGCCTAATTTACATGCCTCAGAAACACAGAACAAAAAGTGGCTCTTCCCTGTCACCCCTGGCAAGGTCCTCAGACCAAACTTACTCTCTCGGGCACCTCTGTTTCAGAAGGAGTATGAGGCACATGGCAATATTCTATTTTTGTCTTGTGTAAGTGAGGCTAGCTCTTCCAAGTTCTGTGACTAAAATCTATTTTGTGTTTCTTAGGATAAAGGATACATATTACTGGTGGATCTGTCATTAATAATAACTTTTATGAATCACCTGCCTTTGACAGGAAGTTAGCATCAAAATAAAAATTACATATGAAGTATGTGTCTGCATATTTTGCTGGGCTTGAAACAAATTTATAATGAACTTTTAAATTGAGATTTTTTTCAAAGTCATTGAATTGATGTACTTCATTCTTACTCTTATTGCTTTAGGAAGCAGTGTCAATTTTTTATAATCTCTAGTGACACTAACCTCACTTTTTTCTTTAAAGAATTTCAAATTAGGTATGTTTGTCTGATTATTTGGTACTGGGGGTAGAACTCAGGACCTTGCTCTTGCAAGGCAGGCAGGGGCATCTGAGCTAAATCCCCGCCCTCCCATGTATTTATTTTAATTTGACGCGTTAGACAGGCTTTATTTCTTAAGAAATATATGTCAAGGGCCTGGGATTTAGCTCAATGGTTCTGTGCAAGCATAAAGTCCTGAGTTTGATCCCCGGTACAACAAAAAAATACATTTATATGACACTATCGGGCCAGGGATTTAACTCAGTGTTTTTGCCACTTGCCTGGCAAATGCAAGGTCCCAAATTCGACACCCCCCAAAAGAGTCAACTTATTGGGTAATCTTTTGACAAAAAAATAATTTTGTTAAAATTATCCTTCAAAAGGTAAGAGAGAAAGCAAGTATAATTTAAAAACCACCAAGTTAACTGCCCATAATTCCTTAAAACAAAAAACATTAGTGATTTCATAATGAGGCTTTTGCCTGTCAGACAAAAGAGCATAAATGCAGATGTAGGACAGAAAAATTAATGTATATTATCGAACTTAATATTTCTATTTGTTCCTAGTAGGGTATAAACTATACTCCCTGACAATCAAAGCCTTATGTTTAACTCAAAGAAAGTATTCTTTTTCAAATTACATCAGATAATATTTTATGTATGTTTGGAAATAAAATTTTCCTCACTAATTCTACTTTTAAAGTGCTTTTCTGCCATAGCCGTATATATTTATATAACATTTTTAAACATACGTGTGCTGTATGGTGCTTTGGTTATTGAATGAGTGCAAAGCTTACATTAAATGTATTTTTGTAATAGAACAGAATGGAAATATTAAATAAAATGAGCAATTATGTAAATATTAATATGAACATATTTTTTATATTTGTTCTTTACACACATAATTTAGATATATAAATAAAGACATACATAAAAGAAATTGTGGGGGAATGGAAGAGTCATAGAAAAGATTCCACTAAAAATAAACAAAAGCGCCAGGCATGGTGGCACACACCTGTAATCCTAGCACTCGGGAGGCTGAGGCAGGAGGATCACTGAGTTCGAGACCAGCCTGGGCTACATAGTGACTTCCAGGTCAGTCTCAACTGCAAAGTGAGACCCTGTCTCAAAACGCCAAAAATAAATAAATAAATGAAATAAAGCCTATATGCTTATTTATATAAAGTTATAAATGACTGTATAGAAAAATATGAGATAAAGATGGTTTCAGGGAACATGATTCTAGGAAGGGAGCAGAGCAGAAAGCATTAGATATTATACTCCATAAATAGATAACAATTACCCTACATCTGCTTGGTGTAACTATTTTAGAACTCTAAAGTCTGTCAAAGGGTTGCAAATTTCAGGGGGAAGCTTAAACAATGAACTGCAATTAATTTGTATCAGCTAGGTAACTTTGATTGATTTCAGCTTGTAGCTCAGTTGTAGATGCCCATTCCCTACTCCAGTTCTGTAGTGTACAACTGTAGACAGTTTTCCTGGAGCAGCCTCTTTGGAACCTGCCAGAAGCTGGCATTGACAATAAAGACCTTATCCTCCAAATGTCATCCTTTCCCAATAAACCAAGACCAAGACAGACCTTCCAAAAGATTCACTAATTTCACAGATTTCCATTTCCAAAAGCACATAAATATTTCTACCTCCAAACTGTAGTGTACCTCTCTCTTGCCAACACTCAACTGCTTTGAGTGTGTACTTCTAAATTTCTGCCTAATAAATCACTTCATGACTCTTTAAAACAAGAAGAAAGGCAAGGAAACTAAGCAACACAATAAACCGAACGGATCTAACAGAAATACTCAGGACAGTGTACTTAGTAACAGAAAACTCATTCTTTCCAAGTGAACATGAGGTATTTTCCAAGATAGACTCCACATTAGGCCACAAGTTAATTCTCAATAGACTTTAAAAGACAGATATATTAGAAAGTGTCTTCTACTACAATAGGGTGAGGGAGATGACTTCTAGAAGTGAGTGTTTTAATTTGGCATGAGAAAAATGACCTAAGTTTGATTGTGTAAAACTCTCTTAGTGTGCTGGGGTCTGGTGAATCTTATGTTAGAAGCTTGTAAAATGTGTGTTATGCAGATTTTTGGCTTAATAGGGTTATTTTATTTAAAAAGCAGGATGAAATTAGAAATCAGTAAAACCCCAAATATCAGAAAATTCACAAATTTGTGAAAATTTTAAAAATACATTCTTAATTCATCAAAGAAGAAATCACAAAGAAAATTAGAGAATGCTTAGGAATGAAAATGGAAGCATAACATACCAAAATTTATAAGAAGAAATGCAGTGCTGGTGAGATATTTATAGCTATAAATATACTAAAAAGAAAATAAGTTTCAATTTAAAAATCTATATTGCAATTCAGGAACTAGAAAAAAGAATCATCTATAATCCCAGAAGTCTGGGAGATTGAGACAGGAGGATTGCAAATTGGATCCCAGCCTGATCAACTTGGCAACCTAAGGAGACCATACCTCAAAAATAAAAAAATAGACATAAAAAAAGAGCTGGGCATAAAGTTTAGGGTGAAGGCCCTGGTTTGAATCCCTCACACCGGGAAAGAAAGGGAAAGAGAAAAAGATGGGGGGAGGGGAGAGATTGCCAAAAGCTAACCTAAGTAAGGAAATAAGAAAATAAGATTCAAGATATATCATGTAAAGGTACAAATTCCCACTGATGAATGTCATCATATTGTACACCTAAAAGGTACCCATGAAAGTAATTAAAAAAGAAAAGATTAGAAGCCGGGCATGGTGGCACATGCCTGTAATCCCAGCACTCGGGAGGCTGAGGCAGGAGGATCGCTGTGAGTTCGAGACCAGCCTGGGCTACATAGTGAGCTTCAGGTCAGTCTCAACTACATAGTGAGACCCTGTCTCAAAAAACCAAAAAAAAAAAGATGATTATGGATTTTGTCATGCACTCTGTGGATGGGATATAGCATACTAATTTTCATAGATTAAACCATTCTTGCATCCCTAAGAAATCCCACTTGATTGTGGTGTGTAATATCCTTTGATGTGTTGCTGAATTTGAGTTGCTAGTGTTTTGTTGAGAAATTTTGTGCTGTGTATGTCCTTATTGAGGTAATGACTCAATGCATTCAAAATTGTCCTCTCCCCTTGCATAGAAAACACATAAAAAAAAAAAAAAAAAAAAAAAAAAAAAAGAGATTAGAACAGAGATAAACAAAATAAAGAAAACAAAAATAAAAAAAACCAAAGATCAACAAAATTAACATTTAACTACAGTGACCAAAAAATTAATAAAAGGTTCAAATTCCTAATATCAGAAAAGAAAGTCAGAGGCATTACTGCCTGTTCTACAGAAATAGAAAAGATGATAACAAAACACCACGAAAATCACATGGCAACAGATTAAGTGATGTGGCTGAAATGAAAAATAAGTAACCTAGAAAGAAAATTAAATAAAAATCTCCATTTATGAAAAGAAGAAAATACTTAGGTCTTATCTAAGGATGTTCTTATGGTTTAGATCCTATATATCCTCAAAAGTCTCATGCATTCAGGGGCAGGGCTTGCAGAAAGTCCTTGGATCATGGGGGCACTACTGGACTAATCCACAGATCAATCAGTTTATAGCCGTGTACTGTTGGGAGGTGGGGCCGAGTTGGAGGAA
Organism: Fukomys damarensis; assembly: GCF_012274545.1. NCBI lineage: Eukaryota > Metazoa > Chordata > Mammalia > Rodentia > Bathyergidae > Fukomys > Fukomys damarensis. The sequence continues at coordinate 43,129,534 of NW_022900950.1, read as the reverse complement.
GTGGTCACTGGGCGTGTGCCTTTGGAGGGTTCCTCTCTCACTATGGCTCTTCTCTGCTCCCCGGTTGTCATGGGTTGAGGAGTTTGCCTTTGCATGCCCTTCCACCATGTCATTTTTTGCCTTGGAGCCAGTAATCTGTGGAAACTCTGAGCCAACATAAACTTCTCCTCCTATAAGTTGTGAGTGTCAGGTATTTCATCCCCGCAACTGAAAGGTGACTGAACAGAGTTGAAAGACTTGTATAATGAAAACTAGAAAACATTGCTGAAAGAAATGAAAGAACGTACCAATAAATAGAAAGCCATTTCTTGTTTATGTATTAGAGGACTTACTCTTAAGAGCTCAATATTACTCAAAGTGATCTACAAATTAAATGTAAAATCTTATGAAAATCTTAATAACATTTGTAGAAATGTAAGTAGCCATCCTAAAATTCATATTGACTCTCAAGAGACCCCAAATACCCCAAGTTGTATTTTTCCTTGGGAAAGAATTAAATCAAAAGACTGAAGCTTACTAATTTCAAATTTTACTACAAAATATGGTAGTAAAAACAGTGTGGTACTGACATAAGCCAGACCTATAGGCCACTACCCTGCAAAAGAATAAGGGGCCCCAAATAAACCCCTTGTACATATGGAGCCCTTGTGTATATGGTTAAATGATTTTTGACAAGAGTGCTAAGATTGAAGGCAATCTTTCCAACAAATAGTGCTGGAAAAAGTGGATAATGACATGAAAAAGAATGAAGTTGGGCTTTTGCCTAAAATCATAAAATTTAACTAAAAATAGATCAAAGATGATCTAAAAGAACTACTATAAAATTCATGTAAGGAAATATAGGGTAAACTAGGACATTGGATTTGGCAGCACATTCTTAGATAAGATATCAAAGGCACTAGCAACAAAAGAAAAAGATAAATTATTTTAAAATAAATTTCAGTGTCTCAAGGAACACTATCACAGAATTAAAAAACAACTGAGTGAGGAAAATATTTGCAAATCGTATGTGCTAAGGGATTGATACATCCATAATACATACAGAACTTTAAAAATCTCAATAATAAAAAACAAGTAGCTACTAAAAAATGGGCAGAGGAACTGAATAGGCATTTTCTGAAGGAAGTTATATGAATGGCCAGTAAGCACCTAAGAAGCGTTTAACATTATTAATCATTAGGTAAGTTCAAATCACATGATGCCCACTGAGGTACCACCTGAGTCTCATTAAGGTGACTACTATTCCAAAACTTGCAAATAACAAGTGTTTTTGAGAAATTGGAACCCTCATGTGAACGGTGGGAATATAAAATGGTATAGCTGCACTGGAAAGCAATGAGGCTGTTCCACAAAATATTAAAAGTAGAATTATATGATCTAGTAATTCTTTTGGGTGTTTTCCCAAAAGAATCAAAGGCAACATCTTGAGGAGATATCTGTGTACCAAATTTCATGGCAGTACTATTATAGCTAGAATGTGGAAGCAACTTAAATGTCCAATGATAGATTGATGGACAATGGATAATGGATAAGCACAATGTGATCTACACATAAAATGTTCTCATATTGGGCTTTAAAGGGAAGGGAATTTTGATACATGCTACAACATGGATAAACCTTGAGAACATTAGGCTAAGGATATTAGATTAGTCACCAAAAGTCAAATATCATATGATTGAATTTATCATGAGGTACTTACAGTAGTCAAGATTACAGAGACAGAAAACAGCATGGTGGTTGCCAGGAGTTGGGGGGATGGTGGAAAGGGGAGTTACTATTTAGTGAGTGCAGAGTTTCCACTTTGCAAGATGAGAAAAGTTCTGAAGATGGACTATCATTTTCTCATTAGATGCAGTGTGTATTATCAACAGGAATTTCACTGAAGTCCGTATTGTGTTCTCATTGCATCTTATCAGGCGGTACAGAATTTCAGTGTGTCTGACTACTGATGATATGCATTTCGATTTGATTAAAATGGTGTTTTCACTGTAAAATTATTCCTTTCCCTTTTCTGTTGAGTATTTGGTGGGAAGACAACTTGGAGCTCAAAATGTCCCATTTCTCATCAAGCTTTATTTCACTTATTCAAGACTTAAGGCTTCATATTTTATTCAATGAGTGATAATATATTGCTGGCATTATTTCTTTGAATGTTCAAATTGTCCTGGGCTTCATTGGTGGAAGAACATCCAAGCTGGCCTTGTGTGCTTTGGCTAATTCTCCGTCATTCTGAGGATTTGCTTGTTTTCTGTCACGAGATATTCCAGGCTCATTTCACACACTCCCCTCAACAGTCCATGAATTTTCTAGCTTGCCAAAATGCACTTAACTTCCCATTGGTCTCTCACAAATATGGAGGTCAAATGTCATGGTCGCTTATCATCAATCATTGTTTTTACTTAGAGGAGGGAAAATCAGTTGTCACAGGTTTTCCAAAATGAGAAAATAAAACAGAGAAGCCCCCGATTTTTCTGATATTCAGGACTACTTTGCCCATTTATTATACTCCTTATCTTGTAACTTGAGACATTTAAGTGATTCAGTGTGCCCATTCACATTGCATCATTTTGGCTAAAAGACATGCTTTTAGGTTAAATTTGAGTCAAAAACGAATTTCCAAGGAAAGGAAAGATAGAAGAGTAATTCCATCTATAGTACAAGTAAGAATTTCTAGTCTTTATGTCTCCTCTGCTGTAACCCAAATGAAAACAAAAAGGAGCAATGAAAAGCGCCCCTGAGGTGCAGAGGAGAGTCCTGCAGTAGGCAGAGTGGAGAGAGCAAGGGAGCACTCACGGAAATCCCTGAACTAAGTCTTAAAGAATGACGGAGATTTTCTTTGGCACAGAGAACTTCATTACTTCATGATGAAGTCTGGGAAAAAATATTGAAGCTTTGACTTATTCTTTCTAGTTTTAATTTTTTTCTTATAGAATTCATTACTATGTTTCAGCACTTAAGTCCTCGGAGTGGTGAGGATCACATGGATACATTGAACCCAGTAATCCTGTACTGTAGTTGTCATTCATTCTCAATAGCAAAACTTCTATTTGAATTTAAAAGCCAGAAACTCCTTATGAGGTGTGAATAGAGCCCAGGAGATGGGCCCACTAGTGCTGAGGTTGGGTCCTGACTGAGTTTTACCCCTAGTGTGCTTCTGAGAAGGACAAAACCTCTCTAAGTCTCTTTTCCTGGTTAACAGATGACAATAGTCCTTCTTTCTCACCTCACACGGCTGTTGTGAAGATGAGAGAGAACATCTGAAAGTACATTCTAATCTGCTACATGTCCTTCAAATGTGAGGTGTTACCTCCAAGAATGTCTAGTACAGAGATGGGCATATGGCAAAAACTTATGATTTTTAAAACATGGTGTTTATTTTGAATACTTGTAAATTTAAATGCTTGTAAATTACATACTTGGAAATGTGTAAAGATAGTAGACAGAGTTTTCATAAACCTCAATTTTATTTTCTCTTAATATCATCTTATGTTCCTGGGGTAAATATCTCCACACTAAGAAACCAGCAGTGGTACAGTACTAGCAACTAATTGCAGACTTTCACCAAACTTATTCCACTTTATTATTAATTTTTCATTAATATTCTTTTCCACTTCCAAGATCCGCTGCAGGGTACCATGTGGCATTTAGTCCTGGTGTCTCCTGAGTCTTCTCTGATCTGGGGCAGTTTCTCTGTCTGTCTTTGTTTTTCCTGATCTTGTGAGGTTTGAGGAGTTCTGGTCAGGTATTTAGTAGAGTGGCCCCTAGTGTGTTTTGGTCTGTTGTTTAGACAGGGTTATGGGTTTTTGGAAAGGATATCACAGAGGTGAGATGATTATATCACATCGGGGGTAGTTGGTGTCCACATCACATCACTGGTGAAGTTCACTGTCACCTGGGTAAGGTAGGGTCTATAAGGTTCCCCAACTCTAAAGTTACTTGGTTTTCCGTCCCCTATCCTAGTCTTTTAAGGATGAGGGTAACAACCTCCCATCTCATGGGTGGAGTAGGCAGGGTGATATCTGCATATATCATTTGGAATTCTGACAGGAAACCTTTTAACTATCAAATGGTCGAAGCAATACTGATTGATAATAAGTTCCTTTGTTATTCTCTGCTTACTTAAGTTTGATACGAATGAGAAGATAAACCTTTCAGCCAACTGGCAGAATGTAGATGGAAGATGAAGTCACTAAAGCCCTAGAAAATCCACCAATAACAGAGTAAGTTTTTTCCATGCCTGAGAATTATTATTCCGACCACACCAGCTCCCAAAAGTGGAGTTTCCTGATGCAGCAAACCATACTCTGAGAACACCAGTAGGTGCTGCTGTTGTGCAATACCCGTGTAGCTTTTCCTTCAGTCTTGGTGTGAACACTGAACTCTTGCTGTACTCATGAAGCAACATGCTATATCTATCATTTCAATTCTGCCCATGGAAGATATTTATAAAACTCATATAAGAAAAGTGTTTGTTCATTTTCTATAATTTGATCAAGACAAAATGGTGGATGAAGGTTTCTACGTCAAAGTCTAGAGAATATTATAGCAGAAATATAGGAAAATATTTTAATTTACTATTTTGTTCATACGCTTCCTCGTGTTTGGTACTTATGTGTAACTATACTTTCTCAACAGTACATATGTATAATAATGTAAAGAATTAGAAGGATGTTGATTTTTTTGTAGACTACTATATTTTGTATTTTATGTACAAAAGTTATTTTTAGCCAGGGATGTAACTCAGTGGTTCCGCCGCCTGCCTTGCAAGAGCAAGGACCCTAGTTCAATCCCAGTACCAAAAAAAGTTATTTTTAAAAGTAGTTATTAGAGTTGATGTAAGTCAATGACGGACATTCCATTTAATAATGATATTAAAGACTCTGGGAATCATGTTACTACTGTGTCTTCTCTAAGGCACTCAAGGTGCTTTCACATCACAACGTTACTTAAGATGACCATCTGGGCCTCAAATTACAGTCTACCTAATTTTAGGTGGCTGAACTGGATTGTCAAGATAGGTTCAGAGATACACAGGGAGGAAGGAGAGCCTAATTAGAGGAAAGAAAATCTACCGTTCAGAGGCTTCACCAACAGATTTCTTGAGCTCAGAGTAAATATGTATTTCTATCTCTTCTTCCATGTTCAGTTTTCATTAAAATGTATCAGAATGCTAGAGATTTTTTCCATTGGGGAATTTATTTGGCCACCTATTATTATTATTATTACTATTGTTATTATTTTGTATAGCAAAGAGAATAAGGCAACAAACAGTATAAATTCTGATACTTTATATGAAAACCTTACTCCGAATTTGGCTTCTCTTTCAAAAGAAATTGTAAAAAAAATCATAGATTTGATTTTGAATAATCATCTTTTAAAAAGAAAGTTCATTTGATTTTATATGCTATGTCTAATATAGATAAATCATAATTTTACATAGGCATGAGTGTGTTGGATTATTTATTAGTAAATGATAGCATAAAAAGCCTTTTTCCAAATATTATCTATTATTTATTCAGAAGTTTACTACATGTTGGGCAAAATTTTAAGAACACATTATTTCATTTAGTCTCTAAAATAACATAGCGAGCAGATATCATCTTCATTTTGCAGATGAACAAATTAAGTCTTAGACACAGACTATATACCTTATCTGAAACCAGTGAGTGGCATGCTCAGAATCTGCCTAATGTAAATTACAATGGCCTTCTCAGGTTGGGATGGCTGAATCAAATACAGCTTAAACCTGTGTGGTGGCAGTAAGTCAACATGCTATCTCTTATTCTTCTACTTCCACATCTCAACACTTCACCCCACAAACTGTAGAAAGCATCTGGACAAAATGAAATTTCTCTTTAATATAAAACAAACAAATCTCCTGGGTTTAGGTCACTGTACTGTGTTAAGTTTAGAGTTTCATCTTAGCATGTTCCTGCTAAACCAATTTTACCCTGAAATTCATTTTAAAATGGTGCAGAGACTTGCAGTGTAGATTTGAATATACTAGACTGTCTCTTACTAAATGAGTTATGCAGGACCTGACTGCGAAAGTAAAAAATTTAAAACTAATAGTTTGGGTTAATTTAGTACATTGGGAAGCTAGACATCAGATTATTCTATCTCTCTTTGGAACTGTTTAGCACTGATCAGTACCACAGAATTAATATTACAGCTTTAAAAAAATTAAAGAGGGTGCTATTTTCACCTAAGTGGTACAAGAATAAAAAATAGTGGGAAAGTTAGTCAATGGAAAAATTTTGTGTGTATCCCTCAATCTATCTCCCTGCTGGGGCTTGCTGAGCATTCAAAAGGTTTTTCTCAAATAGTGTCAGTTAACATACTATCGCAAGGAATCCTCTGATACCAACCTCATGGGCTGATGTTGATCATTTTATCAGTCTCATTATGCAAGCTCTAAGTGAGCCACTGCTATAGACTGAAAGTTGGTGCCTCTCTCAAATTCATACGTTGAGATCGAATCTTCAGTGTTCTGGTATGTGAAGGTGCAGCTTTTTGGAGATTATTATGTTAGGAGGGCAATGCCCTGATGAAGAGTATCAGTGTTCTTAAAAAAGAGACCCAGAGAGCTGATCCCTCACCTTTTCTGCTATGAGAGGACACATCAAAAGAAGATGTTTTCCATAAACTAGGAAGCAGATCCTCACCAGATACTGAATCTGCTGGCACACTGATCATGGACTGCTTAGAACTGTAAGAAATAAATTTCTATTGTTTATAAGTCACCTGATGTTTGGTATTTTGTTATAGCAGCATGAATGGACTAAGACATATGACTTTGTTGGAAGAGAGAATAAGATGACCAGATTCTTCATTTTACAGTGTTACTTTTTCAAAGCCAAACAAAAATTTGGCTGCTAAATCAAGCCTGGAACTGGGTGCCGTGAATGTCTACCTCTATATTTAAAATTGTCTCAGAATTACTTTCATGCCTCCCTCTTTCCTGCTTTTTTAAACACAAAAATGTAAGCTAAAGCACATCAATCAAACACTGGATATTTACTCTCTGTTCTGTTTAACCAGACTCGAAGTCTTTGAATCAAGGAAATCAGATTGTTCTTCTCTTCACGGCACCATAATTATTTTTGAGCCATATCCAGGTTCGAATAAGACTTGTGACATTTGCAGACCACCACAAGCAGCTGTGGTAAGTAAAAGCTTGAACTCTTGAAGTTACATATACTATACATAATTTCTGATCATGAAAATGAAAGAAATATTGACCCACACTTGTAAAAACAAAAGAAAAATGATATGATGGGGGGGTTTATCTTTGCTATAGCAAAGATAGACTGTGGACTCCTTTTGCTTACTGACATTTTTAGTATACTCTGCTACACCAGACCTGTCCCCATGTTAATGCATTAAGAGTAGAGATACTTGGGATGCTCATCAGTTATTAACAGAAATATGAAAGTTAAACAGAAATCTCATAGGCACCCTTTATACTTGAAAGAAAAATCACTGGAAATCCTTTTTTTTTTTTTCCTTCTGTACTTCTGCCACTAGGAGGCTTCCTATCTCAAGAAACAAATGCTTAAAATTCAGGAAAATCATATTGTAATTGAAGCATGATCATTAACCACTTAACAGTTTACCACCAGCGAGCCTCACTTGGGCAGTGCAGCTGTTTACACACTGACTGACCTGAGCGTCAGTGGGCAGGTGTTATTTTAACCAGTCGACTCTTGTATGGAATAAATTTGATGAAATTACTTTTATAGTTCTTGTTATCTTATAAAATTAATGAAAAAAATATGCAATTTCTGGTCATCTTATAGTTAAATAACTGGATGTGGTAAGTGGTTAATTAAATCCTTGCCAATTACTAATATGAATATGGGAATTGATTTGCACCATGTCAAGTGAGTAGCTGGATATAATGGTGAGTAATTTTACTAAATAGACACTGCCTAGCACAAATAGATTATAATAGAAGTGGTATCTGAGTCATAATTAGTATGTTCGAGGGCCATGCTCAAAATTCAAACTCAAGTCTTTGATTTCCCACATAAGGTGTTCTGCACTGCGGAGCACTGCAATTTTGTTACAGCAGAAAATGGTCCTGGCTCCTTTTGTAAGACAGATCCCTCTAAAGGTAGGGTAGCAGGGTATGCTATGTGTTCTTTCTTAAACTAGACATTATGTGGGCTTTTTATTTTAATATTTTGGCTCATATTATTTCTCTAAATGATATAAAAATCATGCTAAATAGATGAAAGTTGCCATTTTGAGAAGTTTTCTTTAGAACACAGTGTAATAATACCTTTTAAGTGTATTAGTTTATCTTTTTAAAGATCAGCCTAACTTTTGAATCAGTTAAACTCTGATGAATTAACAAATTCCAGTCCCCTTAGCAAGAGGAGGCTACAATGGGACAGATATGAGACCAATAGTTCAGTGAGAGGAGGCCAAGATTTCACCAAAGATTCTGCAGAAATGAGAGAGCCTCACTGGAGAGTTCTGAGGAGTTACAGAAATGCTAAAGAGACAGTGAACCCCAGGTTAGGCTTCTGGGATCTGTTGGACCCAGAAATGTCAAGGTAGTACAAGGGATTTCTGTCTCTGGCTCTGTCTCCCTGCTCCCCTACTCTGATGTCTATATTGTATACTGCTCTTAACACCATTTTTATTCTTAACTTTTGTGTTTCTTGCCAGTTTGCCCAGGCTCTTCAGCTTTTACCACATAGAGACATCGATCTTTCAAATACACAACTAGCCAAATAGCATTTTCTTACCATCTACTCGTCCACTCTAGTTGGCAGGTCACTCAAGTATAGCATTCAAGTCAAATGAGCACTAACTGCTGAAAATTAGTTCTCCTCTTTCTTTTGTGGTCCAGTACCACAGTCCTAGTGTTTCTGGTATACTGTTGGCAAAACAATAATATTTAACTAATATCACAATATTAATTGATAGTTAACATTTATTTTGTGATGGTTCCTATCATGGTTTCTGAAGGGGGTCAATAAGTAGTAACCTTCTTCTCTGCCATAATCTGAATAAATTGAGGGGTAGGAGATGGCAGTGACCAAAATATCATCTTTGTCACTGATGACAGCTAGTTTGTTGTATGTAACTTAGTGAGAGGCGAGTGGGCCTGCAAACAGAATACTGAGCTCAACAGATTTGTCCACTGGGCTCAGGCTCAGCAGCGTGACCCAGGCACTTCTTCTGGCAGAGGCACTGTGAAAGATTTCCCCACAAAGCAGAGCAGAGCTCACTGAGCATACCAGGGATGTTTCTGCCAATTCTCCAATTGTCCCAGGTGCTCAGGTTATTGGACACAGGCCAGGACCCTGGCAGGAAGAGTCTTCCTAGTAAAAACCAAAGAACTAGGAAGAAGCATTTTCCTGTCCCAATTTACTACGGCTATAATAGGGAATTATTTACAGTAGGTAAATTAATGCTTGCTAAACTCCTCTTTAGCATTATAATGTAAAGGGCCAGGGGTTTAGCTCAGTGGTGCTACTGCCTACCTCACAAGTGCGAGGTCTTGAGTTTGATCCTGGGTACCAAAAAAAGACTTATAATACCAAGTTAAAATTTTCAGTTTTGGCTTTCTTTTGTTAGATCATTTGATTAGTACATTTGACTCATACACAGTATACTTTATTTGGTGAGGGGAATATTTAAGATTTTTAAATATCATAGAAACAAACCTTTGTGAATTCTATCAGAAGGTACAACTGATTGGTGGTATATATTGTTTCCTACAAAAAATAGTTCTTATATCTTTCTATAGTATAATGCTTATCTTTCTATATATTAGGGAAATACAAAAACAAAAACAGAAAACATAGTGATGGTACTGAAAAAGCTTTAAATGGTTTTTAATGCTGGAAGAAAGAAAATCAGTTTAAAAGTAGTACAAGTATGATTCAATATCAAACATAATTATGCACTGCTTTAAAATGCATATCAGGTCATGTAGCAAAAGAATATGTATTGTGGTCATTTTCCATTTTATTGCTTATTGTTAAGCATTTGCCATGTTAAATGTGATTTAACACTTCATTTTTCTTCTTATGAATAAGTTATTGATTTAAAATGCGTATGCTACTTTAATTTACAAAAGAATAATACATAGAAATTATATGGCTATTTATGTTTCCAAAGTAATTTGCAAACTTTAAATGAATAATTGTGACAGCACCACTGGGAATAGATTACAGACTACATGTACCTTATTTCCTTAAGAGTTTCTGGAAAATATGATCATACAAATTACTCTGGTTAGAAAATGTACATAACAAGACAAACACAACTTCTACTGGGTCAGGGGCATCTTGAGGTCAGGGGCATCAAGCACATGAAAGACAGTTTGTAGAAAATTAAATAGGCAACCTCAATTTAATGGGATGTTGGAATAGCTATGGTAAATATATGTATACAAATAAGAGAATTAGCATTCTCAAATAATATACCATCTTACTCAGATTAATTGAAATGGGAACCAGGAAACCTTTGAGGTCATTTGCCCCTGAGATTGTTTTTCCTGTGTATATTATGTCAAATACCGTAGCAGTAGCCAATTAAATTAACCTTAAGAAGATATTTGTGAAGGGAAAGGCAGTAAATTTAGAAGTAAAAAAGGAAGGAAATGACAAAAAGGAAGAACTTACCTGATCACCAACTTTCTTTTTAAACATGGTTCTCTGCTTTTTCTACTGTAAATTTTCAGCTGGTGGAGCAGTTTTTGGATATCTTGGCATCTGTTGTGGAATGAATGATATACAAGTCTTCTCTCACTGATAAGGAACTGATGAGCACCACAGCCAAGAGCAGTTAAGGAAAATCTCTCTCCCCTGGCCCTATTACAACCTCTCTTTTGTTGTCCAGTAGTTCTCTTTTGTGACGTCCCCTTCCTGCATCTCTCTCTTGCTAATCTGTAGTTAATAGGAAACTCATGCTATCAGGCCTTTTCAGGATGCTGAGAACTTCTGTCTTTCTGAATCAGTCAAAGCTTAGCCCTCAAAGTAGATATATTTCTTAAACTGTTTCCACTGTTGTTCCCATTACTTGCCAGACTTTAAGGAGGGTGCATCTTCTCCAACATAGGCTGCAGACAATGAGGGCTTGTCACATTGACCATTTATGTGACAATGTGTCTGTGCTGACATCATTCTCTCCTCTCTGCTCTGCCTATATCTTTGCATGCTGCATCTAATCCATTTGCTCTGGTGCTGGCTCTTTGACTATAAGACAAGAGTCAGTGTGAACAATCCAACAGATAATGACAGGGAAGGATTATTGGTCTCATGTCTAGAAGTCCAAGGATGATATAGCAGTCTAATGAAGACATGAAGCATCCCTTCTTTTTACCAATTTTATCCCCTCATTCTCAGTGTGCTGACTTTTATCTTCATGCCTATTATCACATGGGGAAAGACAGATGCTCTCACAGCCATTTTCTAGGCTGGAAGGAAGAGCAAGTGAATATGATGAGACCAGCATGCACTGGTCAGAGCTGTCACATGGCCACGCAAACTTCATTGGAGCCTGGAAAAAGGAGATTTTAGTGTTTAACACTTCTGTGGGGCACAGAGCAGAAAATGACATTGTATCAGCCAAAGAATAGCATTTGGCTATTGTGAACTAAACAAACTCTTTCCAACCTTTCCCCAATGGTTAGAAGTGATTAGTTCCATGGTACTTATTATTACTATCACTTTCCTTCTGTAATTTCACACATCATACTCTATTTGTTTAAAGGTAAATACTCACTTTGTGGGCTGGAATAGGACAATGATATTAATAACAATAATATGGATCTATTCATTAACACCATCTGTTCATGTTCAATTATTGAATATCTATCTACTGCCACTAAATTCTGAGATATGTTGCTGACTAATATGTATTTCCTGTCATTAAGTATATAGCTTATCTATACTGTACTTTATCAATTAGGAATGACTTCGGCTACTAGAAGAAAATTCAACTCAGTGTTACTTAAACCATAACAATAATAATCTGCCATTTACTTTTTAAAACATCTCTAAAGGAGGTGAATAGCTCCATGGTATTATGATGCTGGATTATGTCTCTGTGACATTCTCCCTTCTCGTGATCACGAGAATGCTGCCATACTGCCATACTGCCAAACATCTCGTTCTTTAAGAATGTGCACAAAGACAGCCACAAAAGTGAGGCAACTATGGCCTCACGCTTCCTTATTTTACCAGTGAATTGGGTCTTTCACAGACGTCCCTTAGTGGACTCAACTGGCCTAGGAGGGGATCAAGCATCTACTATCAACTTTAAGGGAGGCTAGAAGAGTGCTTGGTGAGCAAGGGAGAGAGGATTTAGAATTAGCATTGGGTAGCTAATAAAGATTGTTGACATAAATATTCAACAGCGTTCCACATACTTTTGCATCCATGATCTCATCTTATGACTCAACAGGACTGCTATCCAAACACACTGGGAGCCCAAATGTGGAACAGGAGTTCTAAGTGACATCTGCTATATGGGAAATTCTGGCTGTGAAGTAATTTAAAGATTCTCTGAAGGTGCAAATGTAATGCAAGGGTTTTAGAGATGGTATGATGCATTCTGCTTATAAAGTATGCATGTAAGAACCCAAAGAGTAATTCAGGAAATTTTATAGTTTGGGAAGATAATTACAGAGTGGGATGAGGAGAGGAATCCAGATACATGGACTCTAGCCTCTGTCTTGGATGAGATCCTGGAAAGATTCTGAGCCTGCTTCCTCATCTGTAAAATTATACACTTGAACAAGATTAGGTGATTCTGAAACTTTTTCTGAAATAGGAATTCTTATATAATCACAAAGTTATAAGCTAAAACAACATTAAAATATCAAGCTCTTTTCACAATGAGATAAGAAAAAGGTCACTACTTATCTAAATTCACTCATTTAGGTTAGAAATTTGATTTCCAGTATATAGCACACAAGGCTTTCACAAATAATTGATATTGCTTACATCTCGACAGAAATCTAATAATTTGCTTCTTTCTTGTCTTAGAATCTCCCTGCTGGCATTTATTCACAGAAATGCAAATAATGAAACTTTTAAAAGTCCACTTTTTAGCTGTAACTTTTTTTTTAGTAAACTACTTATCCTCTCTGTGAAATAATAATTGAAACTTTATAGTCTTTTGAGGATGAAATACAGTTTTGTATCAATAAACCTTAGTGTAATCACACATAGCAAAGACTCAGGCTGCAGTAACTATGTTTGCCATTAATGTCTTCCTATCTCAACTGGTTAAAGCTTCTCTGAGCTTGAGAAAGTATCCTAGACCAATTTTCCCAGCAGGCTGCTCTGGAGTTAAGTCTGAATCTATTATTATTTTGCCTTTATATGATCATTTCTTCTACCTCTGCATTATGTAGACGTGGATTCTATGTAATAATCAAGGGTGTGGTAACTAACTGAAGTCAGACTAATCATTACGGTGCCACTGAATTCAGTAACTGGTAATTTAGACAAGCAGAATTTAAAAAACATAAATTAAAAATACACTTAAATCAAGGATTCTGAGCCTGTGATTCATGGATGCACTTCAGGACATAGACTCATCTGACGTCACTGAGACAGGTTTTCTCCTCCTTGGCTCTTCTGACCCGCTGAGCTGTATCATCTCAGGGGCTGCCCTGAATATTTTATCAGGATTCCTGACTTTTACCCACTAGATGCCAGTAATACTTCCCTATTGTGCTAACCAAAGATATCTCCAGATTTTGCCAATGTCTCTTGGAGGGCATATTCCTCCTTCTCCCTTTTGAGAACTGTATGATAAAGCTATATATTTTTTCCCCAGGAGGCCTATTAGCTTCTCATTCTTATAAAGACCCATGACTTAAAAAGATTGGAACCAATCCCTTCAAGCCATCCAAACTAAAAATGAAAGAACACACATCCAACTGCAGCTGTAGAAAAAATGAATACCGGCATGGTTAGCTAAACGATGTAATTTGAAAATTTATTACAAAGTTTATGCAAAATATAAACCTACCCTTTTATTTTAACCACTTTTGAAAAGATGTATCCCCAAAACTGTATCTGGGGAAAGTACCTACTTCAAAAATTGCTATCCCCAGATGGTGTGTTTCTTAAAATACTATCTTCAGCAGACGCCCACAGTCATCCACTAAATCTAGCACTAAACTTCCAAAGGAGTTAGTATTAATAACAAGTACAAACAGACCCCACGTCAAGAGGGAAAATAAAAATTAGTTGTTTTTCAGAGAAGAAACCCAAAGCTGGTTGGTACAGACTATTAAGACTGATTAGCAGGAGGAGGGGTGGAAAAGAAGGGAATGAGAAAGACAGGACTGGGGAGGGGAAGGAGAAAGGAGGAAGGAGGATGGAGAGGGAAAAGGTTGCCTGGATAGCGGTACCTAGAGAAGTTTATCTCTCCCTGGAGAGGCTTCTCAAACGACTCCCTCAGCTTCTCCCCTGGCTTGTCTGGAAAGCTAGCTGCGCCCTGGAGACCTGTGCTCTCGCTCTTTTCCATTCCCACGTCCACACCCGTCTTGCTCACCGCTTTCTAAAAGGGCCGCTTCTCAAAAGCCCCCTAAAGCTCAGCAAGCCCCCTTTCCCCACTCTTCAAAGGCTCTCCTTCCCGTCTAAGCCTTCTACCGCAGTCGGAAAACTACAACCCACGTCCTCAGCCCCAAAAGCAAACAGGGACTCGTTCTCCTCCCGCGCCCCAGGGAGCACCCGCGATGACCAGCAACTTCGCCCGCTCCTCGGCCTCCGAGGAAACGGCCCCAGAGGGCTGGTTGCGGGCGCAGGGGG
>NW_022900950.1:43080223-43114094 GCF_012274545.1 Fukomys damarensis | reverse complement strand
GAGCCGGGCTCTCCGTGGACTCTGCCCGCCCGCCGCGTCTGCTGTGGCGTCCGCCTCCGGGGGGTGCTGCCTTCCCATCCTTAGCCTCCGTTCGTCCGCAAACCGCTGGAGAGTCCCTCTCTCCCTGTTTTAGAATCGTGGGATCCTTGTGTTTCCACGAGTGAGTGGCAGAGCAATCGCGGGGTGCCGAATATTGGCTTGTTCCTGGACTCTCTGGAGGCGAGGGCCCCCCTTCCTCACGCCACACCCTGCCAGTCTCCCCCAGCCTCCTGGCCCAGACAGAAAAACTTCAGCTGCTGACCGCAGTTGACAATTTAAAAAAAAAAAGGTAGCTAAGGGTCTCTTTGGATCATATCCGTAGTAGCTGCAGACAGGGCCACGTCTCTGGGAAGGAGATGGTAAAAGGATAAGGGAAAAGGTTTGCTGTGAACACTCAAAGCTGGAGTTGGGAAAGAGTTCAGGGCTGGAACTCTGCGGTGGATGGCCTGTGTGCTTCTGTATTCATTATGGAAAGTGTGGGACATTGTTCAGGAACTCGTTTTGAATGGCAGGAGCAGAAGTATTGCATATGTACGTGCCACCATTTGAGTGACTGGTATTTGATGCCAAGTATTAAAAAGCATGTGTTACCTTTTAGGTTAGATAATAGTTCAGCGTAAGAAATGATTGAAATGATGGGAGCTGATGAATCAGAAGAGTAGATGCGAAAATGAGTCGCACACATACAGGCTTTCTTTTACCTGAGAAGACAGTTGTTAAGACAGAAGGAATTCTCAAATGCTACTGATTGAATATTTGGGAGGGTCTGATAATAGTTTTGTCTAATGTAGGTGCCTAGGTGGTCTCTAATATTTATTAAATTTATGATATTGTCCCCCGGGGAAATTACTCTAATTATTTTATTTGGGCTCAGAGAACTAATGCCCACTTAAAAGGGCACAGAAAAGTTGTTACAAACCATGAGTGTGAATTTGCAAGCCAAGTAAACAAACCACAGTATGGTTCATTTTATTTTAATATCCTGAATCATGTTTACTGCCAGTAAAAATGCTACACTACTTTTAATGTAAGTGAAACGAATTCCCTGGCTTGGCAAATAGAAGTCATATATTTCTTTAAGTAAATAGCTGTCAGAGTTAATTTGGGAGCATTTACTAGAGATAAAGACATGAAGAAGCTTTGATTGGGTTGGACAAATTAAAGTATAGAGAAGCTTACAGGCAGAATTAGTTCTTTCCATTTTTGAAGAGTTTTGGTAAGTTTGAATGTTTATTAACTTAAATTTGCAGACCAGTTAGGCGTTACCATTTCAGTAAAAAATATTTGACTTTTCGTATTCCCTATTACTGTTTACCAGGGACCATCATCTTTTCTACAGAGAATGGGAAGTTGATGCCCAGTAGGGCTGAAGGTCCAGTTTGCTAATAGACACTCCCTGCTTTCGGAACTGTGGATTACCTGCGTTTTCCTGGTGACTTCACACATTTACTCACTCCTGCATTCCAAGAACATTGACTTCTGGTCCTCATTGCCCAATTTGGTGAAAGATGGCATCCAGCCTGACTTGTACTGGGGTGATCTGGGCTTTCCTTTCTTTTCTTTGTGCTGCCACCTCCTGTGTGGGCTTCTTTATGCCTTACTGGCTCTGGGGATCACAGCTGGGCAAGCCAGTGTCCTTTGGTACTTTCCGGAGATGCTCCTATCCAGTGCATGATGAGAGTCGGCAGATGATGGTGATGGTGGAGGAATGTGGGCGCTATGCCTCCTTCCAGGGCATCCCCAGTGCAGAATGGAGGATCTGTACTATAGTGACCGGCCTGGGCTGTGGCCTGCTCCTCCTGGTGGCGCTCACAGCCCTCATGGGTTGTTGTGTGTCTGAGCTCATCTCCCGGACAGTAGGAAGAGTGGCTGGAGGAATTCAATTTCTAGGGGGTAAGTGACTTACTGCATTTGAGTTGTTTGCTAGAATCCCAAAGCAATATTGTAAATTATATTTCATTTGTCTACTGAGATTATTGTAATTGACACTTGGAATGCACAGGAGAAATAGATATGGAATGGCTTTGATAATAGACTGTCAGAAAGATTTTTACTGGAGTTGCTTTACAGTTTAGAGAGCTCTTAATTTCTTACATCCTTAGACATATGCATCATTGGCTTGGTAAATACCATCTACAGATTGTAATATACATAGTAGGAGAGATAGTTTGGATTTTATAGCTATTTGTTTTTTTTATCTGATTATAGGTAATTAGATTATCCTTGTCTTATCTGGACTACTTAGTTTTTAGAGGCAAAGGTTTATAGAAAAATGCAAAAGGTTTTTGATTTAACATTGTCATCATAAACCATTAATACTTCTCATTGGATATAAAATTGACCCTTGCCCAATCTTAGACTATATTTCTAAATAAGTATTGCTGCTTTAAATGATAAATCAGTTTTATATTAACAACTAAAAACTTGGACTTTGCTAAAAAGAACTCTATAGGCTTAATTACTGTGCTAGGACTCAACTTCCCTGGGTGATTTTGCTGAGAGGGGTGGAGGAGTAAGTAATACTGCATTTAGTGAATGGTATGTGCTTGTTCCAAATGGACTGGATAGTTTCACTAACACCAAGAAAGTTTTGATTTTTACTTGGCTTTTCTCCAGCAAGTATTGCTTCAATATCTCTGGTTCATATGGTTTTAATTGGACTTTATGTATTTTCCACTGTGCTTTTCACCTTCATTCTTCAACATGACTGGCTAAAATTGTCTGATTTACAGTTCACCCTGGTGAAATATGACAACCTCCACAGATAGTGCAGACTGAAGGGAAATAGGAAACCTGGAAAACTTATAAAATGTATTTGGAACTTCATAACAAAGTAAAAGTCTACCACTTTCCCATTTGGTATTGTCTTACAGTCTTTTGTGAAGAGCACAGAAGAAAGCATATTAAAAGTGAATAGCTCTGAGATATGTGTACATATTAGAGAATCACAATGGGTTATTCCAGAGATTGTAATATAAAGCTTTCCTGCAATGTTTTATGTATGCTGGAAATGCAAGTAGCAAAAAATTATGTGTTTTGACATAAGAGACACAAGAGACAGGTTTGTTTTGGGTCCTTTAATTCCTTACCCTAAATTAACTTTTTCCACCTAAATGTTTTTTCCTGTGGTTTTGCACTTTGGTCTGCTCTGGGGACTCCAGCAGTCCTCTACTTACTGTTTCACTATTGAACAGTGACAAAAATCTTGCCTGTGATATGTGTGTTTACACAGAAAAATATTAAAACTATTAGGAAACATGAAGTTTTTATTGAAAGTAGAAATATAAATGCAGAGTTTGAAAACTTGTTGATACTACAGATTTTTAGAATAATACTAATGTCAAGAGTGTTTAAACATTTTTTTTTTCAAGAATCAACTGGATTTGCTCTTTGTTTCTCTTGGCTCAGGAATATGGTTAGCTAGTTTCATTTTCTTCTCATGATAAATATTACTATTTTTCTTCATTTTAAGGCAGAGACTGCTATTATTTCTGGCAGTGTAGGAAAATGCTTACAAAGAGAAATCAGTTTTTATTGATTATCTTTAAACATATAATGAAAGAAAGCAACAGGAAGTGAATCTGAGACCCAAGAGATTTATGCTTCTCTCTCTAAGCTATCTATTGATTTTTTCGAATTATATAGAGCTAAATGTTCTACTTTACAAAATACCCAAGGGATAGACAATTGAGAAAGTTATATGTATTTTAAGAGGATCCATGTTTTTTCATCATGGATGATTTTCATGAACTCTGGCTTGGAAAGAGTTATTGAGACTAAGCTAAGGATGTAATTTGCTTGTAGTTGGTATTCTCTCATTTCTCACATATTTCTCATATCAGGCAAAAATAGTTCTGAATATAAAACTAAGAAGCTTTTTCTGGTTTTGACCTCTTAAGAGTTAAGTAAGTAAATATGCCTGTTATCAAAGATACTAGTAAATTTGGAATTAAAATCAGCTTGCATTTGAAAAAGGTTTTGAAAAGCTGTCAGTAACCTCTATCAGATGGTAAAACAAAACAAAACATTTCAAAAAGAATTTCTCCTGTTGTTCATTTGATAACTGGATTTTTATTTATAAAACTTGTGTGGTATGTAGTTTTATAACTTTTGTTAAAATTTTCATAAAACGGGTGGGTTCTATAAAGATTGCAAGATGTCAAACCAGTGAGTCCTGTGAACCTCATAGACTATAATGTTTCCGAAATGTAATCAGCATACAGGACACTCTGCAGATTCTCTTACTAAAAATGATTTTCCCAGAAGGGGTATGTTTAGCTAAAGTGAGGGTTGCTCCAAAAACAACAGGAAGCAGGAGAATGGCAAAATACAGAGGCATCCTGCTTAACCCCACCGGCTATATCTAGAGTCTGCACATATGGTGGAACATCAGGCAGTAAAAACCCCTGCAGTACTTTGGAACAAATTAAAGGACAAAGTGTCAACCTTAATTTTGAGTCTTTTTGCTATGGTTGGTTAGAGGTTAAAATGTCGTTGCTTGACTGATAGAACAACACAAGCGGAACTTTTGAAAATGGACATTTGCGACCTGTCATAGGAACTCTCAAGGAATCAATGATGGTTACTTGTCGTGTGGTAACTTGTACAGAAACTTTAATTGCTACCATCTCCATTTCATGAGGTTTGTTTATGCCAAAAAGTAAAAAAAAAGTGTGAATTGAATTTTACCCTCAAGTGACTTTTTAAAAGGGTATATAGAAAGGCACGGAAAACATAATTATTATAAAAATGCTAATGTATATAGTATGATAAAGATGCTTGAGAAAATAGAGGTTTTAATATTTTTGTTTGATAATTATCAAATTATGTGCTTTTAAATATTGCTGTAGTGATTTAGGACTTTTGCAGAATCAAAAAAACTTTTTGGTGTATGTCAGAGGTTTTTGATGTTGTATTTATGTGCTGTGTAAGTGAAACAGGTTAGAACATTGCAAAAACGTATAAAAACTATTTGTAAGGTCTGTGAATGTGTGCTTGCAAATAATCAGGATCTGGTTGTATAAATTTCATGTTAAAAATGGTTAGTGAAGTATTAAGAGAATATCAAAGAGAGCTCTGAATTTATTAACATATCATTTCATGTTTAGTTTGGATGTGAGTCACATAAATGTATAAAATGGGGGCATAAGGCTAACCAGCCACAAAGGACTGTTTTTCCAGTTTAGACACTGTGCTAGTCTACGAAGCCAGGGATACTATCTCCTCAACTAATTGATAGTTAAGTGCTGTTCAAGACAGTAATGATGGCAGAGTGTATCTTTGGGCATCTCTTTCTCTGTGTGCTCCGAGCATCATTGCCTTTCCAGAGTTTTCCCACTGGAACAGTCCCCCATGAGCATGTCTTTCACTCCTTTCGGATGATTGCCTGGAACTCTTCTTTCCTTTTCTACTTTAAGCCTGACCTATCATATGCTATGGTATGTGGTTCTTTCCTCTATATCCAGAGATATAAAGGAAAGCTTTGACAAGTGATAGCTGAATCAATAATAAGTGTTGGCATATTAGTGGGCCTGGTGACTTTTTAGTAAAAGTGTCTTGCTCTAATTTTATGACGTTTTGGAACTTTTTAGGCCAGTTGTAGGAGCAAGCAGGACTTTTTTTTGTTTTGTTTTGTTTTTTGCTCCTCTTTAAATTGCATCTCACAGATTACTAATTACCTGTGTCTCATTTAGCTCCCTGTGACTTACTGTATATGGCCCAGTGAGTTGTCTGGAGTTCTAAGTCAGCAGTTTTCAGATTTTAACATGCATCAGATTAGCTGTAAGAATTTTAAAACATAGAGTCCTTGGGGCCCATTCCAAGCTTCTGATTCAGTTGGTTTGGTGGGGGACCTGATAGTTTGTGTTTCTAGTAAGTTTCCCAGGTGATACTTGTACGGCTGCTTGAGGCCATGCCTTGAAAACTGTATTCTAAGCTAAGTGTATTTTAGAAAATGTGACTTCTGGTAGATGGTTGACTTTCAGAACTTAGAATTGATTTGTGCCGTGACCTGATATAAATCTCTCTAACTGATAAGTCACACATGTGTAAATACCGAATAATTTCCCTGGTGTGAATAATCTGCAACAATGCATAAGATTCTAATAAGATTACTAACATTTAGAAATGGGAAGAAAGGAGCTAAAGGTGTAGGGAAGGTGGGATGGGTAGGGGAAGAGTAAAAAGGGAAAAGAAAAACATGTGAGAGAATAAAAAGATGAAAATAAAGTGTTTGTAGATGGGGAGGGGAGGAGGGGGTGAAGGGAGGGCAGAGGTAAGGGGAAAAAATGAGAATCAAGACTTGTCATGTAGCGGTACAAGATCCCACCAATGAATGTAACTGTACTGTATCCCTAAAAATGTACCAATAAACTCAATTAAAGCTGAAAAAAAAAATCTCTCTAACTGGGCTATGAAAAAGGTCCCACCTCTGTAGTTTGGTGTTGGCTAAGCACATCATCCTGTTTCCATTTCTTCTTGTTCTTTGTCTCCTTTTTCTGGAGTTCTCGCTCAATACATGGAGTCTAGGGACCTGACTGAGAGCATGTGTTTGGCAGGTCTGGGTGGGACTCAGGTGGAGGACTTTGAATGAACTCCTCGAGTGGTCTAGACCCAAATGGTCCGCATACCACAAACCAATGTTACTTACCGAAACCTCAAATTATGTTAGTATTGCTGTGTAGACTTACACAACTGTTAAACTAGTATGAATCATTAGACTTGTCACTTCTATAGTTATTTTGATGGTGGTAGGATTTGAGTTATAGAACACCAGGACTGCTGGGGGAACATGCCTGTTAATACTATGGTTGGTTTCTGCTTTGTATTACCCTGCTAACTTTAAGTGATACTCATTTATGGATATACACCCATAAAGCAGAAAGAAAATCAAACATTTTCCATAGTGTCCCTAGAGAAAGACTGCATTTTGATATATGACTCCAGCTGTAAATGATAAATCCTGCCACCATTCCTAGCACTGTGTTGTCTTCTTTACTCTGACACAATGTGATGTTGCTGGTTTGTATTTAGCTGTAATGTCTTCAGATCTCTACTTCTTTCCTGCCACATGTACTCAGTTTTGTGTTACTTATTTTTTCTTCCTAACATTATATCTCTGAAGTAAATAATAATGATGATAATAATTCTTAAAAATTGTGGAATAGAGAAGGCTATTTATTGTATTTGTTAACAGCTTTGCAATACTTTTTCCTTAGAATGGTTCTGTTTTTTTGAAACATGGTTCAATTCTCCATTTATTTTTGCAGAGAACAGTCTTTCTAAGACAGTGATCTGATATTTCATTTAGTTTCTTTTGTCACCACTAACCAACACAGTCATAACTAGAGATTACTGAGGCCAAGGTCATTATGGATTACTTACTCCCACTAATACAGATTCTGTCAACTAGTTAGTTTTCTTGTAAAAATGTGTTGTTAGTTACAAAGGAAATGAGCAGGGAAGTGCGAATTCATGACCATTCCCATAAAAAGATTTTTAAAAATGTACTCGAGAAATCTTAACATTAACTTACATTGTATACGAGATGCAGGAAATTCTCACTTCGCACACGGCCGTCACTGTACACCATTAGTGCTTGAATACCAGCTTGCAAGGGTGGCTTACTGAGTATTGGCCATAGTCAGAAAGAATACAGGCATTAGTGCAAAACTTGAATTTCTTATATCATTTGCATTGATCTTATTATTCACTCTCACTCTCTCTCTCTCAATCTTTCTCTTTTTTCCCTCTCCCCTTCCTTAAGTATGGATATGGAACCCAGGGCCTTTGCACTGACATACATCCCCAGCTCTTTTCAACATTTTTTTGCTTCAGTTTTGAAACAGAATTTCACTAAGTCAGTAAGTAGCCCAGGCTGGGCTTGAACTTGCAGTCTTCCTGCCTTAGTCTAACAGAGTGCTGGAAATCCATGCATGAGCCTTCATATCTGACTTCTTCTTGTTCTCTCTCAATATAATCCTCAAGGGTGTTCTGAGAAACACAAATTCTGCGTGTATCAACTTATGCTAACAGGAAAAAACAAAATAGTTGTAGGATAAGTAGATTTGAGAAACACTTGCTTGTGGAGCGTCAGTAGCCTACATTACCGCAGAACTTTATCGAGCCTTTGGTACAGTGACGAATATTGCCAGTCTGGGGAATGAGGTGGAACACAGCCTCAAACATTTCCCTAACATATTTAGGCCCAGAACCCTAAAGAGACTTGTGATTCAGCTTTCATTTCATCACAGTGAAGCAGGTAATTAAAAAAATTTTTTTTTTACAGATGGAAACAATGAATTTTAGAGTGACACCCAAAGTCATCCTACTAGTAACTGAATTGACTGTGAATACTATCACCATCAAATTTCAGTGTTAATTGAAATTTATCTAGATAATAGTCCTTTGTCTGAGGAGCAGCTGGTAAAAATTATTTCCAACATTGTAGGTTGTCCGTTAGTTCTGTTGATGGTTTCTTTTGCAGTGCAGAAGCTTTTTAATGAGATGAGATCCCAGTTATTGATTCTTTCTGCTAGTTCCGTGCTACTGAGGATTTGTTCATAAAGTCTTTTCCTATGCCAGTGTCTCCAAGAGTTCTGCCTAATTTATCTTCCAGCAAGTTTAGTGTTTCTGTTTTAATATTTAGATCTTTAGTCCACTTGGATTTTAATTTAGTGTATGGTGAGAGATAAGGGTCCAGTTTTAATCTGTAGCAGGTTGAAATCCAGTTTTTCTAACACCATTTATTAAAGAGGCTATCTTTCCTCCACTGAGGAGGGTCAGCTCCTTTGTCAAAGATGAGGTAGCTGAGTACATCTGGAGTTGTTTTTGTGTCTTCCAATCTGTTCCACTGATCCTCAGATCTGTTTCTTTGCCAGTACCATGCTGTTTTTATCACAGTGCCTTTGTAGTATACTTTCAAATTGGGAATTGTTACACCTGATGCCATGTGTCTGTTGCCTAGGATGGCTTTTGCTATTCTAGATCTCTTCTAGTTCCAAATGAATTTTTGGATTCTTTTTTCTAGATCTGTGAAATATACTGTTGGAATTTCAATTGGTAGTGAATTGAATCTGTATAGCAGTTTTGGTAGTATGGGCATTTTCACTGTGTTGATTCTTCCTACCCAGAAGCAGTGGATATCTTTCCATTTTCTTATATCCTCTTTGATCTCTTTTTTCAGAGTTCTGTAGTTTTCAGTGTAGAGATCTTTTGTCTCTTTTGTTACATTGATTCCTAGATACTTCATTTTTTTGGATGCTATTGTAAAAGGAATTTTTTCCCTTATTTCTCTCTCCGTGTTTCTGTTATTTGTGTATAAGAAGGCTATTGATTTTTGGGTATTCACCTTGTATCCAGATACTCTACTGAATCTGTCAATTAAGTCTAGAAGTTTTTTGGTGGATCTTCAATGTAGAGTATCATATCATCAGCAAATAATGATAGTTTAACTTCTTCCTTTCCTATCTTTATTGCTTTAATTTCTTTCTCTTGTCTAATTGCTATGGCTAATGTTTCCAGAACTATTATCTAGAATATACAAAAAGCTCAAAACAATCAGACCCCCCAAATGTAAAGACCCAATTCAAAAATGGGCGTCTTGCTGGGGATTTAACTCAGTGGTTCTGCTTCCTGCCTCGCAAGCACAAGGACACAAGTTCAATCCCTGGTACCCCCACAAAAAAAAATGAGCATCTGAAATGAACAGACATTTCTCAGACAAAGAGGTAAAAACAGCAAGCAAATATGTGAAAAAATGTTCCATATCACTGGTCATTGAGAGATGCAGATGAAAACAACACTGAGATTTCACCTCACCCCACAAAGAATGGCTGCTACCTAGAAATCAACCAATAACAAATGCTGGTGGGGTTGTGGGAAGAAAGGAACCATTCTCCATTGTTGGTGGGAGTGCAGACTGCTGCAACCACTGTGGAAATCAATATGGAGATGCCTCAAAGAGCTCAGACTAGAGATTCCATTTGACACAGCCATCCCTCTGCTGGGTATCTTTCCAAAAGAATTAAAAGAATCATATCACAGTGATATATGCACCCCTATGTTTATAGGAGTACAGTTTGTAATAGCTAAAACTTGGAAACAGCCCATTTGCCCATCAGTTGGAGATTGGATAAAGAAGATGTGGTTTTTCTATATAATGGAATACTACTCAGTCATAAAGAATGAGAAATTAGACTCATTCATAGGAAAATGGATACATATGGAGGATATACTCCTAAGTAAAATAAATAAGTCACACGTGTAAATACCAAATAGTTTCTCCAG
Source organism: Fukomys damarensis (assembly GCF_012274545.1). Taxonomy (NCBI): domain Eukaryota; kingdom Metazoa; phylum Chordata; class Mammalia; order Rodentia; family Bathyergidae; genus Fukomys; species Fukomys damarensis. Next base: position 43,103,768 of record NW_022900950.1, on the reverse strand, counting down.
TGTGAATAAACTGTAATAGTACATAGGTCCTAATGAGATAAATGACATTGTGAAATGGGAGGAAAAGGGCTAAAGGTGTAGGGAAAGTGGGAAGGGTAGGGGAAAGGTAATAAGGAAAAAAATATGAGAAAATGAAAAAATAGAAATAAAGTTTTTGTAAGTGGGGAGGGGAGGAGGGGGGTGAAGGGAGGGCAGGGAAAAGGGGAAAAAATGAGAACCAAGACCACTTGTCATGTAAAGATACGAGATCTCAATAATAAATGTAACTGTACTGTATACCTAACATGTACCAATAAACTCAATGAAAGAAAAAAAGTTTAAAAAAGAAATTCTGTGTAATATTTAGAATTCTACCTAATGTTTAGAAGTTTGACTATTGTGGAGAGTGAGTTTCTTCACATACAGTTGGTGAATATTTTGATTGTGTCTTTTACCCTCCCTTTATGTTTCTGGTACAGTGGAAGCACTGATATACAATATGATATAGCAATTTTTTGCCACATTTCAAAAATATATTATAGTTTAATGTTAATAATGCAGTTTGTTCTAAAGAGGCCACTGGGAAGAACGCCAAAACAAACAAGCATACTGTTTAAATTTTCTTTAAAGATTGCATACTGGCCAAATTTTCTAATATAAGGTCCCATTGTGAAAAACCTTTGTAATAATTCTTTAAAACCAAAAGGTAATGTTAATTCTGGAGGATACATTTCTTCAATAACAAATCTAAGGACTTCATGTCCCTCTTTTTAAATCAAGGGTGAGATTGCTGGGGATTTAGCTCAGTGGTGCTACACCTGCCTCGCAAGTACAAGCAAGGTCCTGAGTTCAATCCCCAGTACAAAAAAAAAAAAAAAAAAAAAAAAAAAAAGAAGGGTAATATTCGGCTTTGTCAATGTAGATCAATAAAATAGAACTTTTAAAGTTTCAGCTAAATCATACTAAAGGAGCCTAGGGATTTCTTAAGGGTCTTTGAGTAGTTATTTTTACAGGATAATAGAGTTGAACACAGCATTGCCCAGCTTTGGTAGTTAATACTGCTGACTTTTTATTGGAGAATTTGGTATCTTTTCTTCATATGGTAGAAGTAACTCCAGTTAGTGATTTGTTCTTAGAATTTATGAAGCTTAAATGTAAGTTCCAGAACTGACATGCTTATACTTTACCTTTCATGTGTCTCAGATTTTTAATAAAATCAGACATCTTTTCATATTTACAGTGTACTGAAATATGTAAAACAATATTTTTGCATTTTTTAATTTATTTTGGTACCAGGGATTAAACTCGGGTCCTTGTGCTTACAAGGCAAGTAGCAGAACCACTGAAGTAAATCCTCAGCCCTCAAAACAATATTTTTTTATTAAAAAATGAAGTTCCATTTTATGACTTTTTGTTTTTTTTATTTCTGCCAATAAGCAGGAAGTGTGACATTTTTCTTCTAGGCCTACATTGACTGGAATAGTAAATGACACCTAATGTGTTCAATTAATATTTGATATATTATTTAGTTTTAATTTCTTAGTAGTGATATGAGCATCTAGAAAAAATGACCTTCATGGGAATATTTCCAAGGAAAAATAAAGAAATACTACCAGTGTAATGACATTTAAGATGATGTCCCCTTAACTGATTTCCCTGTATGTTGTTATGCCTTTAAAAAGAGTGTTCTGTAGTCATATGTATCAAAAACATGCTGCATGATACTATAGTTCCCTCTTCAGGCACATTAGTTCTGAATAATTCTGCAATAAAGAAATCGAGTTAACTTTAACACTGTTTCACAAACTTACTTGGGAATGGTATAGTCCTATTTACTGGTAATATTAATAGCATTTTGAATTAATAGTCAACAGGATGAAAATTGTGAGTGAAATGCCAAGTTAAAGTACGTTATTAGCCCATAAGATTGCTGGGCATTTACTTACTTGGAGCCTAGAATATGTCAAATAATGTAGTAGATATTCAGGTAAAAATAGGGATATAGCTCTATTATTGTGAAGCTCATAGTCTAAAGGAGAAAACCAGTCTGTGGGGTGTAATTACAACCCAGAGGAATCATGATGTGTAACACACACTTCCATGTTTTGCTGCAGATGGCAGTCACCTAGCCAAGTGATGGGCTCCCCAGCCTCACATAGTGGGTGCTTATCATTTTTCCATTCTGCCTCTCTCTGGTTGGCTTTGTGTTGCAAGGAACTATATTTCCCAGTTGCTTTGTCATTGGCATCTGGGTAAATTTGGCCAGAGGGAAACTATTGGAATATGAGAGGCAGGGAGAAGCCAGGGTATTTCTCTCTTTCTGGGCAGGTGCGTAGAAGCAGATGTCTCTCCCCCACCCGGAAAGCCTTGTTCTTCATGATTACAACTCCCATCAGAAAATCACCGATAATGATACACTCTCAGGAGACAGCCTGTTCCTTTAGTTATTAGTAATGTCATCTTCTGCCACTATCATTATTCCATTCTAATGGACAGCAATCATTTTCTGTTGCTGATATTTTCTGGGTGGCCCTCCTTTTAAAATCTTGTTTGACTTGTTAGTTCTCCTATAGTCTGTATAAACAATTGCTTATATTAAATTCTTTATGTTTGAGATAACTTGGATGGCTTCTGGTTTCCCAGGTGGACCCTGGCTGAAACATATAGTTCAAAATCATACTTCAGCCAGGTAAAGAATTATGGCCTACTGTGATATTTTTTTTAAGACAAAAATCTCTCATGTTTAATCTAGGAAGGCTCAGGGCTACTGAGGTGTGAACACAATGCTGCAGGTCACAGAGGAGTGCTGCCAGGCTGTCAGCAAAGGGTCCTGGCACAGATGCTCCCTGTGCTGGGTCTGGTAAGCAGAATGCTCCCTGGGCTTTTGAGCAGGGGAATGCCAAATCTTCAAAGCCAAAGAGTAGTGAAGAGATCTGATATGAGTTCCAGGAATGGCAGCAGATTTCCTCTAGGTTATTAGGTAGGGTGATGTCCTAGGGATAAAAGTGGAGAGGACAGAAGGAGGCCGGGTGTGAAGCTCTCCGTTTATAGTCCATGCTGAGGATTCTCTACCTTACTGAACTGAAGTTTGTAAGTGACTGTGGGTACATTTGGCTACGGTACTATGTAATACAGTAGCAGAGAGAAGCAAAGATTGATTTGCTCCCTCTGGCCACAGAGATAATGAAGAACTCAATGAGGCTGTGAGAACAGAAAGCGAAGGATTTTGGAGATGTTTCTGTGGTGAAGTTAAACTAGCTTTGCTGCCACAACGAACGTTTTTAGATGAATAGATGAATGAATGAAGGAAGGAAGGAATGAATGAATATCTCAGTAATTGTGTATTTCTTTCTGTAAGAAAAACAGCATTTTTTCTCCTTTCTACTCTCTCAAGTTAAAGAAAGAAAATAACAAGTTACAGCAGCTTTTTTACAGTTTTCAAAAGTTATACTGTCACCACACTATGTAGATATGAGTAAATTATACAGATTTACAATGTGAACATCTCTGATTTTAGAATCTTTTGCACCTTTCTCTGAGTGTGCTGACTGCCAGCACATATGGGGACTTCCAAAAGGTATTTTGATGACAGTTAAAGCAGCAGTCAGTCTCACTGAACTTCACTGCCTTTATACAAGTGGGCATTTTCCATTTTTCTCCCTAAAAATACAAGATATAGGAAATGTACAAATACATAAATAATAATTCGATGTAAGATTGGTTTTAGACCTCTTATTTTCATAAATAATTTTGACATTTCTGGATATACTTTCATTTTATTTATAAAAATACATGAATTACTATGTTTACATGTTACAGTAAATGTGTTTATTAACATGTTTGCAGTTGAAAATTGCTGTCAGTCACCTAAAATAAATGGATCCTATCATTTGGAGATGTAAGAGGTTGCTGTCATAGCTGATGATAGTAATGTTACAGCTCTGTATTAAAGAAAATAAAGAAACTACTGTAGTTATCTATTGAATTTTGTCTGTGAATTAACATTCATGTTATGCTGCAAGAGCTAAGTTCATTGATGACCGTGAAACACAAAACATTCTTTTGTCATCCTGGGGTAATTTGTAGTTCCCATATCTTCATCGCATTAAATGCTTTTAAAAAGCAGTGTGCATTTTATCTTTAAACTATTATGGTTCTGTGATTAATGTAATCTTAAGTTGATGAGGAATTCTAGGTGGAACTCACCTAAACCATGGCTGTCTTTGATGTTTCTGTGTATCTCTCCCTCCAAATTCCTGACATTTTACTAAAATCCATGCCCCCAGTGCTATTTGATGAGGAGATGACCCAGGTTGTCCTCTCACTACCTGCTATACCTTCAATATGGATGGGCATTGCAGTGGGTAAAGCTGGTGATGTAGGGCACACATAGGAAGCACTAGGTCCTTACAGGGCCACACCCTCCATCTGTGCGGCTGTGAAGTGTGGATGGAATACAGAGGCTTGAAGTCCCTGCCTGTCCACTTGTATCTCCCTGACAACCCAAACTCTGTGGTTGTTTCTCCTCCCCTACTGTGGATACACAATTTATTTTTGGATACAAATTTAAGAATTGTCCATGTTCTCTTAATGGCTAGAAGAAAACTACAATGGAGTCATTATTTTCTGCTGTTTATCATGTAGTGGGACGTTTCTGTTGTTTGCTTTTTAATTTCCTCATTTGTGGTTGTATTACCCAATCTGAATTATAAATCCTTGTATTAGGATACATATAGCTTACAGTATGTGTTGGCGTCTGCCTTCAAGAGGCTTAAAATCTAGGACAAGAAATTATACAGGCAAATATGAGCCAAGTGCTAAAAGGATTCGAAAAGGTGTCCCCAAGGTCCTGTGTGATACAAGTATTGCATAGGCTGATGAACAAGGTCAGTTTATGCTAGCCTTAGGCAAGCTCAGCTACAGACCCTGAATTGTCTCTTCTGAATATTCAGTATTGTCTTTGAGAAGGCCATACACAACAAAAACAACAGCAAATGTCAGGTAAGCATGCATTAGGAGCTCAGGAATGTTTTGCTGCTAAAAGTGCTTTCCCATTGAAGGGGTGGCCACAGTAGCTACATGACCACTGAATTTCAACCTTCTGCTTATGTCCTGCTTTTTTAGGTTGGCTTGGCCTTGGTTTCCATATTTTGCCTTTTTTTTCCAAGTCTCCACCTGGATTGAAGTATCACTGGATTGCAATTTTCTTGCATTTACTTGGTCACTGTCTTCTTTTTGACCTTGAGAGTGAGGCCCAGGACTCTGGAATATGTAAGAGCCAAAGGGAAAGAAACGAATGATAGCATAAAAATATAATCAGTGTAACTTGGTAACCATTATCACCAGTGAGATTGAGCATGGAAGATAGTTTTCAGTTTTCAGATCTGTGTAGCTCCTATAATAAGCCTGTCATTTTGGCAGAAGGGGAGTGTTGGCAGGAGGTTTGATCAGTTCATTCTAGACAGTTTGTGGTTCCAGTTTTGGTAGGACTTCATGATGGAAGGTATAGGGGCCAATTGGAAACATGGGCCATGAAAAAGATTAGGGTAAGAATGTAGATTCATAAAGTTAGTGTTCTTGAAAACTGTCCTATAAGAGGATATTACTTCATTTACTGTTAAAGTATGGCTTTTATACCTTGACTTCATCCTTTGCCAGGTGGTTGTACTGGTTGAAAGGCAATCTTTTAGTAGTGTCTGACTCAGTCACCAATTTTAAGCCTCCCTACCGATTTTTCCAGTTGCTTAACAATTACAATGCTGGTGGACCAGGAATTTGGAGACATTTGTACTTAAAAAAAAAACAGCTTTTATTATCTGGAATAAAATGCAGTAAAAATCAGTGTAGGAAAAAGAACATTTTGCATGGCATTCATTAACAGAAAGGTACCTTGGGGAAGGCAGAGTCTAGAAAGGACTATGTAATAGTAAAAATAGTAGAGATGTGAAGGGTGGTATCTGACTTCCTCCCTCCTTTTTTTGGGTCTCATGCATAAGGATGGCATTCTATTTTGATCTCCCAGTGGAAGAAAGTGAGCTTGTTTATCTTATCCCACCACTGGTGGCTGTCCTGATTATAGCCCCCTGGTTGGAACCATTTAAAATTCAATTTGGCTGCCTGAGCCCTCTGAGCACCGTAGGTTTCATTAAATTACACAGCAGTGAGTTCTTCTTCCCTGTGTGGCACCTTTTGAAATACATTTGACTTCAGTGTAATTTCAGACAATTGTACTTTGTATGGAGTGGTTTTACCATCATGATCTTGGAGTCCATGTAGGTGAGATCCAGAAATCTGGATCTGATGGGATATTAATATGGTGGAAAATATTGTACAAGGGAAATGTTTATAATTCTGTATACTTTTCGTATTTAGTTTGCTAAGCTTGTAGTTTTCGACTGATTGTTTTTGTAGCATTACTTACAGCCTAGGATTAGGATAACAATGCTTTTTTTGGCATGTGAGATGCTTCAGGATTTTAAATGTAGTCAGATTCCAAAAATGAATGTTTTTTTGAGACTGTAACTAATATTAAATGTTAATACATCTTTCTTGTATTAGCTGTTCTTAAAGTAAAACTTTTTGCTTATGGGTTCACGTTCTTCTGTGACCATATATTGTTGTGAAAAGCAAATGAACACATTATTTGGACATAATCATTAGTGTCATGGTTCTGAGCAAGTTACTGATTTTTACCTCAGTTCCTTCATTTTGTATTAATGATTCCACCAACACATTGAATTTTTGTGAGCTCAGTATATGAAAATCACCCAATATCAGGCCTGATAAAGTAGATTACCAATAAATGGTGAATATTACCAATAAATAGGTCATTATTCAAATACTTACTGAATACTACTCACAAATAAATTACTAAACACAAATATATACTGAATGTGTTGCGAAACACTGTAGATATTGAAAATAAAATAATGAATAGAAGTAGACTAAGGAACAGCTATAAAGAAAGAACTATGATCCTCAGCATTGAAAATAAACAACAAAAGAAAGAATGAACGTTAGTTATATTTTCATCTATTGTTAGTTTGCTGTTGCAAGCTATAAATCACTTGGTTTGTGAACCAGTAATATTCTTATTGCAGGTGATGTATGACTCAGGAGGTAGAAAATATACTTTGTTACTAGGTGTGTTTGACCTCTACAGATCTCAACTTGAGATGCTATCTAGATATCTGTATAGATATTTTGTTGTTGTTGTTGTTCTGTTTTGCATCTGCCATGATATTATGAGTTTTCTTGCTTACGGTGATTCTTTTAAATATCATCTGTTGCTTTTGTGAGACCTTTTCTTTTATGCAGTTCTAGGGATTGAACCCAGATCCACATATATGTTAGGCAAGTGCTTTAGTAACTCTTGTTTACTGGGGTAGTAAGCTGCATCCCAGCATTAGACCTGTCTTTTAACTCCCCATCTCTTTTCCAATGCAATCTGACGTAATTGTTGCCTGATTACTATCTGCCCATAAAATTTGTATTTTATCTCTTTTGCATAAACATAGAGACTATTTGAAAGGTAAAAAGTAATTCTTTAGGGTTCCGAATCAATTTATATCAGATATTTTTAATTAAGCTTTATATTATACAGAATATAATTTTTACATACTTTTTCATTTAATCTTAAGAATACACTGCAAATTTGTGTCTGAAACTTTGATGAGTGGAACAAAATAAATAAATATAAGACAAGGCAAACCCCTTAGAAGTTTGTAAATCTATTGCTTTGGTTGTTAGATTCTTTCCCTCACAAGAATATTATTGTTATTCTCCCAACAGCAAGCTTCAGTATTATGTTGTATAGCTAGATAGCTCTTCTGTCTTCACAAAATGAACTTTGCCAGTGATGTTTGTAGATGTGTGTTGAAGCAATGTTCTCTAAGATTAGAGCTCAATTTAGGGAATTTTGGAGCTTTCATTTCTGATCCTCCAGGGAATTGAGAAAAATATGAAGAAAGTATCTTTGATGGTTGTATTTAATTCTTTAAAAAGTGTAACAAGCACACAGTAAGAGAAAGATAAAATATATTGAAATTAAACTTAAAGATGGGTCAGAAGAAAGTACTATATATAACCCTAAATTATTTTGAGACCAGAGGCAAGAAATTTTGTCTTTACTATACTTTGAGATAGTTACTTAATGTAATATGCAATTATATGTAACTGAAATCAGGAGTCCTGACCTCTGGATAACCATAGAAAAAGTCACCTGGCATTAAATAATGATCTTATTAGTGTCTTGATGCCCTATCACCTTGCTTTCCAAATGACCCCCAAGACGTGTGGTGGATGCAAAGTCATGTACCTGGGCTCCCTTCTTGTGTACCTTTCTTCTTTCCAGCCATCCTCATGTTATTGGTAGAGTAATTTTGTCTGTGATTGTGGCTGTTCATTTTCAAAGTACCCTGGTGATCTTTGTAAAATGAAATCCCCCTACAGTGTGCTCCCAGCTCCATTGTGTGTGTACACTTCCATCCACTGATCACCTTCTTGTACACTCTGTTGTGGATAAATGGCAGCTCCTGAAGTCTTTAGTGCCCTGTCTACATGGTAGCATTTTCATGCCTTTGCTGACACTGTTCCCTTCACCTTATTTCCCCTTCTCCAGAGGTCCAATTCTACTTGGCTATCAAGACCTTGTTTGACTTCTCTGTAGCTTCTCTTGTGATTACACTGCTGGAAAACCCTCCATCTCCTGAGCTCTGAAGGAACTTTATCAATATTTTTTGATAGGGGAGGATTGAGGAGAGCACTATCTACCATGCCTAATTGTCAGTCCCCTTCCCTCCCCTCCCATCTATAATCTCTCAGCATACCTTGTATTTGTCATTAATTTTACATGTATTTGTTTACTCCCATAAGTTATATTGGAAAATTTCTTTTCCAGGTCTTCATTTAAGCAGGATACTGATTTAGGCTTGTGACATGCTTCATCTATATTCTTTATTATGCCATTAATTCTTCTCCTTTCATTTGGTGAGATCATTTCTTATGTCTAATACTCTGGCACCTAACTGCATAAAGAAAATTCTATGGAATTTTCTGTCTGGCATGCCCTAGGTCTATGCTTAAAAGAAAGACCTGCTTGAATGTAAATGTTTCTGATTAAGTTAATACTAAATAATGATCATGTGTTTTTTTTTCCCATTTTACTTTCATTTGTACTAACAGATGACACATAAATAGTTAACAGTTGAAAATGTTACTGAGAGATGGTTCACAACTATAGCTTCATGCTGATCTAATCTTTTCTTCCCCCCGGGGTCTTTAACAGGGTACTTTTTTCTTATTTCTTCATAACTGACTCAGCCTTACTTACATTAGACAAAAACTAACTTGGTTACTCTTCCTGAAAAGACAAAAGAGAAATTTCCAGTAGTATGGGTTCAGACTTGCTGCCAGTGTATATTTCAGAAGTGGTGAATGTATTTAGAAAGCTCCTCTGTAATTCAGTTTTTGTTGATGGACAGTGTGTCCTTTCTGGTGAGCCACCAGGAGATTCTTACTTCTGTGTCACCGAACATTTCTATTTCAAAATAGTAGCAAGTCTAGATGGTAGCATTAGGTTGTGGCAAGGATACCCATAAGCCATCCGTTAATGCAGTACTTGCAGAGCGAGTATTTGTTTATTAGGATTACCATGCCAGACTGCCGCTGGTAGACAATCAAAATACATCTAATGGGACAACAGCTCATGAGGGTGCTTGGAAGTTGGCACTTTTGAGAAAGTGGAACTCTTGAGTGTGTATTGCTCAAGTTTCATTCTTTTAACTTGCTCTTGGAAGCACTAACACTCCTTCCCTAAAGGTAAACCTTTCCAAGTTTAGAAAACAGTTCTCAAAAAAAATTTTTTTTAATTTAAAATTTTTAATAAATGCGCTTTGTTCACAAAATGTGAAAAAATACAGCAAACACAAACATACAATTTCAGGTACGCTACCTCTCACCACTTGGCAACCATGGTAAAAACCACAAGATCGGTTCACAGTCCTGAAGGATCCAACCATATGATTATCACTTGTTTTTGAAATGCCAAATTATTTTGGAGATGTGAACATGACAGGAAGCCCCTTAATTTTTTTTACATCCAAATGAAATCATTCTTAAGAGTACCCATACAGTATTGGAAGGTCCTATTAACTGCATTGTCATCACGCATGTGATCTGGCACCGAGCCATAATGACTCCTTGTATTTCCACACATAACATTAAACTAGCTTTGGCGGAGTATGTGTTGGTTTAAATCCCATGTGAACCAAATTTGAGTAAGGTGAGTTTATAGTAACAAATGATACAAATTCAAATAAATTTAAACTAGGTGGTAGCAGGTTTTATATTTTCTTCTTCAAAGTACTAGTTACTCAAAATTGAACTACAATTGGCCTTTTTAAGTGTTTGCTGCTTCCGTTTTACTTGAAAGAACACAGCTTTATCATTCTGTGTGCAGCACAGTACAGAGAAGAGGAAGGACCAGCACAGTTGGTCCTAAATTTGCTCAATTTAGGTATGTATTCTTTTAAACCGCCATGAATTTCTGTTAAGTTATAAAGGTCAGGTTAACTCTTCACTATTGTTCTTCCTTAAATGTTACCACTTTTAACAGTTGATTTCTTCTTTAGACTGTTAACTCTAAGAGGCTAGTGAATATTTCTGTCTTACTGGTGCTTCTTGTATCTTTAGTACATAGTAAGTCTCAACAAATTAGGAGACTGATAAATGAATAAGCAAATGAATTCTGTTTGTTAGTAAAACGGTAAGGGTAATAGAATAATCATGTTCTTACCTCTAAAGCAGGGAAGGTGATACAGTTGGTGGACATGCAAAGTGGAAAAGCAAGGCTCTTAGTTAAAAAATCATTGAGAATTACAAAATGATTACAAAAGAACTTTAAAATGCAGAGTGAACCTGAATGTTGCACAAGTTGGACGCCTTGAAGCCACCCTTCTTGAAAGCAGAATGGAGGCAGGAGTTTGAATTCCCACATTGTATTTATGCTTGCAAAGTAAATGTACTTCATTCTTTCATTTGTAATTAATAGTACAAAAGCTTTGCTTCTTGGATTCTTAAGGAAATACAGAGAGAAAGTACTTAATACTAGTACCCGCCACAGGACAAATTGGAACTAATGCTTAATTTAACATCTTTCAAGACAGCCTCTACCAGTTTTCTTTTTTTTTTTTCTTCAGTTTAGAAAAGCACTGTCATGTATTAAAAGATCACAACCAGAACAGAGATTAAATTGACCTCTGTCTGTCTGTCTATGTCTCTGCCTGTCTCTCTCTCTCTCTCCCCACCCCACACCCGCCTCTCTGGCGACTGGAGAGGATGAAGGTGTTCCAGCTGTGACAGCCACCAGGAAAAGCTGCTGCAGGAGGAAGCCAGACTTAATTGCTGTGTGATCTTGCACAGGTCACTCAGTGTCTCTGGTCTTCTGCTCGCTACCACATTAATAATATCAAACATTTAGCTTCATTATCTCTGAAATTCTTCCCAAGGCCCCAAATCTATGTGTAGATAAGATCTCTGAGCTTTGGTGAACACTTGGGCAAGTTGAAGTGTGCCCAGCATGAATTCTTCTTGTCTTTGGGACGCTGTGGGATGCTGAAAGCTCTGCTCACTCCCCTACCTCTTACCTTTCCCTTCTCTGGAGTTCCCAGCCTCCCCATCCAGCTGCCTGGGCACTGGCAGCTGGTGGAAAAAGCTCACAGATCTCAGACGCCCTCTGGGGTCCCTCATCCTTTAGGATTCTGATCAGGCTGGAGAGTTCTGTGAGGACGTCTGACAGATTTCCAGTGTTGTTAAAGCAGTTTTGTCCAGGGTTGTCCTGTGGTGTGAGAGGACTGGTGTTGCTTCTCAGGGGCTGAAGCCCAAGCCCCTCACATTGCATGCAGCACAGAAGGAAGCAGAAGGCAGATGGGCTGTACAATGGGCTCTGTTTATATGCGAGAAGCGTCTGGTTTGTGCAGAAAAGAACGGTTCTCTCGTGCCAGACTTTCTTTCCTTTTTAAACAAAAATGTATTTTAAAAATTGTATGTCGCACACACTGAGAATATCCAAACTAGAGTTGACCTCTGAGGGTTTTTATACACATTGTGTAACTGGGGAAGCTGAAGCTAAGAATATTTGAATTTATTTCAGTAGAACAACTATTGTGATTTGCTGTGAGCGGAGAATCAGGTGAAGGATCACAGGGCTCCCAAAGGGAGCCCCCATTGCCGGTGTCTCCACCTTGTACTGGACTCCAGAACACAAGGAGGGAGAGAATAGGGGTCTGCCTGGATTGTACTCTAGTTGCCTACGAGGCCACTGGCCAAAACAGCTACAACGAAAAGTATTCATGTTAAATGGCGAGGAGGTTGAAGCAATTACATTCCCGTATGTTGTTGATGAGCTCGTATATGGTACATATGCTTCTGAAGGACACTGATGTGCACCTCCTACAGCCCAGAAAATCCAGTCCTTGGAGACTTGATACTCAGCAACAAGATGCATATATTTCACAAACCACATACACAGCAACAACAACAAAAATTTTCGCTGAGGAGAAAGATACCTAAATAAGCTATCCCAAGTATGATGCAAGAGTGCTAAAGTGCCAGGGACATTGGCTCAGGAGGCTAAAGCAGGAGCATCACTGTGAATTTCAGTTACATGGTAAGTTCAAGGCCAGCCTCTACTATGTAGCGAGACTATCTCAAATAAATAAATAAGTAAATAGTCTAAAATAAGTGTTAAGTGACATTATGACAGAGACTGTACTTTGCTTTTTAATAATCACTTTCCCAGTATCCAATAAATAAAATGTTGTATTTCCCAGGCTGCTTTGAAGCAAAATATAACCATGTGACTAAATTCTAACCAATGAACTATGGCAGAACATATTATAGGGATTTCTGGGAAATCTCTTTGAAGAGCATAAGCGCATACTCCTTTTTTCTGCTTCTTAGATTATAGATGTAGTGGTTGGAGCTTTAGCAGCCATTCTGAGCTATCATGTCACCTTGAGAGGGACCCACAAACTCAAATAGAAGAAAGGAATAAAGAGAGGGCAAGAGGAACACCTTTCACTCTTGGGCATCAGAGAAATCTCAGAAGGCATGGAGGGTGTGAAGAGCTCACCAGTAAGAAGGGCAGGGAAGAAAAAGGAAGGGGGCTGTGAGCAGCAGGTCATGCAGGGATAACAGACCAGTGCTGGAAAAGGATTGTGGGCAGTGGCTTCAGATCCCAGCGCTGCTCTAAACAACTCCCTTCTAACTACACCACTTTCTCTTCCTATGAGATGGGAGATACCTGTCCTCTGCCTCACTGGCTGGGTGAGGTCAGGGAAGTTAATACCTGCAATGTGCTCAGAACACAGCCCACTGACCGGCAGCTGTGTGCTCACCTTTAAAGTGGAAGTGCACTGCCCTGCTTCCCAGGGTGGCCTGGTGTGTGACGCAGCATGGCAGGCGCTCTGCCGTGGAGCTCACAATCAATATTCAGCACATCTTCCCCTCTACCCTGTGTCATGCCCTGGGCCAGGAAGTCACAGATTTCCTGGAGAATTAGATCTCATCTCTTACCTCAGTCACTGTCCATCCCTTGGGTAGCACACCTGACACATAGAACTTAAGAGCAGAGACTTATTTGGTTCACTTTCCATTGGGCTTGGTCCATGGTGTCCTGGCTCCAAGGCAGAAACAGCATGGCAGAAAGGTGAGAGAGGAAGTTGCTCAACTCATGGCAGCCAGGCAGAAGAGAGCAGGGATGGGCCAGGGCAGGAAGACTCCTTTCAAGCCAGGTGTAGTGATGCATACCTGTAATCCCAGCATTCTGGAGGCTGAGGCAGGAGGATGGCTGGCATTTTAAGACCAACCTCAACTACATAGGGAGATTCTGTCTCAAAACAACAACAGTAACAGTAACAACAGAACACATCCTTTGCACATTCCACCCAATGGACAAAGCCACCAATGAGTATAGCACCCCGTGATCCAGTCACTTTTCCAAACCAACTCACGAGGCTTTGGTGGAACATTTTAGATCTAAATCATAACATTTTTGCCCTCAAGTTGCTCATAGTCTCAAGGAAAGTAAAGGAACAAGTACAATACAGTGTGACATGGGGGACCATGCCTTGATTTCAGTCAAAGGCCCAGGTAGGGGAGAAAAGTAAAGACTGTCCCAGTGTGTGAACTTGGGCTCAGCCGTGAACATCCATCATGGTGAGCAGGCCTCAGTCTCTTCCTACCTCTGTAGGTAGCAGCTCAGGACTTGGGATCTTGTGGGAGCCTCCTCCACAGGGTCAAGACATTGGTTCCTCTACACACATGTCACCGCCAAGCTGTCCCTTCCTCCCAGGTCTCAGCCTCCCTGCTCAGCCCCCGAGGCGTGGGGCCCATGGGCCCATGGGGAACGCACACAGCCAATTCTCCAGCCTCAGAGAAGGGCGCTGTCCTCCCCACATTCTGCGTCAGCCAACGTATCTGGGACCCTGGGGTCTCTCCATGCATGCTCAGGATCATGTGAGTGCCAGGTTCCCCTCTACCTTTGCTTGCAGCTTCTCTGGCTTCCCATTCTCCTGCCCTTATTTGCCTGGAAGGTGGTGTGGATGGAGCTGTGTTCCTCCCTCTCAGCATAGTGCCGTGACCATGCCATCAACACATGGAACTTCCTCCTGCTCCTAGGGTCAAGCAAAATGTGAAGTCAGGAAGAGAATCAGTTGCTCTTTCTCTGTGGTGCTACAAAGGAATGGCAGCCACGAGACACAGCTTAAGATGGGAATGCAAGGCTCCTTGGTGAAAGAAATGATCAGGAGCAAAGTGGTACACACACCTGTCAACCCGGCCCAAGGGAGGCTGAGGCAGGAGGATCACTGAGAGTTTGCTACATTGTGAGTTCAAGGCCAGCCTGAACATAGTGAGGTTCTGTCTCAAACAAACCAAAAAAGAAATGACCAGGAATGAGAAATAACTTCCAGGCCATGGAGGCCCTGGAACCTCACATGTGTCCGATGGGAACAGAAATGGCACAGACATGGGGAAAAGCACTCTTCAACCTTAATAAACAGACATCCACCTTCGGGTTCAGAAAGTCCAGTCTTCGGTGTGTTTCCAAAAGAAATGGAAATATATGTCCACAAAATATGGAGCAGAAAGCATAACAGCTTGACCCCTAACAGTGGCCTAGAGAAGCTGCTATAGGAAAATGAATGAACAAACTGGTCAACTCCTACCAGCAGGGATGGCAATGGTAAAGGTAGGGAGGTGCACTGGAGCAGAATAGAGGAAGAAGAAACAACGCCAGGCATACTCAGCCGTTTGATCTTCAACAAAGCGGCCAAAAAATATGCTAGAAGAAAAGACAACCTCTTTAATATAATGTGGGAAAACGGAACTACACTAAGACTGGTGGTAGTTAACATCTTTGTCTTGTTCCTGATTTCAGAGCAGAAGTTTTCAGTTTTTGATCACTAAGCATGATGCTGGTTGTTGGTTTGTCTTAGACGGCTTTTATCACATTGAGATAAAGGCCCTCTTCCAGCTTTCTGTAGGGTTTTCATCATGAATGAGTGTTGGACTTTGTCAAATGCTTTTTTTGCATCTATTGAGATGATCATATGGTTTTTGTCCTCGGCTTTGTTAATATAGTTTATTACATTTATTGATTTTCATATGCAGAACCATTTCTGCATCCTTGGGATGAATCCTATGTGGTCATGGTGTATAATCTTGATGATTTCCTTCATTGTTTACCAGGATCTCGTTGAGAATTTTTTGCTTCTGTGTTCATTAGGGAGATAGGCCTGTAGTTCTCTTTTTTGGTTGGGTCCCTCTCTGGTTTTGGTATCAAGGCAATGATTGCTTCTAGGAATGAATTTAGGAGGATTGCTTCCTTTTCATTTCATTAAAGAATTTGAGAAGTAGCGGCATTAGGTCTTTTCTAAATTTCTTGTAGAATTCAGCAAAGAATCCATCAGGATTTCGGCTTTTCTTTGTTGATAGGGTTTTAATTACATCTTCGGTTTCATTGACTGATGAATACATAAAAGAACTATTGCTGTCCAGCATTTCTATCAGGAGGTTTCCAGCTGCTGAGGACAGAAACACAACCTCTGCAGGTTTCATGGGGGAGGAAGCTTGTTGGCTGGTGGCAGCTGGGTTGAGATGGAGGAGCCCCGGGGATTGACAGACCTAGGCCTTTCCAGCCTTTCTGTGTTGTCACCCTCAGGCAGGTTAGTGAGACATCTCAGGTGATCCTGCACCACATCTGGGTGAAATGACGTGTTCAGGAAGAAAAGAGAGTTCATCTTCCTAACGTCTTTTTTTTCTTTCTTTTTGGTTTTTGAGACAGGGTCTCACTATTCACTATGTAGTTTAGACTGCTCTGGAACTCACTGTGTAGCCCAGGCTGGTCTTGAACTCACAGCCATCCTCCTACCTCAGCCTCCCGAGTGCTGGGATTACATGCATATGCCACCACTCTCAGCTCTAACATCTTCTCTTAAAAAGAGGAAAATGTTCCCATAGCCACCAGAGACTTACACTTACTTGCATTTCAAACTCCCAGGAAGGTTCCATCTCCCAGGATCTGGGCCTCTTCAGCCAGACAGCGAGGAACCAGCAAATCCCACCCCGAAATGTCAGGCTTTGGTCTCAAGTGTGTGAATTCATGTCCCATTGTGTCTTCAGTGTTCCACTCAGTTTGGGGGAAATTCCCTCCGTGGTCAGCTGCTCCGAGGCAGAAGCATCATGGTGGAAGGGTGTGGCAGAGCCTCTACCAGTTTTCTTAGCACAAAATTTAATGTAGAAAACTCCAGCAACCTAAGCCATCTGTTCTCATCCACAGACCCACTGTTTTCACAGACTTTAACTGTGCTGTATAAGCAAATCATTCTGACCCAAATCTAGTCTGTATGAACTCTGACAAAATGATTATGAATTAAAGCAGGGAAAAATGAGCTTACTTTCTCATTTTGGAGCCATAGGAGCAAGTCTAAAAAGGATTTGTGAGAGTCTCTAGTCTGAGGAAGAGATAGAAGAAGCCTTTCCATTTAAGAAATCTCCTGGGGAAGGCTTAATTTATAAGCAAAATTGAATTGTAATAAAGCAAAAGGAACCAATATCTCCCTCAGGGCTGTTTGCACAGTACATAAGCTTGAATGGAAGATAAATATTGTTCCCCCTGCCCTGCAGTCTTAGCAGATTTGAAAGCAAAGTGGGGATTTCTGGTCTGACCTGTGAGTGCAAACTATTCCTTAGCCACTGAAAGCCATTCTGAAGACTAGGACCAGCAGAGCAGCTCGCAGTCTGCACCCTGGTGGTCCATGGCCAGGAAAGAGCCACCAGGAGGACAGTTTGCACCTGGGTAGAAGGGAAGTGGACTCCAGAGAAAGAAAGCGGCCCATTCCACAGCTGCCCCCTTATCTCTCCTACCGTGGGACTTTCTGAGGAGCAGATTGTTACCCATGTACCTTAGTTGCCTTTTTGCATGTCACTTGTTACAAAGAGGTAGGTCTTTTGGAATTCAAATAAAACTAAAAAATAAATGTGGGCATTGAACTTTTACATTCCTCGGCGTAAGATTTAGTAGTGAATTAGGAGTTTGTTATAAATAGAAGTGTATGTTACGAGTATTTGATTTCTTTATGCTAGCTTTTAATTTACTTGTATAAAGATAATGAAATGGCAGTAGTCCTGTGAAAATGTTTTAAAAGTCGTTTCTTAACTGCATGCTAAAGTTTGAAATGCAAGTAAGTGTAGCAGTAGTTTCAGAAATGATTGTCTGGTGAGCATCATCACAATCACAAGCCAGGGTTTATTAGCACATACATTATCTTTCTGCCTTCGCTTTGTGCTTCTTGCTCTGCTGCTCCCAGGATAGAAGAGCTTTCTGGTCACCCATGTATGGTCATTACAGTGCTTTCAGCTGATAAATAAGCAATGTAACAAGAACAGAGAGGGGAAAGAAAGCATAGAAAGATTGTTCTTTAGATGCATCTCCTTTCCTTAGAGAGGATAGAACCACATCCCGGAATCCTGCAGATATCCTACATTTCCAGTCTTGTCAGTGAGGCTCAGCTTGCTCAGTAGCTCATCATCCAACTATGCATGGACGTTAGACCCAGCTCTGCAGAGTAGATGGGAGTACAGGATTTAAACACAGAAAAATTGATGAAAATAATATATTCGCATCACAGGCAGTCCATATGTATTTGTAATCTTGCAGTCTCTGTAAGGTGGCGTTGACCCTATTTCATAGACAAGAAAGCTGAGGTTTAGAATGGTCAAGAGCATGGAGCAAGCTAGTAACTGAGCTGGAATTCAAATGGATCAGCTGAGTCCAAACTGGTTTTATTTCCCCAGTAAAATATGCACCTTCCCTTTTAAAGACTTAGATGAAGTGCATGAAAGCTGAACATCTTCTGCCCAAACACTTCACATCTTTTCTGGAGTGATTAGAGAAGGTGCCAGGGACCCACACGTATGTCTTGAATTCTATGTGGAGACATCTGTGATTTGAAACAGTAGGAAATAAAGGAATAATATTTCAAGTTTCTTTTTTATAAGTACTTACTGTAAAGTTTCAAAATAGGTATTAGCCTACTCATTAATATTTATATTAAAGATTTTTCCAGTACATTTTTGTGGGGCAAAATGAACTAAACATACACCATCATTTAAAAACTTATAAACTGAAAGTATTTTGTGAAAAGTTACAGTTTGTAAAATAGGGCTTAAAAATTTATTGTTCGGAAATTTTCTGTTTATAGCTTTGGTTGTTTTTCTTTAAGTGCAGTTATTTATTGATAAATTTTAATCTGTTTTGTGATTATTGATCCCTTAAATGACCTGTTTTAATATTTTCATTAGGATCTCCCAAGTATTCTCTAATCACAGAACAAACTCCAGTTTTAAAAGGTTATATTAAAATGTCTTCCTTTTGAAGGTTAAGGTCTGTTGATAGACGTTCATATTTAATTTGTAAAAGAGTCTATTCCAGGAAATATTTTGTTCCATTTATTTTTTTTCTTTGCTAGAAATGGGATCATTTACACAACAATGAATGTCTATTTCCTATTTTCACTTACTTTGATAGGAGAAATTTTCATTCAAATTTGTTTTGTTTCAAAAATATTCTATTCAGAATTGTATACATTTTTAGAAATTGTCACAAAACAATATACCTTGCATGAGGTTGAAAAATAGTGTGTAATGCATTTAGTTTCAGTCTTGGTTGTTTTTTCTTTCTGAGAATATAAGCTAGGGCTTTTGCAGTTATCAGACATTAGATTGCTTATCTCACCTTTCACCTCAATAATATTATTCATCACTTTCCTGTGAATTCTTATCCTTTTGCCCTTAGCCTCTTGACCTTGATGCTTAGCACTGCATGACCCTGGCTGACTTGGTGGATATAAGCTCAGAAAGTTAAGGCTTGGCCATTTGCAGTGACTGAGGCTTAAAGTACTAGGTAATGATCGAAGCAAACAGAGGGTGGGACAGGCTGGCAAAGAGAGCAGGGCAGAGACCATTAACAACACATTAGACTTGAACAAAAATGAGATAAGTGGCCTGGATGGTGGTATGTTTTATTTTTAAAGCCACGATAATTAGGGATAAAGGTTTTACTCCTTACTATTAAAGAATCTTTTGTGCAACAGGATAGCACTTACAGTATTATATTATTTACTGAGCCTAGAATCTGAACCCCTACATCAGGGTTTCTTATTCCATACATGAGGGCTCTGTCTGTACTATGTGTTTGTTGCTCAGTACGTATTTCTAGAATATGAGGGCCCAGAGGTTCTCTGGATCCCATTGGAGGCTTACACACACAAAGTTAAATCACCAACCATCTGAGCCTTAGATGAGAGACTAGATTGTTCTGTGTTTGTTTCTTTATTGTGTTGGTTATTGTGCCCTGGACCTCACATGTGCTAGACAATCACTACCACCGAGCTATAGCCTCATCCTTTTTAATTTAATTTTTATTTTATTTTATTTTGGTACCAGGGATTGAACTCTGGACCTTGCACTTGTGAGGCAGGTGGCAGCACCACTGAGCTAAATCCCTGGCCCCATTTTTATCTTTTGAGCCAGAGTCTAAATTGCCCAGGCTGGTCTTGAATTTATGGTTCTCTTGTTTCTGCCTCCCAAGGAACTGAGATTAGAGTGTGTACAACAATGCCTGCCTTTCTGTGTCTTGAATGTTTTATTTTATGTTTCATTGTGTTCAGTTTTAAGTGTTTTAAGTATTTCTGTGAAAGCTTACTACTTTGGTATCTGATTGCCTGTTAGGTAGGACACAGGTACAACTCCTTGAGTTCCTTGTCTTGTGACATAATATCCTTGTCCAGTTCATATCTTTCCTCCCATTTAATGGTTACAGTTATAAACTTGAATGTGTGTGGTCATAAACATTGATTGGAATAATTCTTCAGCCTGATATGAGGCATCTCTTGAAGTTTCCTAAAAAGAAAAGGCATGCCTCAATTTGGGCTACAAAAAATGCTGAGTTTTTTTTCTTATTTACAGTTTCAATTGAATAGTTGCATGTTTATACTAGTAGGAATTAAGGATTCTTACTTACTGAGTCTGACTGGATGAGGAAATAAAGAATACAAACTGAAATTACAGGGTTCTCCTTACTTTGAGCATTCTTTTTTAAAGAATAACTTGATTTACATTACTTAAGTACTTAAAGAACAAACAGCGAAACACAGTGTTGCTATGACACTAACAGTTATAGTACTAAAAATGAAACTGTCTTATATCAGCCACAGCTTTAATCATGATTAAATCCATATTGCCTGCAAATGCTCATTGTATGGCTCTTTTCCTGAATAGCATTTGGTTTTTTTTGGTACCGGGATCGAACTTGGGTCCTTGCTCTTGTGAGACAGGCGGTGGCACCACTGAGCTAAATCCCCAGCCCCTTGTGAATAGCTTTTGGATTATCTTACTATTATATGAAGTTTTACTCCTATTTATATTCTTGCCATATTTTTAATAAATTCTTTAGACCACAGTTTCTCATTTCCCTTCTGTATAGATATTTTAGACTCTTAGTTTTGAAGTGAAAAGTATGTAAGTTTATTTTTCTCCTAGCATTCTCTACCTCTCCAAGTCATTTCTTCTGTACCATGAGAGCCACCCTGTGCTTGATCAGGTGCTTAAGACTTCTAGAAATTGTTTCATTCCTTTGACAACCAAACTTCCCTCCCTCCCTCTCCCTCTCTCCCTCCCTTCCTCCCTTCCTTCCCTTCTTCCCTTCTTCTCTCCTCTCTCTCTCTCTCTCTCTCTCTCTCTCTCTCTCTCTCTCTGTTTCTTCGGTATTAGAGATTGAACTCAGGACCTTTGCACTTGCCAGGCTGGCATGGTTTCACTGAGCTACATACCCAGTCCACAACAATCTTTCCAATTATTAATATTTTTGTCATTTTATTGTTTAATTTCGTGCCTCCTGCTCACTTCCGCTGTTTTAAATTGGCCATTCTGTGTATACAAGAAAATTCAGTTATTCATTTATTAATGTACTTTTTAGTGATTTTTAAAATCATTTTGAATCCATCTTTCCGTCCTACCACCCAATATAGATTTTTCCATTTTTGACCATGGAGAACATTAAGATTGTCAAATTTCTTTCAAATCAAGGCATATTATGCCAAAAATAGTTTCTTAATTTATCACAACTAAATTGAGGGAAATTTTATACAGGTTATTTTTAGTGATATAGTGCTTTCTGATAATCTCCTTTTTCTTAAGTTTCTAAGGATATCTGGTTAACACCTACATACTTTTCATGTTTCCAATGTAAAATTATTAATCTGTATTTCCAAAAACTAACAATTTTTCTTTTGAAAATGGGAGGGATGATGGTTTGATAGGGAACAAAACCTGGCTATGTAGCTTATTTATACTTACTGAAATTCTCTTTATCACTTCATTGCTAATACACTCCCATATATAAATAAATTCATATATCACCATGCTTAACAAATATTTAAATATTTTTACAATGACATTTGTGGATAACCATTGCATAGTCTAGGAACTAAGCACAATTTTCATATTTTGTGTTTTTAGCCATCCATCCATCCATCCATCTGTCTGTCCGTCTGTCCATATGTTCATCCATCTGTCCATATTTACTGATTATTTTTATTATGTGCTAAGCACTGAGCTAAAGGTTAAAGACATTTCAGTGAGGAAAGGCAGACATGATCTTCACCCACATGGATCTCTTACTCTGTCGAAATTTCAATTTTAAACCAATGATGAGAACCAGTGTAGAAAATGGTTTTAAGCACCAATAAAATGGTTAATGCTTGGGTTGGAGGAAGGATGCTTGAGGTAAGTGAAGCTTCAACAGAAAACCTTTGTGATCTCTAAAATTGAGGTCAGTGAATCTGATCAACTCAAATTCTTCTCTGCTACTGGGCAGTAAAGCAACCTTTCCCCTGGGGCCTGCACTTCCTTTTATCTAAACTGAGCAGGTGGACATCAGGGACTTGTGGATAGAAGAAGCCAGAGCTCCAAAACTGAGATAAGCAAGAAAGTTTTGACTTATGCATTTGGCAAAGGGAAAGTGAAATACAAAGAGATATAAAAAGAATTTCACAGTATTTTCCAATTGTAATTTCTCAGATAAAATATTCTATGTATAGAATTGTGAGAAAGCTGGCCAGTTGAGAAATGAAACTTTTAGAAATGATTGTGTGTTAGCTATATTCAGCTACATATAGATACATGTAGAGTGCTGTGCTCTCTTTTCCATTTTGTACCTTGCCATAAGCTGAATTGAAATTGATACATAGAAACAACATTTTCAAAACTGAGCAAGACATTCTCCTCAGTCAAATAAGCAACTAACTGTGTTCTATTGTATGATGCTTACCTAACATTCATATGCTGCAAAGGGTGTTCTTCTGCCCAAGTTTGCATTGTATAACCTGTTCTGTGATTTCAGATTGGCAATTTCAGCTTGTTTTGCTTTCTTTCAGCATTTCATAAAAGCCAGTATTTCCTGCTTTCTGCAGTTACAAAAAACTATGAAAATATATCCCACCCATTTTAAGGAACAAATGGATATCTTGAAGTTTTTTCTACCTAACACCTGATCCATCTATAAAATTTACTCTTATGGTTTTTAACATTGATAAGAAAGATAATTCTCCGTGAAGTAAATAGGACTGTTTGCTCCCATTCTTCCCATAATATGAATAGAGAAAATTGTGCATTCTCATTACTGCAGAATAGAAAATGGCATTTTCCTGTAAAGAGCCATATAGTAAATATTATTGGTTTTGTGGGTCATAGAAACTCTGTGAAAGGATTTACTTCTGTCTTTTCGGTGGGAATATAACCACAGATAATTTGTAGATGAATAGGCGTGGTTTTGCTTCAATAAAACTTAATTTACAAAAATAGGCTGCAAGCACAATTTGGCTTCTGCTCTGTAGTTTGACTTAATTAGCAAACGAGTCCTTGCAGCTTGTTTTTGTCTAAACATAGAGTTAGGAGTGAGTTTCACATTTTCAAAGCATTCTTTTTTTTTTTTTTTTTTTTTTGG
>NW_022900950.1:43062675-43079936 GCF_012274545.1 Fukomys damarensis | reverse complement strand
TTTTTTTTTTTTTTTTTGTACGGAGAATTGAACTTGGGACATTGCACTTGCAAGATAGGCCGTCATGCCACTTAGCTAAATCCTCCGCCCTTATAAAGCATTGTTAAAGGAGGAGGAAGAGGTAGAAAAGACAGGAAAAAGAAGAGAAAGAGACTTTCTGTAGCCTGTAAAGCCTAAAATACATAGCTGTTTTTAAAAATTGTTTTTTACTTTTTGGTTTTTTTGAGACAGAGTCTCACTTTGTAGTTCAGACTGACCTGGAAGTCACTATGTAGCCCAGGCTGGTCTCTGACTCACAGTGATCCTCCTGCCTCAGCCTCCCGAGTGCTGGGATTACACGTACTGTTTGGATTTATATGGAAAAAGACTCTTGACCCTTTCTCCTCAAGATTGTTTACCTTTTCCTTGAGAATTTAAATTACAGATTTCATTTTGTTCTTATTTTCTATTTTCCTGTGCTAGTTTTAGAAAATTATTAGAGAAAATGCAGAAAGTAAAATTTTGATAATATCTTGAGTGTCAGAAAAAATAATACTGATAGTTTCCTTTGGTAACTTTATTCTTTTAAAATTTGAGATTTTACAAGGAGTTTAATATATATATACTTGTAATATGATTTTGAGTGGTATTAAAAATTACACATTTTTTCTTAATTCTATACTTGAAATTTAGAGTCTTCTGACCTTTATTTAGGTCAGAACATGCTGTACCCACACCAAAACTATTTCCGTAATTGTGTAATGTTCTTTGACAATAGCCAAAAAGTAACATTACTTAACATTTATTTTATGGTTGCTATGTAAAAGGGAACACGCTGAGTGCTTAACCTGTTTTCTCACTATTTAAAAACACAGAGGTGATTATAAACCCAGTTTTAAGGCCAAAGAGAGAGAAATTAAGTAACTTGTTCAATGTAATAACCAGTTACTGGGAGAGATGGACATTAACCCAAGTTTTGGGCAAATTCCCTGAATAGAAGTCACTTTCAGTTTTCCTTCAGTGCCCTTTAAAGTGAAGTTTTATCCTTTACTTTTTTTTTTAATCGACCCTAGTAACCTTTTGCTTAGGGTGCTAGAAATAAATAATGTACTGTATATTGAGACTCACTGAGATATCATCTCTACTTTTACAGATTCATTAGTATTTTGAAATGATTCTTGGAGCTGAGCAAGTAGAGAATTTCAGTTGCTTTAACAGAATTTAATAAAAGGGGGAGTGTGTAGAAAATTAGTTAAATGCATTTCCACCCACCTAAACAAAGGGTAAAAGTTCCATTTGAAGACATTCTCCCTTTTTTCTCTAGTCTTTCCTACAAGACAAAATTATGAGCTTAGTCCTTTGAGCTGAAGAGGCACATACTTGCCTTTAAAAGGATTCATGGTTTCTCAAGTTTCCAGAAGTGCTTCCTGCATTTGTTTGTGTTTCAGATGTATCTTAGGGCATAAGAGTTTAAAAATTGACTTAGAATATAAACAGAGTGGCCTTATTGCTTTTCTATTGATCAAGTTCTTTTTTATTTGCAATGGACTTTCTCCTCATGTTGCTATTCTGCATGTG
This sequence comes from Fukomys damarensis, assembly GCF_012274545.1. NCBI lineage: Eukaryota > Metazoa > Chordata > Mammalia > Rodentia > Bathyergidae > Fukomys > Fukomys damarensis. The sequence goes on along the minus strand of NW_022900950.1, from coordinate 43,078,379 downwards.
ACTCTGCAGAGCTGGTTGGCCCTGCAATTCCTAAGGACAGAGGGTAGCACCCATTGTATTGGCCCAGAAGTCCCTGTGGAGGTGGTGAGAGAGTCAGTCAACGGATTGGAATTTGCCCCAGTCAGAGGGATAATTCTATGCAAATCGTTCTTGGTTTTTCAAAAGGGCTTGTCAGCTTCATACTTTAGAATTGACTCTACCAGGAATTTGCAGTTTTACTAGATTATACAGAGGATGTTCTTTTGTAATAAGGAAGTGTTCATTCAGAAATTGCTTAAGCAATGTAGACTAACAAGCCCTCACCATTCCACTAAAAGCCCTTGCAAGCTCATCAGTCTTTTCTCTACTGTTTCTTTGGTCATTTCTTTCTCAGTCAGTGGCATGTTTTTTGCTGTGTGATGACTGAGCCAGTATGGATATAACAGTCCAGCTAGATTTGTTATAGATAGTTAAGTTATAGATAGATAGGTTATTAAATTCCATCTTATTTTAACAACTACACAATTATAAAAAACCACAGGAACAAAATTGTAGTTGGAGCTTCATTTTGCACTATTTAAGAACTGTATTGTCATATGTAATTTGCTGTAAACTTGGACATAAAATCAGCTTTCTTTTTTGCCTGTGGACTGATTCCCTTCTCTTAACCACAGCATATTGTTCATCTGCATAATTCCTCACCTATTCTAGGATTCTTTGTTTTTCATCTGGGGTACAGCAAGAGGCCAAAACAAATTGGACATTTCACCATGATAGGTCAACAGCAAGGATCAAAATTTAAAACTCATCTACAAACCTATCAGGATCTTCTGAAAATTGGCCTAACAATGCTTTGTATTATTGGGTATCTGCTATTGAAAAAGGAACTTAGACTTCAGTAGTTTGCTCTACTTCTGGGACCTCTTTTAGGGGCAAGATGAGCTGTGGGTTGGAAGAGTAAGAAACTCTATGCTTAGCATGTCCTGTGGGATTAAAAGCTGTCTGAGGAACACGAGAAGGGGGATGGGGAATCCTGGGGCTCTCTGGGGATCTGTGCTTGATGGAGTTTCTGAGACATTTGAAGAGAATGAGACTGATTTACTGGGCTGAGGATTATAAAAAAGAGTTTGAGGAAAACTTCCATTGTGGTTGTTTTCATTTAAACAGGTGGGAGAGACCCATATTCCCTCAAAGGACATGTAAGTGGCTGAGGACAGGACCATCAATTTCCTCCTCTTGGTTTTTGCTTTAAGTACCACAGTTCTTGGGCCTTTATAGAGATAGAGCCATAAAAGCTTGAACATAGATATTTCACACATTGGCTTTTGCAGAAAAGATCTAACTGATGAATTGTATTGTAAGATAGATCGCCATTCTGTGCTCATATCTTGCCATTATTTAGTTCATACTGGACAAAATAGTAATGCAATAGAAGATAAATTATTCTTTTTCTGAGATTGTCAGGGTCAAATTATGTCCAGTTTTTAAGAAAATAGCCTAATAACAGGGTCGCTGGGATCTGAAGGGTGTTTCCCACTGTGCATCATGGAACCTATAGAGAGAGAATGGGATCCTTCTGAGGGCATCCCCTGCAGAAGAATGGAGACCCATTGAGTCTCTGGGGTGTCCCCCCCATGCGACTCAAATTGCACTACCAGCTGTTTCTAGTAAAATGAACGGTATCAGGGCTTTTTCCTTAGACCTCTCCATAGTCTCTGACCCACTCTGACTCCTTAAAGGCCAGAGTGGAGCCCCTGAAGCTCCATCTAGCCACTCGAGAAACAGTATCCCTCTTATTTTCCTAATAATAAAGCACTTTGGTAATTGCTTTAAGGCAGTAGAGGTAGAAGTCTCTGTTTAAGCATATAAGGGGAAAACAAAGAAAAGAAAACCTTAGAAAGGTCTAAGTACCAGAATAGGATTTATTGTTTATTGACTTTAACTCTACTTTTGCAAACTCACAGCCAGTTGAGTTGCCCTTCATTAGCTGTTCCCTTTTTTCTACTCAGGCTCTTGGGCATATGTTTCTAAATTACCTGGATTTCTGTTAAAAGAAGCGGAGAGGATGGATTTAGAAGAGAAGAGGGGAAGAGGCACATATGTTTTCTGCAAGCAGAGGATCTTATCTATAAGGGTGAAATTTCCAAGCATCCATGAGGTCAGTTCAAAAAGCAAAGTAAAGCCAAAAAAAGCCAGACAGATATGGCTAAACCATATGACTGACTCACATGATAAACCAAAATGGCCGACAAACATGGCAGAAAGGTGAGTGGGATGAATCCCTGAGGTCTTAAGAAACAATAGCCTAAGAAAGTGACTCATTACAGATACCTCAGAGACAAAAGGCTGTCTAGGGGAAAAATGCAGATGAGTCTTTGAGCACACAAAGGGACATGCTGGGGTGGGTGGCTGCATAAGCAGGAGACCAAGTTACCAAAAGCTGTTTCTCCCAGAATGTGAGAAAACTGAACAAAGTATCAGGAAGGACAATAATACTGGGCCAAAAAGGCATACTAAACTCTAGGTCACATGCATGAACCCTGAATGGTCTATTCCTTTACTGGGTTAATAACAAGATTTCTGGTAACCTTCAACCCATGTGACAGTGGATGCCATAAGTCACTCTTGGGGCAATCAGTGCTTCATGAGGGCTACTTGTTAAAACATGGTAGAGTCTGTCAATACTGAGTGAGATAACTTCTTTCACTTCTTTCCAAATAAAAGCAATAAAGGAAATAAGGAATGCTTAATACCTACCTATCTATAACAAATCTAGCTGGACTGTTACATCCATATTGCATCAAATCAACAATTAATTATTTGTGCACCTTCATACTTCTAAACTTCAATAAGTTGCCTGTGCAGTAAGAGCACTAAATAATGGTCTTTGATTTTGCTTGTAATGCATGACCTGTAACCACCTTATCTGCAAGAGAACTATATATCAAAAAGAATTACTGTGCCACCAAATGAGACTACCGTAAAATTCCATGGCAGTACTACATGGTTTGGGTTACCTCTGGGAAATATATGAATCAAAATTTTTGAGTGTGAGAACATTTTAAAATGCCAATGAGACAAGGATAAAACCTGTGCCTTGACATTGCATAACAAACATTCCTCAATGATAAGTAAAAGAAATTAAATATTGTATCCTTGCAGAGGAACAGAGACAGGAGATTAGGGCATGGCCAAGTGTCTGAGCATGGGGATGTGACCTGTCAAACACAGAGATCCAGGACACATGTGCAGAAAATAGTACCCAATCTCTGTACCTGGGACCAATCAGAAAATTCAGTCTTCAATTCTTTTGGTACAAAATCAAGCAGGTTTTTGATATAATAGCCTAGATCTTTAAAAAGTAAATAAACTCTCCAAAGAACAATAGCTCACAATCTTTTGGATTTAGTGACTCTTGCTAATTTAATGACTCTTGGAATCCTTCCATTGCAGTTATATAGTAGCCCATATTTATTGGGTGCTCACCCTGAGCCTGACATGGTGCTAAGAGTTTACGCGCATATTACATGATTTTTTTATTTTTAAATTTTTCCATTAATTTTGTTGGTACACTTATGTATGCAGTATTCTGACATTCATTATTGGGAATTTGTAACTTTACATAATCCATCTTGGTTCTTATTTTTCCCTATTCCCCTCCCTCCCTTCAACCCCTCCCTCCCTCCCTATTTACAAAGACTTTGTTTACATTTTTTTCTTTTCTCATATTTATTCCCTTTCCTTCTTTCCTTTGCCTTACCTTTCCAACTTCCCCCTCCCCTTTGGACCTTTTCTTCCTATTTCATATTATCTGTTACACATTTTGACCCTTATTTACACTTTCAGTTTCTTACACCAGAGAAACTATTTTGTATTTATACATGTGTATCCTATTTATTTCACTTAAACATATGGCCTCAGTGTGCGTCCATTTAGCTGTAAATGTCTCTAGTTTCTCATTCTTTGTGGCTGAGTAGTACTCCATTTTATATTTTTAAAAACCCACATTTTCCTTGTCCAATCTCCAGTTGATGGTGAATTGGGCTATTTCCACGTTTTAGCTATTACAAATTGTGCCGCTATGAACCTGGGAGCACATCTATCACTGTGGTATGAAAACAATGCTGAGATTCCACCTCACCCAAGAAAGACTGGCTGCTATAAAGAAATTAACCAATAGCAAATGCTGGTTGGTGCTGTGGGGAAGAAGGAATCTTTCTCCACTGTTAAGTGGGAGTATAGACTGGTGTAACCACTGTGGAAACCAGTATGGAGATTCCTCAAAAAACTAGGATTAGAGGTCCCATTTAACCCAGCTGAGTATTCTTCTGCTGAGTATCTTCCCAAAAGAATTAAAAGAATCATACCACAGCATAGTATATGATTTTGATTGCCATTAGGAAATATACAACAAGTGTCTCTTCTCTTACATGACAGCCCTGGAGAGAGCAACTGTTTTATATTGAAAAAAGCAGAGACTCTGAGAGGAAAAGGAACATGCCATACCTTGGTCTTAGTTTGGGTTTCAGTTCTCTGAGTTAGCGGTTAGACTTTGTGACTTGAAATCATGAATATAATCTGTTACCCTGACAGGAATAATAAAATTTAGAGATCTGACAATAGGTTAATAAGGATCTGATGAGGAGCAAACCTTGCAATCACCTTAAGAAATGCTGCTCCCAGAAAAGCAAAAATTATGCTCCGAGCTCCATACATCCCCTTAGCCTGCCAATTTTATCCTTTTTATCAAAGAAAGGATTTAAATATGCAATAGTGCTGTTCTTGACAATGTCTGTATTCTGCTGACTTGCAAGCTTTACCCTCTAAGAATATTTTCAGTTCCTGGCCTCATTATCTAACACCTATATGGAACTGTTTAAGACACTTATCAACCCCCGGACTCATCTCTAATCACTTGAGAATGTACTTGCATTTTTTCTCTGCATAAGATATCTTTGTTTCTGCCATCAGCAGATTTAGTGACTTGGGGGAGCATAGACTTTTACAGAAGGGATTTTCTCACTTGACCCATTCTATTTTGCTGCTATGTGATCTTTATAACATAAAATTATTAGACTTTTTGCTCTCTTTTATTTTTATTTATCTCTGGATTTTAAAAAAAGTCAGTTGTCCCATTGTTAGCTTGATGGATTATTTCAGAGATGCTCTCTGCATGTGTTACTAGTATTGCCCCATGAGCTTTATGATTCGTGTGATGAGGAATTTTAAAAATACTGTTACTCCTATTGCATTCATTATCAGCTAATCATCACCAGCTTTTTGCATAAAATATTTTTTTCTTTGAATACCCTCTATTTACCCTCAGCAGAATTTATTCTTCCCTTGGTTTGTGGGCACACATTGCATTCATAACAGCCATTAATGATAATGAGAAGAATGTGTAAATCTTTGATTCATTGAAAACTGAATGGCACCCTGGTGGGCATTTTTCTCTATCTTACCTTACCAGAGTTTGTTTGGCAGTGTGTGTGCTATAGGTTGTGTAAGAGCACCTGTGTACATCTCACACACACACACACACACACACACACACAGGAGCAGGTACTTCTCACACTGGGTGAGGATTGCTGTTTGTTCATTGATAACCCCATGAAGATGGGAACTGATTTGGTTCATTCTCCTTTGCAAGTTTAATACTGAGAATAACACATTGCCAGGATGGAAGCTCAAAAAGAGTCTTCCACCTCAAGGAATTAGGGTGTCCCTGAATGTGAAAACAAAGTGACTGCTAACCCTGCCTGGGAAATAGTCTGATGGTAAAATAAATATTATGTGAGTCGTTATATAAATATTTGTTCTTATTTATAATGCAGGGGAGAGAGTGTTAGGAAACAACAAGAACACAGAATTTGAAGTTATATTTGGACCTCACCATGCAGTGTAAGTTATAAAAAAGTTTTCTCAAGTCTCTGCCTCATTTTTATTAACTAATTTAAAGATAGTAATTTCTAACTCAGGGCTATTCTGCCAATTAAATGAAAACCCGCCTCACATAAATTCAACAAGCATTTACTGTACAGAGAGTTCGGTGCTGGGCCCTGAGCTAAGTTCTGAGGATTGCTGAAGCCATAGTGTGAAGGAGGCTGCACTCAAAGGTCTGCAGTTCACCACTTCACTAGTCTTGGGGTTGCAAGGTTCACTAGAGCTCTTGCACGGAATATGTAGAACTGCTTTAAACATAGTTAAATGCTACATTGTGTGAAGTAATTCTCATAGCAGAGTAGCTTGTACTTGAACATTCTCAGGTAGTAAACATTCTTCAAAAGAATGGCTTCCACAGGCTTTGGAGATAAAAACAGGAATTGAATTCTGACCCTACCACTCTCTAACTATAGAAACTTTGATAAAATTAACTTTCTGAATTTCACTTTTTACTGCCTCCTAGAAAAATTGTAAAACTGAGATGAAGTCATTTAATTCATTAACACACTATGATTTTTTTGTGTGTGTCGAATCGTGCAGTTTGATATTAGCAGGAAGTATCTGATAATTTATGATTATTTAGCAGTGCTGATTTGACAACATATTCATAGTCAGGAGATGGCTTGTTAGTTGAACAGTTACCATTTAACTCAGATTTCCAAGGGCCTTCTCTCTTGTGTGGTGTTCTGATGGCTTGGTAGATTGGAGATGCAGCTGATTTTTGTCGGTGGCACACAGCACCAGTTGTCTGTGCTGTGCAGGAATTTAGAAGGTGTACAATAAAGAGTAGGATAAACTTCATTAAGTGTTTAAAAATAAGAAAGTGAAGGAATTGTTTTTTCCTTAGGGAAAGAAAGATGGAGGACCGCTACAGCATTTTCTGTGATTTAATTCAATAAAACATATTGAATATAGTTGAGAAGATTTTCCTGATTCTTTTGGATCTAGCTCAGGTGTCTTTCCCTATTCTTTTTTTTTTTTTAATTCTTATTGAGTTTATAGGCACTTTTTAAGTATACAGTACAGTTACATTCATCAATGGGATCTTGTACCCTTACATGGCAGATCTTGGTCATGGTGACTACCTACCTGCAGGACAACAGTGGTCACATTTCATGTATTCATTACTTTTTGCCTCTTCTACTAGATTTTGAGCTTAAGACAGAGGCAGTTATCTTCCTGTCTTTGATTTCTCACTGCCTGGGATAGGGACAAGTAGTTGGCCTTTAATAAATGCTTTTATCTTCATGCTTTTTCTCTGAGGTATATTATCTTTGCTGGAAAGAAATGATGCTGAAAGAGGTGAGGCTTAAGAGACTCCATCCCATTGCTTGGGAAATCTGCAATGTCCTTGTCCATTAGATGAACTGACTCTGGATTCTGTGTTTAGTACTGTTGTTGAGAACTAGGTGCTGCACTTGAACTCTGTCTGCAGCTACATCTTGTGTCCTATCCATTATGCCAGTCACGTTAAAATGAAGACTTGGTTGGTTCCAGTCATGTGTTGGTTTCAGATTCCAAATCTTTTCTCTGAATTCCAGGCTGGAGAAGAGAGCCACTGGGCTTCCCCAGTTTGTGTCACATGTGGTTTCCTGGGAGGGCATCTCCACCTATCCCTGGAGGAGAAGCACTGAATGTTACCTTGATCTCTGATCTGGCATTTCCTCTGCCATGAAAGGTTACTGAGACTTTCACCAGCTGTCTGTTTACTGACTTCTTGGATGTGGCTATTAGTCTGCTAGTCTGGGCTCATCTTAGAGCCTACAGCAGAACTTGTCTCTCAGCAGCTCTTCAACAGGGAGCTCTGATGCTAGGCTCTGGCCTCTCCTACTTTACTTGGTCCAATGGACCAAGACTAAAAACAAGATTATATTAAATGAACTGGCATTTGATACATTGGAATGTTTCCAAGTATGTTCCTTATTTCTAATAAGTTTTTTAAAAGGTTAGTTTTTCTTAAATATAAGTAGCAAGAGTGGCATTTACACTAGATATCATTGTTTAAGAAGTGATGGATTCTTCCCTTCTTAAAACAAAATATCCCGCCTAGGACTGGAGTGAGTAAAAGAATAAAGGCTTCTATTCTGAATGGTATTTCCACTAACCAAGAGTATTGTCAGATATCCCCTGATTTTACTTCATGTACCAGCATGCAGTTTAAAGCAAAGCTTGTGTCAGATTTGTTTTTATGAATAAATTTATTGTGGCCTTTTAAATGCCATCATCATCTTGCCATTTAGTAACTAGAGTGTGTGAGTGAATTTGAAGCAAGTGTTATCTGTGGAAATAAAACATTTCATCACCATGAAAGAGTATTGAATGATGAAAAACCAACTATAAATCCAATGCATTCATCATATGAGAGGTAACTTCCTATTACGAATTAATATTGCTCTATTGAACTTTCTTGGGAAAAGCAGACAAAGGAAATGAACATTTACATCGTATCTTCTCTAGTCACTCTATGGACATTATCTCATTCAATCTTTACAACCTCCTGCAAGGCAGAAATTATTACCCCAATTTTTCACATAATGGCATGGAGGTTATGTAACTTGTACAAGGCCCCACAGCTCATCTGCAAAGCTTTTTATTATTCTATACTCTATAAGACTGGTTTTTAAATATTTATAATGGTACCTTGATTAACTGGACTGTGTGGTAGGGATAGAATATTCCTGTTCCTCATTGAAAGCCGTAAGAATAGTTTTCACTTTTGTTTAAAATCTTTCAAAATCATATTAGTGTCTCTTGTTATCCCTGTGAGTTTATTATATACAATGCATAATTTAATACTTAACTTTTTGTTTCAAAAATTTTGCATTCTCTTATATTTATTGTCGTGAGCACCAGTTTCAATGCTCCAGTGTTTAATAAGCTCATTCAAGTTTAGTGCTAAGATTATTCAGTCACTTACTTTACAGATAAGGAAATAGTGACACAGAAAAATTGAGATGTTGTCAAGGGACATTGTTTCTTTTTAGAGGCACTGTCTGTGTAGTTACAGAACTCTTCTGTAATTTGTATCTGTAACTAGCTATTGCATGAGTACGTGAATTCTGACAGCAAAGTATCATTTTTTTCTTCTTCTTATAGAAGAATAAAAAAGGTTTTAATTTATAGAGGACTCTGTTTTTCTAAATTTCACTGTATTCAGAAACATTTTTCATCTGCCTGATTCTGTCAATTACGCCAGACAGAGAAAGTTGAGAGTAGACATAATAACATTTCTCAAGTCTGATTCTAATTGAATTTAACATAGTTGTAGTTGTCAGTTTCATGAATAAGAGTGAAGTAATTGATGCTGTATTGTGAAATTTGAGTTTAGAATTTTGAAGGAGCCAAAAAACTAACTTGTTCATAACTTCTCAGTTTGATCACAGATCAAAGTTATTTATTTGCCCCACATCTGGAATCTGCTTTTAGCCAGAAAATAAAGTTCCCTCTGAGCAGTTCCTCTCTCGTCTGAGACTGTCAGCTGCAAAACAGGTACATTCAGCACAAAGATTCGCATGCCGTGTTGCCCAAGAATTTGCATTTTCCCCCATTGCACTGAAAAGATTGAACTGTAATGAAAAGGTACCGTACCATAATGAACACCAGCTGGTAGCATCAAGGGGAAAGAACAAAGTGTTGAAGGCGCTAAGAAGAGGAAGGGAGTGACAAAGAGGACTGCATGCCTCTTGGAGAGGAGTTATTGGTAGATGAATCAGTTGGAAGTTCAGGAGGCAGGGAAGAGGGGAAAAGAGTTCAAAGCACAGTGCTGTGAAGGGGTGTGGTCTGAGTGATAATTCTAGCTTGATGTGACTAAAGAGTATAGTTAGATACAGTTGGAAATAATTAGATGGAAAAATGGGGATCAGATGATGGAGTGTCTTGAATCCTATGCTAAGCTGTTCAGAATATTCTGTAGAAAACTGGGAGCTATTAAGGTATGTGGCTTGCTTGCATTTATGGCATGATATAGTCTTACATGTATTTCAATAAAAATGATTTTTTTGTTTGTTTGTTTTTGGTACCAGGGATCGAACTCGGGTCCTTGTGCTTGTGAGGCAGGTGCTAGAGCCCCTGAGCTAAATCCCCAGCCCAGAATGATTCTGATTTAGTAACAAAATCACTCTACTGCAATGATTAACAAATATATTAAAAGAAAAAAAGAATGAAGACATCTTAGAAGACAAATAAAGACCAATACTGGTATAGTGGCAAAAATAGTAGAGAATAATAACAGCTTTAAGATCCACTTCAGTATAGAAACTACAAGATTAAATGACTGCTAATGGGAAGTACAAGAGAAGGATGTGGTAAAGTGTATTAACTAATTAGAAATCATAGTATTCATATTGGCATCCATGAAAATATGAGGGGAAGAAAAAAGTAAAGAGATAGGATGAATTCTACAGAACAACTTTAAAAGGAAGTTATTTCTTGCTGTGTAACAAATCACCCCAAAATTACAGCCATATGTTAACTATGCTCATGAGTTTATGGTCTGGCAGTGTGGTTCATCAGGGCTGGCCTGGCCTAGTTAGTGATACCTGCTTTCACTCATGTGTCTGCAGTTTCCAGACAAGGTAGCTAGATGGCTGGCAAATAGGATAGCCTCAGCTGCAGATAAAAGAGCTGATCCTCTTTTGTCTGGTTCTCATCACTCAGTAGGCTGGTTCAGGCTTGCTCGTGTGTGTGTGTGTGTGTGTGTGTGTGTGTGTGTGTGTGTGTGTGTGTGTGTGTGTGTGTGTGTGGTCCAAGTTGTGCATGGCCTTTTGAGATCTGGTCTCTGTTGCCATGATGCATATTCCTGTGCATTCTCATGACCACAGCAAGTGACAAAACCAGTCCAATTTCATAGGGTGAAACTGCAGATTTACATTTGAAAGATTATGGCTACTGTAGAGTCACTTTCTAATGCAAGCATAAAAGTATTAGAGTACTTATTTAAGCTTCCTTCATTTTTTGTTAGAGTTCCAGGAATATTCTTCAGGTTTCTTTTACTTGGTTACTGAGGATTTACATATTTTCATTTAACTGCATTCAAAAGCATTAATAAACTTTTCCTCTTGTATTAAAAATTACCCACAGAATAATAGTATAAGTATATAGCCAATCTTTCCAAGTTAAATATTTGCAAAGAATCATCCCCACTTTTGATCACCACATCTAAAAAAAAAGCACCGATTAAATTAAAAAAAAAACACTTGAATAAAATAAGAAACCATGTTTCCATTATCTCTAGATGCAGATCTTAATTCACTGGCTTCAAAATCTACATGGGCCACTTTTTCTTTATTGCAGGAACATTAGGAAATGTTACCATTGGCAAGGTGTGCTCTATCTCTATATAATTCTGTAACATCATTCTTATTAATGAGTGTTTTGCTGGTTCCATGCAGAGCTTTTGAATAACTTTCCCTGAAAAGACCACCCACAGTGAAAATATTAAGCCTATCCAGTGAACTTGACTGCATCCCTTGTGAAATAGAACCTTGATGTAAAAAAGACACTTGGGAAGCAATTATTATTAATTACAGACCCTTTCATCACAGCTTTTGATCCTTTGTGACCAGTATTTACTACTGACGATCATAACAGGGACATTGTGACATCGCCCAACAATGCCTTCTGTACCATTGAAAACAAAAGGACATTTGGAAAAATATTCAGTTTACCAATTACTGTTACAATCATGGTCTTTGAATGTGGTCTTGTATATTCCTCTAAGTATTTTCCTTTTAATGGTGCTGGCCCTTGCCTCTGTTATAAGCTTCAAGGGACGTGTTTGAATTGCACCATTGATGTTAGGAATAAGTTACCCATGTGTATAATTTGTTTTGATCAGAAAACAAATGCGAATGAGATAAACACATAGTTTCTAATCCATGAAGGAAATGGAGTCTTTGAAATTTTATGTTCTCATGAATTTTTCCTGATCTGCACATAATTAGCCTTGCCTAATAAAAAGCATAGGCTTACCATATTTAGTTTATTCACATATAATCAAGGGAGTTAGCCAAGATACTGAGTCATTTTTAAGTGAAAACTTTTAGGTACAGACATTGCATTAGTAACTAAAGGCTTAAAAATGTATATATTATTTTGCCTGTGTTTAAAACATATTCATTTTTGTGTCAAAACTTGACTTTGAGGATAGGCGAGGATGAAATGAAAGATGCCAGCAATAAAATCTAAATTTCCCTTAAGAAAAAAATGTAATAACTACATAAATGGAGAGATACACTCTGTCCTTACATGTACAGAGTCCACATGGTTAAGATGTAATTTCTCTCCAGTACCTCTATAGATTCAGTGCATTTCCAATCAAAATCCCATCTGGACTTCATGTAGATGCTGACAAGTTGACTCAAATATTTAAATGAGAAAATAATAGAACTGGAATAGTGAAAGCAATTTTGAAAAACAAGTAATTTGGAAAACTCAAACTTTATTGGGTTTACTGGAAAGCTACATTAAACCAGCCTGGATAATATTAGCAAAAAGAAAGGCGTAGATCAGTGGAACAGACTAGACAACTCAGAAGACAGAAAACAACAACACAGGGAGTAAAAGGTCAGTAACTGGTGAATCTGAGTGAATGTTATACAGATGTTCATTGTATATACTTATTCTTGCAATTTTTTGGCATGTTTGATATCCTTTTTTATTTAAAATAGTTTACCTCCTTAGAGAAACCTAACGTATTTTTTAAATGTATCTAAAACAAATAATTTGATTTTATAACATTTCTCTTAACTAGGCAATTACATTTCCTTCTAAGTATGCTTTTTAAGAATGTAAAAGTAACTGTTAAATTAATAAGCATATATAAACTGAATTTATCATAGTCATAAAACCATTAGTAGAATCAGATCTAGATAAAAGCTTTATAATTGTGACTAGAAATATATATTACTATATTATTTTATATTTATTCAAAAAATTAAGGAGTATAATGAAACTGCTTTAATTATAAGAAAACAATAACAAACTAAATATTTGGAAGTCCAGTATTGTGATAGTGACACCCCATTACTGACCAGTAAGGTAACTGGGGAGGTCTCCAATCTTATCAATCCAACATACAAATTAAAATTGATAAAACCAAAGACTTTTTCAGAAGGAGAATGTAGGTGGCTTATTTTTCAATATCGAATTTGTTGAGATTGTTTTTCCTTTTTTTTTGCAGTGCCGGAAATTGAACATATGGCCTTACATATGCTAGAAAAGTGCTCTACCATTGAGCTATAACATCAGGTTTTTTAACTTTATATTTTGGATAGAGTCTCACAGAGTTGCTCAGCCTGGCCTTAAATTTGTGCTCCTCCTGCCTCACCTGGTATTATAAGTGTGGTCCCCTGAACCTGGCTTAGTTCTGTGAGTTTTGACAAATGTGTATTTTGAAGACACAAAAAATCCTATTTCCCCCAGAAAATTTCCTTCTTTCTTACCCAGAATATTTCCCCAAAGTCACATGTATTTAGAGTTGTGGCTTTTGGAATGTGATTGGATCATGGTGGCATTATATTCAGGGTGTACTCATCCATTGATGAATTCAGTAGCTAAATGTATTTTTAGAAGCTGGGAGTCTGATACGAAGAAGTGGGTAATTTATGTAAGTAATTTATGCAGTCGTAAAATATATAACCTGGAAAAACAGCCGTATTGAGATCAAATTATATACCATTCAGTTTACCCTTTTAAAATGTACAATTCAAAAGTTTTTGGTATATATTTGCCAAATTATGAAACTGTCATCACAGTTGATTTGAAGACACTTTTATCATTTCAGCAAGAAACCCACTATCCATTTGCTGATATTTTTCTTTTCTCTCAACTTGCACAGTCCTGGAAAAACCACTAAACTCCTTTCTAATATGGCCATTTGAATCTGACTTCTTTCTTTTGGCATAATGTCTTTGAGATTCATTCATATCACTGCATATAACAGTGTTCTGTTGCCTTTATTGCTTAGCAGCATACTGTTGCAAGGATGTGTGGCATTTTGTTATTATATATGCCAATCTAAGAATATTTATTTTCAATTTTTAGTGACAAAAACGGTACAATAAACTTTTGCTTAAAGTTTTGTGCAAAAATTTTTTCATTTCTTTTGGATGATTGACTAGGAGTAAGACTGCTAATTTATATTCTAGGTGTTGCTGAACTGTACAAGCCAAAGTTTTCCAAAGAGTGTACCATTTTTCATTCCCACCAACAGTATATAAGATTTCCAGGTGTTTTATATCCTTGCCAATATTTTGTGTGGTCTATATTTGTAATTTGAGCTATTCTTGTGTGTGTGTGTGTAGTGGTATTTCATTGTGGTTTTTAGGGTTGTGTCTAAAATTTTTGCCTAACTCAAGATCACAAAGATTTCTCCCATGTTTTATTTTAGAAGTTTAATTGTTTTAGATTTTATTTTTGTATATGATGGAAGTCGGGTTTTTAAAATTTTTTTGTTTTGTCTTGTGTTTTATGTGTGTGTTCTTTTCTTTTTATCTTTTTGAGGGCATATGGATATGTTTTACTGTCATTGTTGTAAAACAATCCTTCCTCTATTGAATTGCTTTTGTGCTTGAGTTAGAGATCAGTTAACTTCATATGTGATTTCAATTTTCATTTTCCTAATGATCAGTGAGCATAATTTCATATGCCTATATACCTTTTTTGGTAAAGCAACTCTTCAGAATGTTTTTTTCATTTGGGGATGAGACTGTTTTAATGAATTAAATTTTTTAAGATTTCCTTGTATATACTGGATACAAGCTCTTTATTAGGTAAGTATTTTGCAAATATTTTTTCAGTCTGTGACTTTTCCCTTTCAATGTGCTTCGAAGAACAGACTTTGCCTTTGATGAAGTCTAGTTTACCAAATTCTACCTTTATGGATTGTGCTTTTGATGCTTTAACACTACTACTACACCCTTGTGACATCCTCTTATCTTTTTCTCTAACTTTCTCATTTTTGGTGCAAGATGTTCCAGGTCTCACTTTGGACTTTCCTTGTCAATCCTGGCAATCAGCCATTTCTTTGGACAAGCTCTGGTTTCTTTTACTGAGGCATGGGAATAGAGAAGCAGAATTGTGATAATTAAACTCCTACATTAGCATAAAGTTTAAATTTGAGTAATTCTACATAATAATTTTGGAGATGAGTTTTATTCTCAAGTTAGGTATATGACTTTTCTAACCAAGATATAATAAGTTATAAAATTATCAATGACTTATTTGTCTTCAGACAAAGCCCAGTATGTTCTGTATCTAACCTATCTTAGTTCTAACCACTTGGGGAAGTGTTGTCATCCAAATAGTGGGAGAATGATAGATGAGATCACTAGTCCTTTCTATATGTTACAAACATTCACATTGCTTTTATCTTAGTCACTTTCCTCCTTGCTGAGACACAATACCTGACATATTTCAATTTAGAAGAGGAAAGGTTTATTTTGGTTCACATTTCAGTAGTTTTAGTTCTAACATGGTTGACTGGCTCAAAGGTGGGATGGCATGGCAGAGGACAGCTGCTCATGGCACGGAGGACAGGAAGCAGTGAAAAGGGGGAGTCAGGAAAGCAGATTTAACCTTCAAGGTCACATCCACAGTGATCCATCTCTTCTACCAGATCCCGCCTAATAACAGCAAATCAGGCTGGGCGTGGTAGCGCAAGCCTGTAATCCCAGCACTCCAGAGGCTGAGGCAGGAGGATCGCTGTGAGTTTGAGACCAACCTGGGCTACACAGTGAGTTCCAGAGCAGTCTGAACTACATAGCGAGGCCCTGTCTCAAAAA